>NC_067455.1:8667736-9005236 GCF_025434085.1 Hippocampus zosterae | reverse complement strand
TGAGCGCTGATTCAGTCATCTGATTGGTTGCCCTCTATGTCAATCGAGTAACGAGATTGATGATAGGCTGACGTAGTTACGTTCTGTGTATTGAGCACCGTTGTTTGAATGGGAGCGCCATCGCCAAGGCGTTTTCGACAATTGTAGTGTGAAAACCCAGGAGCCGCATTGAACCAGCCGAAGGGCCGCATGCGGCTCGCAAGCCGCGGGTTGGTCACCCCTGTACTCGTGTGTAGCCAAACTTTGTCCACTTAAAATAAGACCTCGGAGTCGGCTACGTTTTCACAATGATTGATCCTAATGAGGACACTTTGACCCAACAAAGTTCTGAAAACGCCCTATCCTTCCCTTCACGGCAGGGAAAAAAAAAATCATGAGTCATCCGGCGTCTCATCTCTCGCCCTTTAGATGCAAAGCGTCATGTACGAGCTCATGTCGGAGCTCAACGACCGCAGTGAGGACCTGGAGCGCCAGATGTTGTCCCTGGAGCAACGGGTGGAGCAGCTCACGGCCGGCTTCAACGCCTTACCGGCGCACCTTTCGGCCACCCTCGGCGCCCAGCACGCCGCCCTGGTGCACCTCCTCCGGGAGAGGGACTCCAGGGATGGGAGGGATGCAGGATCAGGCGCTGTGGTGCCGCTCTCCCCTGCAGCTTCTCGAACCTCCACTCCAGCTACGGCCACACCAGTATCAACGCCAGCTCTTCCTCCTCCTGCCCCCTCGCTGGCCCCCACAGTGCCCCCTTTGCCCGACCCAGAGGGGAGCTTGCTTACAAGTCCAAACGGCAACACCTCCACCTGCTGAAGAGAGCCCAGGAGAGGACAAACGCAGGGACGAGGGCCCCCGCAGATGAAGCGAGCGAGAGTGGGCTCGCTGACAAATGAGCCTCTCAAATTGATGAAGATGGGACAACGGGGAGAAGTAATGGAAGCGAGAGGGAGCGCCGGTGTGAGTGATGTCACTTGGGGGGTTGGGGGGGGCGTTCCCTTTTTAGAGCAACGGGGGCAAGAGAAATTTAGCAAGAACGGAGACTCGGAAAGGTGCGGGGGCCGAGGAAGGACGTCAAGAGGGTGACAAATGACGCTAGGACGTATAAAATGAGGAGGAGGAGAAATAATGAGGACTAATTATGCGAACTCTGAATGGAAAAAAAGAAAAAGCCTTTAACTCTCTTTCTTTTTCCTCTCTCTCTCTCTCTCTCTCTCTCTCTCTCTCTCTCTCTCTCTCTCTCGCTTTCCCTGCCCTTTCATCAGGAATTAATGACCATGACTTTTTACCCTTATGATGTATTTTCTATCAGAATGCTAATTGTGTGATAACGAGCATCCCTTTAACAGGTTAGATCAATACGAACAGAATATATTTGAAAAAAGGAAATAAAACGCTGGCATGCGCTGCGGGCACGCACACACACACACACGCATGCATGCGCGCACACTTTCACAATGCCCTTAAGATAACACTCGAAGCCTCTACTGCCAGTCGTCAATGCAGCGTCAAGCTGCACACAGCACTGCCAAGCAAGAAACCAATGTCAACATTTCGATTGAGTTTGAGATCCCCAATGCAGAGTTGTGACACTGAACGCCGCTAACTCAGCGAGGATTGCAAATGCATGCCTGTGAGGTCACATCCACTATTTGGTCAAAGCACATTTCGGCCTTGACTTGAATTAAACTGCACTTCATGCATCCGGAGATGTGATGTCATGCACTTATCAAATACTAATGACATGCGAGGATTGTTTATTTATTTTTTTAATCTTCTGCACAAATGACAGCGATCATTTCATGGTTAAATGGCTTTGGCAATACAACAGAAGTCATTTCTAAGCTTGCGGAAGAATTTGATCGAGTTCTATAAATATTTCAAGCACAGTTTGTCCTTTTATGTGGCCCGCGAAAGCAAATCAAACATGGCAACTTCCATGACGCTTGCTAAAATATCTACCCAAATTTTTAATTTTCATTTATTACAAATAAGAGACGTTGTAAGCATTTTCTTGTTGCCAAACACCTCATGAATGTAACTTAAAAAATAGTTGAATCAACTGTTCTTGTTGACTTCTTTATCTGATTTCAGTCATAACGGCCCTCCAAGGGAAATGGTAACAAAAATGTGGCCCGCCACAAAAAAATGATGTACGGCTTATACACAGTAAAGTTTCACTACGCTTGAATTTTGCATCAGGAAGTTTATGGAGCTTCGATTCGACTTCCCGCAGTTCAAATTTCAATCGCCATTCTGCTGCCCGATTGCCGTGCAGCCGAGCGAAATGCGACTAAATGAAGAGAATGGACTTTAGGGAAGAAATGACATATCATATACAGTTAAAATCCAATTTCACAGAGCAAATCTTACCCCCCCTCCTCCCTGTAATGCAGCCCTGTGACCCATCATATAGAAGGAAACTACTGTACTGCCAAATGTTTTTTCTCCACACAGCAAAACAACTCACTGTTACCATGAATGTATGCTTGAGCTCACTTGGTCACATACCCCCCCCCCCCCCCCCCCACCACCACCACCACCACCACCACCACACTTAAGACACGCACGGAGATACGCACACATTCAAACACCCTTCAACAACCAAAGTGCTCTCTCCTAAATGCACTCCAATAAAAATGCAGGGAACGCTGGGGTGGGGGACAAAACAGAGCAGGAGACATCATGGACACCTTGATGATATATTTTTTTCCCAAGGGAATAACTGTGAAAATCCAGGCATGGACTTGTTGGAGTACCGAAGAGCAGTACGGGGGGGGGGGGGGGGGGGGGGGGGGGGGCTTCTTACCTCACGTCCGCTTACAAAACAACCCAAGGTGGACTCTGACAGACACAAATAAACCTTATAAAGGATACATGGCCATGAAGAAAATACTCTTGAAATAATGACTTAATAACTCGTAGAGAGGGTGAGAGAGAGAGAGAGAGATGAAGGTCGACTGGAGTGCTGGGAATAGGGAAAAAAAGGCCTACTCGTGGCGTTCTAGAGACAGTGTGGAAGAGTGTCTTCGAGTGACAAGCGTTGGCCGGAAGACTGATTTACGTCGGCTCTGAATATAATTGTACAGTATGCTGTTAATTCCTGGACTAGCTTTGTATCGCTTTGTCTTTTCTACCATTCTGATTCAAACTCGGTCCTAGCAGATATCTTATATATCGTATTCTTCTCATTCGTCATAACAACTCTATAAACTGTACATTAATAATGCGTTGAAGGAATGTCTAAGTTGGAAATTATTTTCTAATTTTATTTTATCAGAGAGCATCAATAAAGTATACATCTATAACATGACAACCGAACAGTTTTCCTTGTGGTCGTATTTACATATTTACTTTTGATTCCGTTTGACAGAGGAAATTGATTTCGGTGTATTTGTAAAGGTGTCATCGAAATCCACTGTGTATTGTACAAACAAAACAAGGTTAACAGAGGTGTGAATGCAAGGCGGCGGTGCTCCACGAGCAGGATGACGATCAACATGTTATCTGCCTTTTTTGCCGCCAGGTTTCTCATCGACTCTCTTGATGTGCTCCAACAACATGATGCCTCTCTTGCTGTAATCTGTGTACCGACTTCGAAGCTTAAAGTGATTTTCAGTCATTTTGCATGCACCAGGACACCCCCACAATGATTACTCTGGGAGGACAGAAAAAGAAGCATGACAGTTCAATTCGCACTGGTCCACCAGTCCGGAGAAAGTGGAGATGAGGTAAAGTATCTGTTAGTTACATTTTATTCAAAATGCTAGCACAAAAATGTATCAACCCACACATGGACTCATCATGAGGGGCAGGTGATGCAATGCCCTACCAACTCCAACAGATGGCACTGTTTTCTTTTTGCCTCAATCATTCAAGTATGTACATTGAAACTCCTCTACAACGAAATCATGTTTGCAGCAAGACATTTTTCACAACAGGGGACTTTTCACTGTAGCAAATTTAATCTCAGACGTAAACACGAACACACACAAAAAAAACGTATGTGTAGTTTTTATTTTTATTCTTATAGTGCATAAGTATGAGCGTACACTTATCAATATAATACACACTTGTCAGCTAGTGTGCAGCACGGTGGGGAAGCGCTGCCTCGACAAGTGAAAACAGAATTGATGCTTTAACAGTTTGCTTTTTGTTCACACTGCAGTCATTGTGGAGATGAATATTATACTCTGCAATGTGGGCAGGGTGTGCAGTGGTTCATTTTCTTGAGACAGGTCCGCCCCTTCAAAACCAGGCTGACTTCCATGTGACTTAATCAAATAAACTCACAAGAGCCCTGTATTATTTGTTGCATTCATTCCTATCTACCATCGCTGAAAAATATCAATTTAAAAAGCACAACGCACAGGAGTAATGTCGTTTTGTTTCTTGGCGTCATGTACCCTACCTGCTGTCATGTGTGGACCCTGACCTTTTTTTTTTTTTATGCTCGAAAGTGATTGATTGAGAACACAATGGGGGAACAGTCATGGAGGCGGGCTTACAAGGCGACGTGCAGGGAAAGCAGCCTCGATCTTGCGTGCGTGACATTTGCAAACGGAGTGCCAAGAAATTCAACCTTTGATAAATACATATATATTAATATATACGAACAAATAGCAGCAGCTGAAATGAAACGCATAATCCTACAGGAAATATAACCGCATAGCCTTACACTTCCTTGGAAAGGAAATAAACACGTGGAATGGAATGGAATGGAATGGAACGCAGCTTATGTCATGTATGTTCAGACATGCTCATTTTCCTTCAGCGGGCATTTTTCGAGGAATACAAAGTAGTTTAATGCTAGATCGCTCACATGTAAATCCCTGCTGTCCAATGTTTGTCACTCCGCATGCAATTGATTCTTAGTCGTGAACTAAGACATATGGGCCCATTGGAGTTATGACTTCCTTGCACGAATAGCAAGCCTATGTTCTTATGCCCCCTCTGTTTCCCCAGCAACAACGGCGTGCTCCACTGACATCTACTGGTCTGTACCCGTGTGTGCTCACGTTAAATTCTGCAAGGAAGTGTGATGTGCATTTGTGCACATTTTGGGGAAAGGCAACGTTGGGTAGGTTGAAGTGCGATGATGAAAGGAGAGCCCGTAGTCTCCGCACGCAGTGTGAATCACTGATAGCTTTGAGCAGACAAAATCAATAGGCCAAGGTTTCGGAATTTGGCTTGAGTGTTTCAAGACAGTGACTCTAAAATCTTTGTTTTAGGCTGCGTTTATATGATGACGATCTGAACAGAAGACACAAAGTGGTGCCTCGTCGCCATCTTTTATTTCGCATTTAGATGAGTATTTCGGAGAGAAAATATGTGTGCATACGGTGACGCAAGAGTATGTAGAATTCTAATGTGTATGCTGGCCAGGTGGCTAGGGGGCAGTGTTGTGTCCAAGGACCGGCAACCCGAGTCCAAGGCCAAGGCCAAGGACTTGCCTCCGAGGCCAAGGCCAAGGCCAAGGACTTGGAAAATTTTCTGAGGCAAGGCCAAGGCCAAGGACTTGAGAAATTCTCTGAGGCTAAGGATCAAGGACTTGCCTCCAAGGCTAAGGACCAAGGACTGATTTTGAAGCTGAGGCCTCGCCGAGGACATGTATAAAACAATGCTATCATACCGCTTGGCAGGTCTTCATGATTTGCAACACCCCTCCATCATAACCCGTTGCACTCCCTAACGCTTGAATGAAGTGTTTTTATTCAAAAAGTAGAACAGGCAGGGTATGTGTTATTTATACTGAGAAAAACAAGAAAGCATATGATATACATTTATGAATTAATGTTTTGGTGCAGTCGTTTCTTAATATGAAGTAAATCAACACTCAACAGGCATGACATGGCAACGGAAGACAAGTTGAGAAATGACTTTGCATAGAAGTCAATCACTATGTATATATAGTAAGGCATTTTTGGCCGAAAAAAAACGACCATGTATAGTAAGGCATTTTGGGCCCCCCCAAAAAAATGACCATGTATAGTAAGGCATTTTTGGCCGAAAAAAACCCCACCATGTATATATAGTAAGGCGTTTTTAGACGGAAAAATCGACCATGTATAGTCAGGCGTTTTTAGCTGAAAAAAAAAACGACAATGTATAGTAAGGCGTTTTTAGCCGAAAAAAAACGACCATATATAGTAAGGCGTTTTTAGCCCAAAAAAATGACCATGTATACCAAGGCGTTTTTAACCCCAAAAACGACCATGTATAGTAAGGCATTTTTAGCTGAAAAAAACGACGATGTATAGTAAGGCGTTTTTGGCCGGGAAAAAAACGACCATGTATAGTACGGCGTTTTTAGCCCAAAAAAATGACCATGTATAGTAAGGATTTTTTAGCCCCCAAAAAACGACCATGTATAGCAAGGCGTTTTTAACCCAAAAAAACGACCATGTATAGTAAGGCGTTTTTAGCCGAAAAAAAACGACGATGTATAGAAAGGCGTATTTGGCCGAAAAAAAAGGACCATGTATAATAAGGCGTTTTTAGCCGAAAAAAACAACCATGTATAGCAAGGCGCTCTTAGCCGAAAAAAACGACCATGTAGAGTAAGGCGTTTTTTGCCGAAAAGTTTTTTTGTTCATGGTCGTTTTTTTCGGCTAAAATGGCTTACTATACAAGGTCGTTTTTGGGCTAAAAACGCCTTACTATTTATGGTCCTTTTTTGGGGGTAAAAATGCCTGACTATATATCGTTTTTTTTTCATCTAAAAACGCCTTTTCAAAACTTCCAAATATTATCACCAAGTAATTCAAACGAATTTGTTATTTTACGTGTAGAAGTTTATGTCAAATTGGTCTGGTATCCCTTTGCATTAATCAGTCACCAAGAAGTAGCTCTCATTTTCATTTAGTTTGGTGCTCCCTGAGTCACCACATCCGCTAAATATTAGTCTCCTACATTCTAAATTCAATCCCACAGTGAGTTCAAATGTTTGTCTGTATGTGCCCTGGCCTAACAGATCGCTCGTAACAATCCAGGTTGTCCTTAAGTAAAGTCAGCCAGGATAGTGTACAGAAAATGGATGAATGGACAACCACTCAGCACAGGTTCTTACTGTGCCGTTATTTCACAAGCAAAGAAGTACACTGAAGACTTTCCTCAATGGAGAGGATATGTTTTGCATCGAAAAACCTTCCCTGGTTCCTAACGGATTTGACTGTCCAGTTGCTATGTAAGCGACTAATGAGGTGAGATCTTCTATGGAGCATACCATCTGTTTGTGTTTATTAGTATTGAGCACATTTCCTGAGCGGAGTCACTTTGCTCACTGTAGCGGGACGTAGTTTGGTTACCATCAGTGCAGACGATTACAACATCATCTCCCTGACAACGCCAACCTCCCACACTTGACGCCCTCCCCCGCCCCAACCCTACCCACCCCAGTTTCCCTTTAGCATCATACAACGGGGATGCACCATTGCTCACGTACGCGTGAGCAGAGGTTTTTAACTGACCTATTTTTCAGACAGTTGAATCGTTATGAAGGCACAAGACGATTTTTTTTTTAATGATCTCACAGGGGAGTTGTGCGCCGCTACCTCTTCTGACAGAACTCCTACTGCTGCCACTTCCACTGGCGCTACCTGGGAGTCCTTAGCACACCACACACACTCACTGCACACCACACGCACACCTTCCCACTGTGCTCCTTTACCTCCGTCCTATTATGTATGAGACAAGGTGTGTTTGTGTTTGTGCGCGTGCGTGCGTGCGTGCGTGCGTGCATCAAGGATTAGACACCCCACAGCATTGCCACTTGTTGGGTTTTTCCACTTCAAGTCTGTCCAGATGCAAATATTTTTACACCACAACCATTCAAATATTCTTAATGATCCTCCTACTTATTCCTTTTTCATTTCATAACTCTTGCAAAACGAGTGCCTCCATTTTATTCTCCTTTTTTATATGCTACCAAGATACGAATACTCTATGTCTCAAACATACTTACAATGCTTCCATCAGCTTCCATTTACTGCATAACTCCAGCTACACAATTCATCAGACTTTATTTTTCTTTACCATCTACATCTAATAGTTCAACTACAGATTTCTCGGTTAATCATGTACAAGGGGTGTCAGAAAGATTCCTGGATTGGTGTGACAGAATATATGCATTAAAATGGACCCTGGCTGTTTCATGGAGGATAGGGAACGGACTGCGCCACAAATAATGAGAATCGCCTATTGAAATGCATTGGAGAATTAGCATCACTAATTAAAATGTGTTTGGGTTTTTTTACACCCCAAAAATTCTTCAAATAACAAACCACCAATTTTTGTTTTCCGCAAAAATGTGGGCAAGCTTTCAAAAGGAAAAAAAAGTGTCCACGTTGATCTAGTGAATCAATCCTTTTCAGACTACCATTATTAATTGTACCGATAATGATGAGGCAACATTTCAACATTGTTTCCAGTCACTCATACAAAAAAATGGCATAAATAAAACTACAGAAAAGTAAAATGACTCATTTTTTTTAGATCGCTGACAGACACGTTCTAGAGTGGGAACAGCAAAGTGTATGCGAAGCGATACCGCTACCTAGTGGTGTTTTGTAGTTACTGATGGAACGCGAAAGTGTTGAAACATGCGAGTTCCATGTTCATTTCTTTGGCATAGTTTGTATTTGAACTCGGGTTTTGTTTAACTTTTGAAGCGTTTATATTTCAAACTGTCCAACTTTTGGGATTTTGTACAGTATTTGTTATTGATAATTTGAGGTATTCTTAACTCATTCAGTACCAGCCAATTCTAGACCAAGTCTGAAAAGACGTTTAAAAACGTCTTTGGGAGTGAATGAGTTAAATATATCAAAAACAAGCAAGTGCCAATAATGTTAATTTGAGATTCAGTGGTTATAAAATACACTAAGATCATACTGAGAGTTGTTTCTAATACGTATTTTGGGAGTCTCTGCCGCGGCTGCCGGGAAGTTTGACGGTAGTTTACCTCCTCCTCCCTGCAGCAAGATTTTACTCCGGCCCAACACCGGTCGACAGATGATGAATGAGTGTCTTACCTTCATCCTTTATGCTCTCGTAAAGTCCACACCGACTCGTTGTCCTGACCTACACCAACTGCATGCACGCAAAGCAGGAAGATAAGTGAAGCTTCTGCGCCTGGAAAAGGAGAAAAGAATCAAATTTAAAGGTTAGACGAATTTACATGACCTGTGGTGTTGTTTCTTCGTTGATTGATAGAAGGTACGGGAACTGGTGTAAACAAACCCATCTATTCAGTTTCTGGAATGATAGCCAGCCTGGTCGCTAGCCAATCACATGGCACATAAATACAAACTGACATTTACAGTCTACGGCGGATGGCCGGAGGGGAGATTTGTGACCCCTGAATTTCAGAACTGTGAGGCAGACATGCTAACCAAAAGGTTTAATGTGCGGTGTGGTGTTTAAAAAAAAGTACTAAAAGTATTGAAAGAAAATTACCTAATTTAAATCCAGCTCAAGTCACCTCACAATGAGCACCAAGTGAAAAAAATAACATTTTGGCAAAAAAAAAAAAAAAAGAGGCTTCGAGTTACATATTCCACACTCCCATCTGAAGTTTACTCTCAGAAAAAACATTAAACGAAGAGAATTGCACATTGTATATTTAAAACAACACCATATGTTGGCCCCAAAACAGACCCCCAATCTGGCCTGTTTTCGATGTCTCTCTCCTCCAACACACCCGATTCAAATGATCTGAATCGGAATCAAGATTTTACAAAACGTGCCGATGAGCTGTCAATGTTTTTTGGCGGGGGCTATTGGAAATTTTCACCGAATTAAATTTCAAGCCTGAATGAGATCGCAAGTGAATCCACAAGAAGTCAAACGGCGTGGATTTTGTGACACGTTCAGCGTTTTTAGATGTATGAGCAAATTGAATACAGTACTGCAATATAAAATGTACATCATAATAAGAAAGTCTTACATTTGACTACATGACGTTGTGTAGAGCAAACAAGCCACAGCTCAAATACACAGGTATATCTTTTTTTTTAATTACCCACTTAAATAACGAATAAAAACCTTTGCTCTAATGCTAAAAGCCTCGAATGATTGCAAAAAAAATTGCTCCTCAAATGAATAATTCATTCGCAAAATTGCTCAGGATAAAAAGTTATTTTGAGCCGTAGACATGCCAATCAAAACAGCCTTATTTAGCCGTTTTTTTTTAATACTACTCTTGGTCGGCTCTCATTAGATTGCAGTTCATTAGGAAGGCTGCAGTTTCATCTTGCAAGAACTGGAGACCCAATCAGTGCAACCCAGACAAGAAATTAACTCGAATGAATGAGTGTCATGATTAATCAGCCAAGATTAAATATGGATGAGGACTCTCTGAAGTACGAGGTACGAAAACTAGAGTAATCACAATCAGATTCGACATCAGCCAGATTTTTTTTATTTGGTCAATGAACAAGACAGCAAAAAAAATACACCACAGTAACATTAAAAACTGCAAAAGCAAATAATTGAACGTTTAGCATAAGATTAATCACATTGTGAAAATGGCCAACAGTGTAGCCAGGTTTTTTTTCCAATACACATGACAGCAAATGATTTTGTGCAACCTTATAAAAACCTTTTCACTGATATCACACACAAAAAAGTGCCATCATAATGTCTATTCGTATGTGTAGCAAGCCAAAATCAACGTGGTCCTCTGAATCCCCCAGAAAGAAATCGACCCCGGCCAATTCCCGAACATATCAAATACCGCAACATCAACTTTTTTTGGTCAAATGCTGACCTAATTGTTGCATTTATTTGGCAGGTTTTAAAAGTCTTTCATGAATCATGCAAACGGCTGATTCGGGACTCATTCACAGGATCAGATCAAGAAATTGTAATCTCCACGTGGAGCCAAATGTGTCTATTCTTAAAATTGGTTTGGATTTGTTGGATATTCTCCGTTCTCTCACCACCTCAGTCTTGCTTCATGTAAATTATTCAGCAAATTTGAACTTATCTTAGCGAGTGCACACAAAGCACTTGGGCAACGATAACATTTGAGCCAACTGGGTTTATTTTCAAGGCCATGATTACGTGGCGGCTGAGGATGGGGCGCTGTTTATCTCGACTCGGATGATCTTTGCTTTTGTGCGTTCTCCTCATCGACGCCAAAGCAGCGGCACCTGATTCGAAACTTTTGGTCATTCTCAACTGCGTCCTGATTCAAGTTAGTGTTGTTTCCTCCTGAACGAACATCCTGGGAAGAGAGAGACACGGACAGAAATTCTGTTAAAACACCTCAAAGAGATGGGTGAATGGCTAAGTAAATAATTGGTGGGTTGAAAAATAACCCCTTGTGGTTTTAACGTTAAGTTTGTGGGGAGACTGAATGTGATGCCAGATTGAAATTTCACAAAGTTTGTGCATATATCTTGGTGGGCCAACAGAGTCACAGAATGAATCAATGACAGACATTAATTCTATCTACCCGATCATAGTGACGTCTCGACAAATGCGCTATGCAGTGTTGGGGGGGAGGTCAGGTGCACCCACACCATCTCAAAATGCAGCTCATTGCCAAAGTCATGGTTGCCATGGCAGCTAGATACAGAACCAAAAAAAAAGCCAGGATGCTCCAGTGCAAACAAGTAGAGTCTTGTTGCCGTCTTGTTCTTGTGCACCCGCGTTCCTTTACGAACACCTTCAAATGCCATCAGCCTTCTGGAACCATTGCTGCCGCTCCCTTTCACCCGCAAAAATGCCGCGCCGTGTTTGTGCTCGCAAGTTGAATGTGTTGGAAATGCATCGGTGATGATGAATTTCTGTCACAGCTGCGAGAATCAATGTCTGCCTTAGTCGACACCCGGTTCACGATGGATGCGATGAAAGGGCAACACAAAGGCAATGATTTAAGACTTTCTAAAGTGATTCCGTATAGATCGGCTGTGTCACACCGTCTAAACACATGCATAATACACTGAAAGCTTGAGGCTTTTGTGAAGATTTGATTTCTCTCTAAAATCCTGTAACGGATGACACAGAGCCCCAGACCTTGGGATTCTAGTAGAGCCAAAACATGTAAAATGATGAATTGTATATTATTCTACAATACAAAATATGCACAGGAAACTGATACCGTTGAAAGTGAAATATGTAGAAAAATAAATATAGACACCAAACTGGGACACATTTGGTTACATTTGCATTTGAGCATTTTTTCTGTTGCAAGCATTTGTCATTACAATATTGGTAAGGAGGTCTTTTTTAAAATTATATTATCTATGACTCCCCCTAGTGGCCACAAATGTAGTCTCATTTTGTGCCAGCATTAGAGAAACAGCACTAACAATAAATTTGACATTCCAAGATTGCATACACGCATTGCAACATGTCAACAAATATATTCCTGTTTGTACACACCCACACAGATTCTGTTGTAACTTCCACTTATTTGACAGTTAAGATTGTTGTGCATTTAATTCAGGTGTGAAAATTAGCTCATTATTTCAACCCCCATTATTTCAGATGAGTGCCACTTAAAAAAAAACTGAGGTTTCACTGCATTTTACACTTTTGATGACAAACACGTGTGTCATCAAAATTATATGATCAGAGTAAAGTACTCTCAATACCGTTTTGGAACTACAAGTGTGCGATCATGAGAAGACAACACTAAAGTGGCACATACCTTCCGTTAGGCGAGCTTTCCCACCCGTAGGCTGGCAGAGGACCGTGGAGCAGCCGACGCACAACACCACAGTCTGAGCGTGACTGAACACGGTCGTGATCTTGTAACAACCTGAAAATATGACAGCCCAGAATTACACAACTGTGTGCGCGCTTTTGGGCTGTGGCTATTGAATATTTTGGTATTCGGACATCCTACTGAAAATTCTATCGGATAATCAGGTATTATGAAATTATTTTAAAATACTTGGTTACAAAAACAGAAGACAAAAAAATCAATTTCCACTTGATAATTAACATCCAACCAGTTTTCATTTTTAGACAAACAATTTATACTTTTAAGTCAAACTGTGCATTCATTGCAGCACACTATTTTCGTCTCCAGAAAGATTTGTGAGATTTTAGGCAAATCTCTCCCCACATAATTTTATCTTTGAGACGAGGTGATGTCAGAAGCACAGTAGCGATTTTGCCGGCTAAAACAACTGTTGTGAAAATAGATAACAGTTTGTGGCAGTCCAAACAGTCTGGATGTCAAATAAGCTGTTACACACCGTCGAGAGCAACTTCAAAATAAAAGCAGCGCAAGGGACTGATGTCCACATATTATTTGGTAAGGTATGGTTTATTTTGAAGTTGGCCTTCTCAGTGGTTACTGTCATGCATATAGCATCAAAATTATTTTTAACCGAGATATACAAATTACTTGAGGATGCATTTCAGCCCTAATGTGCTTGCAGCAACACTTGCAAAGGAGTCATTTCACACTCAATTCAATAGCAGCCGCAAGAGTCAGTGTGTGCCTCATTTGACACCCTCATCACTACATAGACCAATGAGAGGGCAACACATCAAGGCAAAGTATCCATCCAAAGATGTTTATCAAATGTATTTTTTCTTTATACTTAAATCGCTCTCCACAGCAGTGATTTTTCATGTGGCATGCAAAATCCCTCAAGTAAAAAGCAAAGGATCAAATCACGAGTAAAGTAATATAGTTCAGCTGCAGTCAACTTCAAAGTACAATACGTATGCATTGAATATTTTGGAGCATATTATATTTTTAACTAAATAATGGGAACTAAGCCAAAAGTCAAACAACAATCATTTAACTGATTAGCAAAATATTTTTAAGTGGAAAACTAGAATCACTGCAGAATACAGCTACCACTGCTTTTACATGTTTAAATAATGATTTTTTTTTTAAAAAACTTAACAAACGGACCTGGACATTTTACATCCATAAAATAGGAATTTGGGCTCTGGACGAGTCGTTTCTTCTTGTGTCTCCTCTTCTCCTCCTCAGAGGAGGGAAGCAACAGATCCTTGGCAAGCTGCAAGTACAAAGAGTCGAGAATAACTCCATTACTATGTAACTATCATCAATGGATATGACAAGCAAACAATTTGAGGCAATAACGAAAAATGTTTAATCATATCTCGACTGCATTTCCCAGTAAACTATCATGGATAGTGTTTTAACTCAAAAGATGCGAGTTTGTTTTTTTTTACTGCCAGAATTATGTTTGATTAAAGAAGCAATACGATCTGGTTAAACAATCGTCTGCACTATATCTCAACGACAGGGTAGCTCACATCGCCAATGGACAACGTGGGCTGCTTTTTCGTCCACGTGTCTCGCCATATTGCGTCCTTTCTTGGCTTCTAATTTCCACATTACACACTCACAACGACTCGTCACCAACGGAATTAAACAAAAACATACATTAATTGCGAAATAACCCTATCGATTTATACACTTTTAAAAGACGGAAACTACTTGAGTGAACGTAACCGTACTTACGGGCATGTCTGTACTTGTTCGGAGTCTAGACCGGAAAAAGACGCGCGGATGACGCAGCGGAAGTTGATAGAGCGTCACGTGACCTTGGGAAAAAATAGAAAAATAAAAAAAGATCGCCTTTTTTGCATATTGTTCCACACTTTTATTTACAATAGATACCTTGTATTTTAATATGTATTTTTTAATTGTCAATAATGACTATCGCTAGAACTTATCTCCTCTGTGGAAATATTTAATGACAGAAGGCTATGTAAATGTTTGTAATGAAAACTACACTTTTTAATGCTGTATGCAAAGAGTTGAGTCTGTGGTGCCAAGATATCTACCTATTTCTGAAAATGTTTTTCTGAGACATTCTGATCTCTGCCATTTAATTTCTTATCGCTGATTTTTCCTGAATTTGAGGTATTTCGTAAAGATTTAGTTAACCATTTAGTTAAAGCGCCGTATTTGGACAATGTTTGAAGGTGCATATTCATTCATTCATTCATTCATTCATTCATTCATTCATTCATTCATTCATTCATTCATTCAGTCATCTTCCTAACCGCTT
Source organism: Hippocampus zosterae (assembly GCF_025434085.1). Lineage (NCBI taxonomy): Eukaryota > Metazoa > Chordata > Actinopteri > Syngnathiformes > Syngnathidae > Hippocampus > Hippocampus zosterae. The sequence goes on along the minus strand of NC_067455.1, from coordinate 8,990,234 downwards.
GATCCTCACTAGGGTCGCGGGGGGTGCTGGAGCCTATCCCAGCTGTCTCCGTGCAGTAGCCGGGGTACACCCTGAATCGGTTGCCAACCAATCGCAGGGCACACAGACACGAACAACCATTCGCACTCACACTCACACCTAGGGACAATTTAGAGCGGGGGTCACCAAACTTTTTGAGAGTGAGAGCTACTTCATGTGTCCTGATTGTGTGAAGGGCTACCAAATTGATACGCGTCTGAAATAACATTTGTACAAATTAAATTTAATAATATTAGAACATTAGCTAGCTAGACGTATACTGTAGCTAGCTAGTTAGATAGCTAAATAGGTAGCTATAGAATCTATAATACTGCCCATGTTTGCATTTTTAAATCATAATTTCTACGAGCAAATCACAATCCTAGCACTGGCGGGCTACTGGTGTGGTCCTCACGGGCTACCTGGTGCTCGCGGGCACCACGTTGGAGACCCCTGATTTAGAGTGTTCAATCAGCCTGCCATGCATATTTTTGGAATGTGGGAGGCACTCGCACTCACACTCACACCTAGGGACAATTTAGAGTGTTCAATCAGCCTGCCATGCATATTTTTGGAATGTGGGAGGAAACCGGAGAACCCGGAGAAAACCCACGCAGGCCCGGGGAGAACATGCAAACTCCACACAGGGAGGCCAGAGCTGGAATCGAACCCGGTACCTCTGCACTGTGAAGCCCACGTGCTAACCACTGGACTACCGGGCCGCCCGGTGCATATTCATATTTTATATTTTTCTTTAGTTCTTGATCTTCTTTTAAAAAATCAGACCTTAAAAGTTGCTCGGCTCTTGAGTAGTTTTGTAACTGAGTACTTATTTACTTTTACTCAATTCATTATCTTATTTTAATTAATGTGTTTTTTTACGGTGTCATAAAAGCAGGATGCCTAGTCTTGAGTATACTTTTGGGTACTCATCCAACCTCTGATAAAGCATTACCTACGTTGCTTTTGAAGCTCATGCTAACCTTACTTTTAAAGCAATCAAATGGCGCCATCTAGTGTAGCTTCCCAGTAACGCTCGCCTGAAAGATACTCCCACGAAAATCTGGGCCGAAGCAATTTTTTTTCTCTCGTTGTTGTTGGGGGGAGCCAGAGAAAAAAAACACGTAGACACTTTGGTATGTTTGTAAACGGACTCAAAAGTTATTTTTGTTGAAAAAGTAAGACGACATTACGGTGATGTATGCGGATGTGAATAACTGGTCAACAACGCTAGTCAACCCAAACGGGACAGAAGAGGGGCGCTGAAAGGAATCCGAATTTAGCACCGGCGTTAGTTTGAGAAGGAAGGGAGGAACGTTTTGCAACAAAAAAAAGCCCAAGCGCTTCTGTCAACTTTTAAGGACCTCTCTTTGAAGGAACGTCAGTAAACTATGGCGAAAAAATATGATTTTTTGTTCAAGTTGCTGCTCATCGGGGACAGTGGAGTCGGTAAAACTTGTCTGATCATTCGCTTTGCTGAGGACAATTTCAACTCCACCTACATCTCAACTATCGGTACGTTTTCTTTCTTTAAATATATTAAATTTTTAGGCAGGGGCGGGGGTATCACTTCCAACTGAAGCTCTCCTTCCATTTTATTACCATGTCTAGACTGGCCTGTGCCTTTTGTCTTCTCGTCTTTTTCACACATTGTTCCTCTCCCTATTCAATATGTGAACTCACGCACACTCACACACAACGCATACACACACACACACACAGATCTCATTCTTCCACCCACACTCATTCCAATCTTTCCAACCATCTCTCCCTGTGATTTTGAAGCAGTCTCCACCCAACGGTCTGTGACTTATATTATGCTACACTATTTCGTTTGTGTGTCTTTATCAGTGGGTGGGTTCAATACTGTGATATTTTAACAGATTATTTGCCCCAACCCCTCTTCCCAGGCATCGACTTTAAAGTTAAAACCATTGAAGTTGACGGGAAGAAAGTGAAACTGCAAGTATGGTAAGAAATGATGATGTGTTTTTGAACTGTGTGTCACGTGACACTCGCTGAGTACACGTTATAAGCACCTCCATCAAAGTGAGCTCCAACAGTATTCAAACTTCTGTCTTTACAAAGGCAAGAATGATCATTTTTGAAGGACACTGTCCACGGGCTTGTCTCAATACTAGAGCAAAGTTTAACTTGCATTTCGCATCATTCCCCGAGACCGCCCAACCCCACAATGCAAATTCAACATTAAAAAAACGCCAATGGTTGCAATTTCATCAGACTTTTTATTTTTACCTGTATTTAATTTTGGCACATCCGACCCCCTAAGCAACGCTGCCGTGTGTGGCCACACTTAATGTACATGCCAGAAACTGCAGCTGGATGTCATCCATCGTAGTGACTCTTCAAAAAGGTGAAACAAACCCCCAGATTTAATCATTTGGTGCCCATGCATGACTTCCGTTCAAACTCATTTCATGCGACTTCATAGAGAGGTCAAATTCTGAATTCCTCAGCAGTTCCACTGTGCTTGATTGTGACATTATTTCCTATCCTGCCTGTAGCTCTCCATGCTGTCACTTCAAGTCAGATTCATTGGTTGCGTCTGCACATATTCTTGGCAAGCCGATGATAGCCGTTTTGATCCCTGCCAACATTTTAATAACGCACCCGGCAGATGAAGAGTGCAGCCCTGCCTTCTGTCCACTCTGTTCTGACCACTTTTGCAATGCGCAGGGACACAGCGGGCCAAGAGAGGTTTAAGACCATCACCACGGCCTACTACAGAGGAGCCATGGTAAGATGATCAGGTCTTTGTGCTCATCACATCCGGTAAAGAGCGCTGACCTCTCTTTCGCTCTCTGCCAGGGCATCATCCTGGTATACGACATCACAGACGAGAAGTCCTTCGAAAACATCCAGAACTGGATGAAGAGCATCAAAGAAGTGAGTCTATTCTCCTTCGAGCGAACATTTAAAAATAGCGCGCTCAGTGAGTCGCACACGTGTTAGTCATGAGTGTCTTGCCTTTACTCACTGCAAGTACTGCGCGACGGTTAAAAGAGACACTTCACAGAAACGCGTCTGCGTACATGTACATTACTGCTTATTCAATCAATATGCTGATAGACGGAAAGTAGAGTTTATCGCATTCCTTTAAAGAGTGCATGTTCTCCCAGGGCCTGCGTGGGTTTTCTTCGGGTACTCCGGTTTCCTCCCACATTCCAAACACATGCACGGCAAGGCTGATTGAACACTCACAATTGTCCCGAGGTGTGGGCGTGGATGCTTGTTTGTCTCTGTGTGCCCTGCAATTGGCTGGCAACCGGTTCAGGGTGTCCCCCGCCTACTGCCCAAAGATAGCTGCGTTAGGCTCCAGCACCCCCCCCCCTGTGACCCTTGTGAGGATAAGCGGATTGGAAAATGGATGAAAAAGTGAAACAACAATTTCCACTATGCCATTCGGTTTGAAACACCGTTTGGAAATGTGCAAATGTATTTAAGTATTAACAGCGATATTTGATTGGTGGTTTACTGATGAACAGGGCGTATTCTATGGTCACGAGCTATGGGTCGTGACCGAAAGAACGAGATCCCGGATACAAGCGGCCGAAATGAGTTTTCTCCGCAGGGTGTCCGGGCTCTCCCTTAGAGATAAGGTGAGAAGCTCGGTCATCCGGGAGGGGCTCAGAGTCGAGCCGCTTCTCCTCCACATCGAGAGGAGCCAGATGAGGTGGCTTGGGCATCTGATTCGGATGCCTCCTGAGCGCCTCCCCGGTGAGGTGTTCCGGTCATGTCCCACCGGGAGGAGACCCAGAGGAAGACCCAGGACACGCTGGAGAGACTATGTCACCCAGGTTGCCTGGAAATGACTCGGGATCCCCCGGGGAGAGCTGGAAGAAGTAGCTAGGGAGAGGGAAGTCTGGGCTTCCCTGCTAAAGCTGTTGCCCCCGCGACCCGGCCCCGGATAAGCGGTAGATGATGGATGGATGAGGGCGTATTTCTTGTGATTTTGAAGCTACATTTTAGACGCAAGTGTATAATAAGTACATGACCTGATCATTTTGTGAACAACCGTCTTATCTGGGGTGTCCCAAAGACGTATTTGTTTTGACATCCCGGGAACTTGAATCACCAAATAGGATGTGTCAATGTCCAAACAGCCGCAAATTGACTCACTTTGTCTCAAACGCTGTCAGTTATCTCGACTTTAGAAACGAGACTGTGATGGCGTTACAAACATCCATCATCCTGTTTGTTTGCTGCCTTGTAATGTCGGTCTGTCCGTTTCTCCCTTGAACGCATCCCCCAGCCAACATTTGAATGCAGCTCAACCCGGCCTAATCAATACACCCCCTCCCCACTTTCTTCCCCAGAATGCATCAGCAGGGGTGAGCCAAATGTTGCTCGGAAATAAGTGCGACATTGAGGCAAAGCGGAAGGTTACCAAGGAGACGGGCGAAAAGGTGAGCTGACCCTGACAGCGATGGCCATCTGCGTTCGATATTGCGATGCTTATTTTTCTGCAATTTTCAATGCGAGCGTGACACGTGTGAGCTCTCGCCGACAGTAATGATCAGAGGGGCGGGATTGTTTGCGTAAGGTACAAGCGTTTGCTGGCTGCACGCTCTGTTTACTTGAGATAAGAAACAGGAAGTGATTGCCATCTATATCCTGGCCCTGTGTAATTATGTCGCGCTTGTTGTTTACAGCTGGCTAAAGATCACGGTATCAGGTTCTTTGAAACCAGCGCCAAGTCCAGTATTAACGTCGAGGAGGTGAGCTGCAGTGCACCAAACTCAACAATATTGAGTCTTTGTTTTGTTTTTGTTTTTGTTTTTTTTTACTTAGGCATTAGCATTCATCTTTGTCTGTTTCTATTTTTATTTTGTAGTCCTTTCTGTCATTGGCAAGAGACATACTTCACAAATCCAGCAAAAAAAACGTAAGTCAAATATTATAGCGGGGATGGGCCAACTTTTGTGCTGTTTGTTGCACATTTGACAAGAAAGTTGACATGAAAATGAACATGAACATTTGATTTTACAAATTGGGAAAAAAAAATCATTCCGTCTAATCAATGTCATTAGAATTAATGAGCCGTAATGTCCATGTAAAAAATATTTCAATATTTTATTGCATGTGATAAAATGATTACGACATTATCTCATTAGGCCAATGAAGTAGAAATACATCAAATTGAAGTCAGGAAGTAAAATAATCGCATTTGGCCCAATTTCTTGTAAGTCTGTAACCCGCTCAACATTTGTAAGAAAAAAAAATAATTAAAAATCATGTCAAGAATGAAGTAAGAATATCATATTAAAGCCAAGCGATATTTCTAGATTCACTTTTGGATAGGGAAGTTGGATCGAGGGAGGGAGGACTAGAGGAATTTGTGAACAGGTCCTAAATGTCGTCTTCCTGTTTTTCTTCTTTGTTCAAAAGGGTCCCACGGGCCGAGAGGTGAAGATCACCAGCAGCACACAGAAAAGAACGTCCAAATGTGCTCTTCTCTAGACATCGGCGCACGCGCACACACACACACACTCACAATGCCAGTTGTCCTTCAACATAGAATTCTTTCTTTTTTTTAACTCATCAGTATGAACCACAGACGCAGGAAAGTCTCACGTCTCTATCTGGTGGCTCACACGTTCACTATGTACACAGCACAGTTCTTGTTCTTTGCACAGTTCCCCCCCCACCCCACCCCACAACTGCCTTGCATTCCATTTCCGAAAAGGGCTCATCATACAGTCAGCGACAAATCATTTCACTGGCTTTTTAAGAATCATTTTTGGGGGGTTCATTTCTCCCATTCCTACTTGTGGCGTGTGCAATATGTGTGACCACCGAATCCTGAAACGGAGGATAAGTGAGCATTTGAGAAGTGCGATTGTGTCGATCTTACCACGGACTGAATCGGCTTCCAATGTAGTCTTCAACATGTTCGACTATCTGTTACCTTTGATATTAGAATCAAGCAGAAGTAAGGCACCGAGGAAAGGTAGGACACCCCGAAACTAAATACACGAGGTGAAAAGTAAGTGTTGTCTGAAAAAGACTGAGTATGTGGAAGTTTGAGGCGGTCATAAGTGCAATATAGAAGATGTGAGGAGAGATGACTGATGGATGAAGCAAGTGATTGATGACCATGTAAGATTTGTGAGACCGTTTGAGCAATTTCCTGCTCACTCACAAGTACGTGGATGACAGCAGCTCACTATTTTCTTCCCTATCCAAACACTTGTACGCTTCACTCCGCCGCTATATTTGGATTTGGTTTGTGGCCACACTTGTGTTGAATTAAAAAAAATGAAAAGAGTGGTCTTTGTCTTTGTGGTTTGGAAACAATTCACTAACCAAACAACTGTTTGATCAGTGCTCTGCTTCAGGGTTCTTTTCACTTTCTTTCTTCCGAAACGCTTTGCCTTTGACACACGACGCAGCGAAAAGCAGGGCATTTATTTACCTTGCGGCCACACAAACATCCCGCAATCTCATTTAGCAGGGATGGCAATGTTCGCGGAAGCACGGAAATCCGCCGTTTAATTTCTTAAATTGATCATTTTTGTGAATCGTCTAAATCCAATGAGGATTTTTTAGGGGGGGGTCAGGTCGTCGATCGTCGAGTTTTCACGAGCTCTCCCGATCAGTCTTTCCATCTTCCGATTGTACACTGCCCTGGGATTGGGCGTGTATGATGTCTTACTTGTTGTGATTGGTCGCCCCGTCCTGGCCACGCCCATTTCCGCTCTTTTTCATCATTAGACATTGCCACCCCTGATTTAGATGATCGAAGCGCCTGGTGTGACCTAAACGAAATTGGAAGGCGACAATCGCCTGCAACCTTATTCCATTCTATAATTTGAATTCCTATATTAAGGCTCCTGCTCCACATCCAAAGGTGAAAATTAGCCACGTAGTATCATGATAAGCCGAATAGCGACGCTGACCGATGCTGGGTTTACACCAAACGGCGTTCACAGTCTCAGACTAAAAACTGAAAGTCAGAAGAAAGTTTTAATGGAGTCATCTTGATCGTTTGGTGTAACGTGGAAATTTTTCGCTGTTTCAGATCAGTATTTTCCTAGTTTTGGCTTTACGACGATATCAAAGGTGTCTGATCTTCAGTCTTTGCGGTGACGCAGCACAACCGGCAAACAATAGATGAGCTTCAACATTGGTAAAAATTCAACTCAGCATAATGGGAAAGCATTTGCATTGGGGGGGGGGGTGCCTTAAAAAAATCTTGTCTTGTAAATAGTGACCCCGCAAAATTCAGTCTTTTTAAAATCTCAGTCTGACACTGTCAACTCATACGGTTTAGCCGTAGTTCATACGGATTTTGTGGTGAATCTTACGTATTTGGCCGTATCGCACAAATCATACAGATTCTGAAAATTTCCGGGGTTTTTTTTTCTTCGTAACGCAGGAATACAACTCTGAACACAGTAATGCCACTAAGTAGAATGACATTAACCAGACATTGTATTATGGGGATTTACAATAAATATCATTGAAATTTTAGTTGTTTTTTTTCTGCCGTTATTTTGACATATAAAATGCTTTGGTATGTTATAAGGTTGTTTTGCTCTTTATAAGGATTTTTTTTGGTAGTTTATACAGGTTGGCGCTCCGAAAAGTTGACACTGGGCAGTGACGAAAAACTAACAATGTTGGGAAATGTGAAATGATTCCAAGGGTCTTTATCAAATCTACTCAAAGTCTTGTGTGCTCAGGTGGACCATTCTCAGAACCAAGAAACAAAAACACGAATGGCGACCCCTCCATGTTTGTGGTCTTGTCACACATTCTTAGTTGCAGTGAGTTCATTTGCAACAAACTCTTCTCTATATGTGCCCACTGTCGAGTAGAGTCCCTCAACAGAATGTTGACGCTTATTCGTTTTTGTTGTTGTTGTTGTTGTTTCACGTGTACAGCAGCTTGTTGCTGGGCAACCATCGGCTGGGCCCTTCCTTTTTTTCCTTTCCTCCTTCCTTGCTCTAAGCTTCCTTCCTCCATCTCGCCCTCCCCTCCCTTCCCAGCATCAGCACCCACCTCCTCCGCATGCACGCTTTACGTGCCTTGTCATCACGCACCGGGGCAGGCTCGGGCTTGCATATTATCGCACGATGCCTTTTTCCATCCTTGAGGCGGATCATCCACGCGGGAAAAACACGCAGCGGCGTTTTAAGACACGGCTTTAGGATGGTATTTTGACGTGCGGCGTGGTGTTAAATGGGTAGCTTCTGAAAAGTGGAGGAGGGCGCAGCGGGCTAACGTGCGGGCCACTTAACACGCGAGTGAACGTGATGCCCGCGTGACTGCGGGGTAAGGAAAAGAGGCGGCACACCAGGCGGACTTGTCACCGTTCGATCAGTTGCATCCCTTCTGCTGCATTTTTTCCCCCCAAATCGATGGAAAGTGGTTCGTGTCGACAAGGTGAGAGATTGTCGTCATTTTTCTTCTCAGTGGTCCAAACAGAAGGTCAGGTGATGCTCCGCCCGGGAGGAGAACAACGCGCACACGCAAGCATACACACACGCAAACGCAGCTGAGAAAGATGAGCGTCTTTTCATCTTTCCTGTTTTGGGATGTTTGACAATGCGAAGCCTGCTGCTGCTGTTGCTGCATTGCCCCTGGCGAGAGAGTGGAAGGAGAGGAAAGAAGCGAGCGAAAGCGTCAGTATGAGCCACGCGGAGGAGTCTTGTTGCAAGAGGAGGTTGCTGCTTTGAGATGTATTGACTTCTACAGTCATGGCTGAAACAGTCAAACGAGCCGACTGTTTGTGTGCTCCATTCTCAACTTTCTGCTGACCAGGCTCCAAATGTACAGCCACCCTTGAACTTTGCTTAAAGACCGATAGACTAAGCCCAAGCTCCTTCCATCACATTTCTAACATGCCCTCGCCATCAGACTCCAGCAGTGTGGCATCAGGGTCACGGGGTTGGTCGGACAGCCGGCGTGGCTTTTCGGGTCGAGGCCCCGGGGGGGCCAGGCTGCTCCTTTACCTGGGCCTGTGCCACCTGAGCCTGGGCGCCATGGTCCTGGCCTTCTCCTTCACCAGCATGGCCTTCACCTCGTCTGCTCGTGTCAGGCAGTCCTGTCCCTTCTGGGCTGGATTTTTTGTAAGTATAAATCAACTCACAGTATCATATATGCTACACTGGAAACTTTAAAGCCCAACGTGGGATGTCGGTTGCCTGTCTACATCGGTTGCCTCACCGATTGACCTCAAATATATCCATTGTTTCAAGTATTACAACACCACCGCATACAGTAGATGCTATTTGTTAGCTTACCTATGGCATTTCCCATTATGCGTTAGCATCAAGCTAGCTGACTTAAAAGCAAAGTTTTGCGATTGTTTTAAATACACGTCTTTGTTTCATGTTTATTTTGCCGTAAGCTTCTCCTGAGCGAAAAAATAAATGCGTGAAGCTTCTTTTTTGAGGAATCTGCCAAACAGCTGTGCCACTCATATCATTTGTATCACAAGCCACCACTGTATTTAGTGTAATTATGTCTTGACGGTTACAGTTACAGGTTTGTGCAGACTATAGCACGTTCTGACTTACTGTGCAATATTCACAAATTTGATTTTGGGGCCACAGTTCCAAATGGATGTGTGGTGCAAATACAACATTGGTCATCACCAAAAGAACAGCATAATAACTACATTGAAGCATGGTAGTGCTTGATATGGGGGTGTTTTTCTTCCACTGGAACCGAGGGGGGTATTTTTCTATCACAGCATCCCGGCATTTGAAAGAGGGTGTGTAGACTTTTTATACCCACTGTAAGTGAGGACGTAGAGCTTGTATTTATTGCTGTATGTCTTTGTAGGTGGTGGCATCTGGGATCGTTGGCATTATCTCATGGAGGAGACCTTTAACGCTAGTGGTATGTCCATTTTCCGTTCCCCCCCCCAAACAATTTTTACAGTGACATCAGATCACTGTCAAAATAACAAACTCCAAAAACATCAGCCTTCACAGTTCTACAAATCATTTCGAATGGTCTCTCTGTGCCTGTGTGGGTTTTACTCAAGCTTCCGCGCACATTCCAAAAAACATGCATGCTATGTTCATTGAAGACTAAAAAATGCCCAAAGATGTGAATGTGAATGTGAAAGGTTCTTGCTAAAAAGCTGGGGACCGGTCCAAGGTCAAGTGGGATAAACTCTGAGGAGCTGGAATAGAAAAGGGATGGATGTCTGATTACAACAGCAAATATACAGTAGATGGAAGAAACAGAGGGGATGTGGTTTGATGCGAAAGAAAAATAACCAACAAGGCACTTAGTCTTTCCAAAAGATGTCATGCAAGTGCACTTTTTCTTTTTAATAGACACCATAAACAACAATTGAACGTGACAGTCCACACGAGGGGTCTTTGTATTATTAATCGATCTGGAAACCCCTCGCAGATGGATCCTCTTGTAGCTGTGAATTATTAATACATTCCTGTAAAATATGACTTACATATTTGCAAAGTTACTCCGGGCTAGAAATGTGTTTATTTGAATCCTGGATGAAATGGATGCGCTTTCGTTACTCTATCAAACGGCTGGAATTCCAATGATAGTTTCACTTTGGTCCAAATTGATATTGCGGTAATGTATTATCTTGAAAAAAAAAATAGCAGGCCAAAGACGACCATTTGTCCATATTAGCTATCAGGCTCCGTGGTTCTTTTAATGAATGTCGGAGAATAAAAGTCTTTTGGCCTTGGCTCCCTTCACAGGTTTCTCTTTTCATGCTGCTGTCTGCAGTGTGCGTGATCCTCAGTTTGGCCGGCTCCATGCTCTCCTGTCAGAACGCACAGATGGTCAAGTCCATGCTCACCTGTGAGGTACAAACGCAGCCCAAGCCACAGACTAAAATGCCCTTCAAAACAGATGCGCGATGGAACATTCCAGGAATTGATGACATCGTTTGGTCAGATCGTTCCACAGTGTCTTGACTTCTCACTCTTTGTGTGTAGATAGAGAACGGCCGTTGTGTGTGTTGCGTACCCACGGAACCCTGCTCCAGCAAAGAGGATGGAACCCTTGTCCTCAACCTGAATTCAGACTGCCACTCGGTTAGACATCAACTGAAGGTAAGGAGGTTGCGTCTCCCGCAAGTGCCAGAACAGCTGAAGATATTCTATATTGTTATGCAGGACTTGTTGTTTAGCGCGTGTGGTCTGAGCATTCTTTCCACCATCATCTGCACTCTGTCCACGGTTACCTGCAGCATCCATATTTTCTCCTTGGACCTTGTGCACCTGGTGAGTGCACACAAAGACACTTTTTTATTTTATTTTTTTAATCAACAAGTGCTCAAAAATTGCAGTTAATACATTTACCAAATTTTGACTTAAAGTGAATTGTTCGTGAATGACAAGACCCCCCCCAAAAAAACATCAAATGACTAAAAGAGCTAACATACATTAAAAAAAACATTATTTGTTTAATAACATTGTGTAGGGAAAGCAATCTTTTTATCATTCTATTCGATCCTGATGGTATCTTGCATAATCTCCATCACTGTTTCACAGTTCGGGGCGGCCCGGTAGTCCAGTGGTTAGCACGTCGGCTTCACAGTGCAGAGGTACCGGGTTTGATTCCAGCTCCGGCCTCCCTGTGTGGAGTTTGCATGTTCTCCCCGGGCCTGCGTGGGTTTTCTCCGGGTGCTCCGGTTTCCTCCCACATTCCAAAAATATGCATGGCAGGCTGATTGAACACTCTAAATTGTCCCTAGCTGTGAGTGTGAGTGCGAATGGTTGTTCGTCTCTGTGTGCCCTGCGATTGGCTGGCAACCGATTCCGGGTGTCCCCCGCCTACTGCCCGGAGACAGCTGGGATAGGCTCCAGCACCCCCCGCGACCCTAGTGAGGATCAAGCGGTTAGGAAGATGAATGAATGAATGAATGAATGTTTCACAGTTCATGACTCTGTATCGTTGGTGTTGCACGTCTCACGAGCTCCCTCTAGTGGTAAAGACTCACTGCCCAAGCATAGTTCGGTTGTATTTATCTTTTTAGTGCAAGACATGCATTGCGTCTTAAAAAAAATCTTTTTTTTTAACATCCTGATTTTTTAACCTTTTTGTGCAATGCATTATAATTGAATCGTTATCAGAGTACATTTTTTTTTATCTTCCTATATGCTAAATTGTTTCAGTGGCTTCTAACAACATTATGGTAAATATGCAAAACTTTCAGTAATACAACCTCCGCCTCATTTTGATGAACTTTGACCTAACTAGGCCATATTTTTCGTTACTAATAGTATTTTATCATTTCTACACTTTATTTCAAAATGTAAACCATTGTTTTGAGGAAAATGGCATTTTAAAAAATGTTGCTTTTTTTTTGCCACGTGATTGTAAGATGTGAAAAACAGATCTTAATATTCCAACATTTTTCTTGCTTCTATGACTTTATTATTGAAAAAACCTCAGTCTTATAATATTCCTCTTTCGATATCTGTTTTTGCCTCATAATACTTTCAATTGTCTTCTGATATTATTATGACCTCTCCAATAGGCTAGATGGGTACACAGATAATGTGCGACATACTTTGGCTCCAACAAAAATACAAAACTTTTTTCACTTCCACGTGTCATTTCCAGCTTCAGGAAAAAAAACAAATCAACAAACAAAAATGCACATGAACTCAAAATTTGACCAGGGTATGAATCTTGCATTATACAGTGTATATTATCCAAATTTGCGTTCTTTCCCCCCACCACCCAGCTAGCGCCCCACCGTTCCCGTTCCGTCAACCCGGAATGCACCACGCCTCAGGACGCCTTCTTGACCAACGTCATGGACTTTGAAGAGTTTGTTCCACCCATTCCACCGCCCCCTTACTATCCTCCCGAGTACACCTGCAGCTCAGAGACTGACGCACAGAGGTGAGAATAGGAAAACAATGGGCGCTTTATTCGGAACGCCTTTCTTTGACTTTGAGGTTTTCATTTAACACTCCAATTATTGTTGTGGTTTGGAGTGTCGTTAAACTGCACTACTGTATGTATGATTTTGACCCTCTCATGTTAGTAATACGTAAATAATCCAAATATTGTTGTGAAGTATCACCTACAATGGCTCCATGGAGAGCCCCATCCCTCTCTACCCGACTGATTGTCCTCCTCCTTATGAGGCTGTGATGGGACAAAGAGCTCTGAGCCAGGTGAGCGTGATTATGGATGAATATTGTTACTTTTTTTTTTTTTATGCATATAAGTGGCACTGTGGTGATGCTTCCGGTGACATTTTGTGTGTGTCAAGGCAACAATGTTTGACCAACACGGTGCTGAGATGTCCGCGGAACGAGCGACGTCGATGGCGTTCAGTGGAGAAGGTGAGTCAGGATTTATTTACACATGATGTAAAAATATTCAATCGATGCATTCATTGTGAAGGAGTCAATCGGTTGAGTGTAAATTAATCGTCTCTTGAAGGAATTGAGGCAGGCAAAACAGTCGAGCGTATTTCTTGGCTGCCAACCAGCAAAAGCGTTGTTGATTCAGTTTCAAATTTGCTGTCCAACGAAGTCAAATTGACGCCGGCTATGAGAGGTCGAGCTACATTCATGTACTGGCATGGAAACAGGAGTTCAGAACAGAAACATATTCTTATATCAACACATTTAAAAAGATACCAGTTACTGGAATTGATACTGTGATTTTTTTGTCATGATCGCTCAAGGAAATGAAGCCAGATGCCAACTCCTTTTCCCTTATTTCATACATTTAGTCTCCATGGACAGCGGGTCTCTGCTCATGTCAGAGATCGTAGACATCCCCGATGATTCGTCCCCGTCTGAGGACTCGTGTCTGTTGGAGGTGGCGCTGAGGAACCAAGGCGGCAGGGCCAGCAGGACGGCCAGTGAGGTGAGCGACGGGCCGGACGGCGGAACTGAGCGCCTCAGCCTCCGTGCTCCTCGGTCGCAGACGCCGGAGAGTCCTCTGGCCGGAGGACCGAGAGCAAGACGTTTTCTTAGAGGAGAGAGGTCCAACTCGTGTTCTTCACCCAGCACTGCAACCACCACGTACAGGTGGGTGGGAAAAATCCAATCTCAGAGTCCATCTGACGCCCTTGACATTTTACATTCCAGTCCTGAAGGTTCAATAATGTCAATTGCAACACAAAGGGATTTTTTTTCCAATTCCGTTCAATAGGGAAGCTAACCCGTTCAGCTAACTAAACGACCAAACGTCTATCAACCAAACGTCTATCATCTATCTATCAATGAATGATAACTTACTGTACAGCACCACCTTGCTTTTTTATTGATATCGCAACAAAATGACTTGGGCTAATATGCTACTAGGCTAACATTGAGAATGTTCTGGTGTAATATGGTTAGCTCAATCGGTGTATGCTAAAAAGAAAATGTTTCCGAACGCAATTTAAAGCCTACGGTGTAACTCGCAGTATTCTTTACGACTGTTCGCTCCTCCAGGTCTCCAGTGTTGCGGCGCCAGGTTATGCTAGCTCGAAGTTGTTCTCAGTTGGAAGCCACAGCTGGATCCGCCTCACAAGAGAAATCCCCCATACCGGACATCCAAGTTCGCCCTTCCACTCCTTTACGCCAAGCAGGTGCCCATGACAACAGCGAACAGTGTGTGGGTCAGAATGGCGGACCTCCATTACAGCGCCAGACTCTGTACCTGCGACGACGGGCCGGGAGAAATAACGGCGAGAGTGGAAGAAATGACAACGAAGGCCTCCTAAGCATCATGAGGTCACGCAGTGAGCCCTGCCTCAGCTCCTCTATAGCTGCCGGTAAATAAGGCCTGGTTGTAAAGCTTCCTTGGGTCCCTTGGAAAGTGCTTTATTATGGATTAAAAATATATTTTTGCCTTTTCTCCTCCAGTGGACTTGAGCTATGGGTGCAATAAAGCGTCTCCAGACACAGGTAATATTGGCTACATTTTATAAAGACAGAATTTTATAAGGATAATTTCAAATGGGGCGGCCCGGTAGTCCAGTGGTTAGCACGTCGGCTTCACAGTGCAGAGGTACCGGGTTCGATTCCAGCTCCGGCCTCCCTGTGTGGAATTTGCATGTTCTCCCCGGGCCTGCGTGGGTTTTCTCCGGGTGCTCCGGTTTCCTCCCACATTCCAGAAAACATGCATGGCAGGCTGATTGAACACTCTAAATTGTCCCTAGCTGTGAGTGTGAGCGTGGGTGGTTGTTCGTCTCTGTGTGCCCTGTGATTGGCTGGCAAGTAATTCAGGGTGTCCCCCGCCTACTGCCCGAAGACAGCTGGGATAGGCTCCAGCACCCCCCGCGACCCTGGTGAGGATCAAGTGGCTCGGAAGATGAATGAATGAATGAATGAATGAATTTCAAATGCGTTGACACAAACATAAGAAGAAAATGACATTTATCTGGAACTCTGTAAATCTTTTTCTGTTAAGGACAAAAACGTGTGAAATTACGTTCTTTTGGAGGGTTTGACAAAAAATAAAGCAGGCACAAATCTCATTTTCTCCTAAGGTCCATCCAACGAGGCGCTCCTGCTGCCCCCTACGTCTTTGCCGCCGGCTACTGCTTTACCAACAAAAGACAGCCTGAAATCCACAGATCCGGGGGTACAAGTTCCTTCCAAAGCCCCGCCGGCGTCTCCCCTGCGTTTGCCCAAAGATTACCACCGCTCACTTGGTGACCTCAAGGTTTGTCTGTCTAAGGTTCTCAGATATCAATACCCACACATTTGGTTAGCGCGTCAACCTCACAGTGCAGAGGTCTTTCTGTATACAAAAGTCACTGTGTCTTGTTCATGTTCATATTTCCATACTGATCTTGTAACCTCTCCACCGCAAGGTGACTCGAGTCCTGATGGCTCGCTTCCTGCAGCGCTCCAAACGCAACCTGGCACCCTCCTCCGAGCATGCCGGGAGTGCAGGGCAGGTACCTAAAAGGAGAGGAGGAGCTGAGGGCGCTGCCGCCAACCATCTGTCTTTGGAACAAGTATGTCCGCTCCATTACACCTTACCCGATTCCCTCAAGTGGTCGCTGTCTTTGTAACGGACGTTGTATCCCAATCTAGAATGCCAACCTTTTCAAATCAGGAAATAATGACCTCAGATCAATTACAATATCGTTCAGATACAGATATTGAGTGGAAGTACCGTTCATCCATTCCAGCCACCCCAAAACACTCAATAAAACTTTTTGCAATGTGCAAGAAAAACAGCACTCTATAATATTGGACGTTCTAAAACATATAGTAATGAATTAAACAGAATGTAAATAATTAACCCTTAGGTCCTTCGAAACAAAAAACCCCTCAGTTACGCGTTTTACAATTTTGGAAATGATGTATGTTGTGTTATACAAACATTCTTTTTTTTCCCAAACACTCAAAATGTTCAGAGGCATCTGTGCTATCCATACATATATAGTTTTTATTAGTTCTTTGGGATTTTTTTATTCTTTATTTTTTGCAAAAGGAAAAAAAAATTGTGTCTGGAGGTCCCAACCAAGCCCTACTAACAATCCCGACCGGGCGTGTTCATGTAAAATGCATTGGTTTGAAGCCTCCTGCAAAAAGGCAAACTCATTTGCGATCCTCTGGCGCCACCTAAAAGTTGCACAATTGGAATGACCTCAACCCAACAATGTGGCATGCATACGTCTGTCCAAGCGAAAACAAAGCGATTGAAGTAAAAATCGCGTGAAATGCATGTTTACACATTAGGTTTACGATGCATTCAAAAATATGAATTAGAATAGGTCTCTATGGTGCAAAATATTTAAATTGTGAAGATTACGGAATCAAAAACTTTTTTATTATTGCTGCAATGCCTGAGAATTATCAGCCGGTGACGTCATGAAATTTAGGCCATTTCAGCTTTCTCGTGTTTTTCCGAATGCCTTTGCCTTTGATTCAAAGACATAATTTTGCATTTATCGCAAACGGTGGACTACGAGGGTTAAATAAACAGGATGGACATTACAATTACATCATTGCGGTTCTTTCTGGTGTCCACTCACTTGGCTACTCGAGAGCGGTATAACACACTCGTGCAGTCGTGTTTGCAGAGGATAATGGAAATATGCTTGTGAGTATTGTGATATTACCTGTTGACATATTCACTGATGCGCCATTTGTGTTCAAACATCCACTCCTAAAAGAGTTATAACACAGCTGCATAGATGCTACTAATTAGCCACTCGAGGGTGTTTTGTGTTAGCATTAAGCTCGAGGGTTTCAAGGCAAAGTTAATGTTTTTGTTTGTTTGTTTTTAATTCTCTTTCTTTTATTTTTAGTTCGGTAGTAAGTTTGACTGAGAGTGTCAATAATGAAGGCTAAGCCTCTTTTTTGCTAATTATTCAATATTCGCTGGTGTTTGTGCAGTGGACAAATGAGTGCAATAGAAAGTGAGCACTAATGTTGTTTAAGATTATACCAAAGGTGAATGATAGATGTCCATCCTCAGCCACTGCTTGCAGAAATAAGGTCATTCCAAATGTGACATGACTTTATATTCATCATAATAAACGTGTTTTTCGTTGTTTGTCAACATACTTGCTGGGGGAAAAAAAAAACATTGTTCAGGTCTGGCGAACCCCTTGGAGCACCAATAGAGGACAACCCAACCAGCATCCCCACCAGCGTACCCACCATCACTCTCACAGCGACAGCCGCCACAACCGCAGCCACAGTGGCCACGCCCCAGAGGGCATCCACTTGCGGAGCTGCGGGGATCTAAACTCCTCGTCCTCTCTAACCGTATGCCGAGTGGTGTCTCCTCACCTACAGCGCGGCTCATCGGGAGTTCTCTACTCTGAATCTGCGCTGTGAAGACAAGAAGGAGATCGGAGAAGATAATCAAGTACAGATTGCAAGTTGTTCAGATATTTCAAGGCCTAGCAACTCTAAAGTATTTTGGCCTGATTCAGAAGGTGCTGTACATTGCTCTGAATACAAGACCACACACTTGCCCGGCTTCATCTAAACCGTGTTAGCCGAGACCCTCTTTCCATTCACTGCAGCCTTAGTGGAAAAATCTTGGAGACTGACAGACCCTCAAGCGTTCAACATAATGGATTACAAGATCCTAAAAGGCCCTTTTATACCTTGCTGTTCAACACAAGGAATTGTCAGGTTGGTCATTAAAAAATGTATTTTGTCTTCCATGTAAAAAGAAAAATGAAAAGATACTTAACCATCCATATTTAGCCGAGTGTGATATAAGATAAGCAAACCTGTTCACATTTTTCTTCTTTTCACAATTCTACCCCACCAGCGCATTTGCTGGCATACATGATATGAATGCACGTCTTGTATTCTCTATGACTGGCCCCTTGGAAAAATGATGTGGTGTTCGTGCATGTTTTGCGACCCCCACAAACATCAGACATAGTATATCATGTGAAATGTCTTCATTTGCATGGATTGACACTTTTTCTCCCTTGTCCACAAAAAAAACGTAAAGGAAGTGTTGAAAGACAGGTACTTTATGTGTCTAATAAAGTGTTGCAAACAAAATATGCAGATTCAGCACACTCGTTTGGTGTGCAATATGTCCTTTTGCACCAAGCATATCTGATTGCGGCTTTCGCAGTCGGATCCTGTAAGATAAATATGTTTTCATTGCAGTGTGAGTGATGAAATAAATGTACGTATTTGTAAGGACACTACCATATAGGGCTCACTAAGGACATCAGACAGATTTTTTTTTTCTGCAAAATGTGCCAGAGTGAAGATGATAACATCAGCAAATTGTACATCATCATTTTGTACACACACACACGCACATACACATACACACGCACATACACATACACACACGTACACACACACACACACACACACACAAAACAGATTTTCAATATGTACATGTACTGTATACACACACAGGGACTCTGCACCGAGCCGTGTTTCTACCTCCTCCTGTCTAACATTATTACTGCATTATGTCTTGCATTATTTATTTGAAGAAACGTTTATCTGTATGGCAGGCTTTGCAGGATATAGCCTTAAAACATGAATAAATTGTATGTTAATCAAACACCTATTTATTGGATCTACTTTTAAAATACAGTTGATTAATTTGTGTCTTTAAACATATGATAAAAAATAATTAATGTAATTTTTTTCCCTTCACGTTTTAGTACTTTTTGCTCAGTAAAAAAAATGCAGACTCATCCATTGGTTCACTTTATCACGCTCCACTTTAAACCCCTCCCCTTTTCAATACTATTGGCCAGTATGTGCGAAAACCCATCCTGGTTCGATAAGATTGGCCAATGAGAACGTGGTGTGACAAATGGCCTTCTTTATTCCCGCCCACGACAAGCGGCGCAAGGGGTGATGGGAATTTTAGTTTCAAAGCTTCTTAATAAAACTGGCGTTATCCTCAATAGGAACTACAATCGGCGCATCCTGGTTTCAAGAGACGTTCAAGGCCCTCTGTTTGATTACAAGACGAAAAATCCGAAGGGACGCAACATTGCTGTTTTATGATATAGTTTGGAGGACGGGGACAAAAGAAGTATGGTACGTGAACGACGTGTGTGATGAATAAAAATGTACATTTATATTCATTAACCAGGAACACCGCTCGCCTTGCTGACAAGGCAGTTTAAAGGTAAACGATGCCTGCTAACGTCAGCCAACGCTCCTTGTAATGACGGAAGCTGCTGGCTAATAATAGCAATTTTGCTTCATCCTTGCCCTTGGAGGCGAAAATCTAACTTCACGCAACGCTTGCTCTCAGTAAAGTAACGAATGGTGACGGGTTAGTTTTATTCCTCATTGGAGAGAAGGCACACTCGGACGTCCGTTTTTGCTGGGGGTGATGAAACACATTTTCCGTCTGCCTATTAATGTCCCGAATTTAGTTCGAATCATGCGGCCAGCAGCCACGTCGCTTACAGCACAACACCGAGCGTCTCTGCTGTCGTCTGTCCAGGGAGACCGCGCCTACAACGGATCGCAATGCAAGAAGACATTGCTCTCGGACCCGGGGCTATTCGAAGCTCATTTCGAGGAGCTGGTGTGGGAGCTGACAGAGCAAGACCTCACGGACCCCGTACTACTCGACGCCATGAACCGGCTCAAAGAGGTGACTTTGCGGCTGTCATTTCACCAACGACTTGGGACCTGTACTGATTTTGAAAGCCTTGTTTTCGTTTTCCAGGTTTTGCTCTACAACGCCCCAGGAGGCAAAAGAAACCGTGGCTTGTCTGTGATTGGCTCCTTGCGGGAGCTCGTCCCACCGACGAAGCTCACGCAGGACACCGTCCAGCGGGCCCTGGTGGTCGGATGGTGCATTGAATTGGTAAGTTGTGTCCCAAATACTTCGTACATACATTGATTTTGTGTGTCATGTTTTGTGATGAAGACATTTTTCGCTCTGTGGGTAGCTTCAGGCCTTCTTTCTTGTTGCCGATGATATCATGGACGCATCTGTGACTCGCAGAGGACGGCCCTGCTGGTACAAGAAGGTTATGGTTGTTCTATTTGGGTGACCTTTCTCCATTTGTTTTTGTTTCTTTTGCATGATTTCTATCCGTTTCTTGTTTTTTTAAAGGATGGAATTGGTTTGGATGCCATCAACGATGCCTTCCTCTTGGAATCCTCCATTTACAGGCTGCTTCGCAGACACTGCAGGAACCAGCCCTACTATGTCCACCTACTGGAGCTATTCAATGAGGTATTTTGGGTTTTATTTTGGACAGCATAAAAAAGCTCAGATGATGGATGGATGGACATATTGGAAAGTATGAGGGGTCAGCATGTGGTTCGAAAGGTCTTGAGTTAAAAGCTCCACTCAAACCCTCCTGTCTAGCGTTTGTGTGTTCTCCTCGTTTTTGCATGGGTTTTTCTCAGTGTACTCTGACTTCCTCCCACAAAATCATACATGTTACTTTCACGTGTTAAAACTATGCAAAGGTTTGAGTTTGAATGGCCGATGAATTAAGTCGCAAAAAGATATTGCAATACTATGTCTATGTCCCTGCTGCTCTTGCATGTCTATATTTTTATATGAGTAAGCATATGCAAGAGCAGCAGCGGTTGTGTCCCGGGTCTCCCTGGTTCTTGCCCAAAGTCAGTTGAGATGGGCTCCAGCTCACATGAGACCCTCATTTGGCTATGTTGCACATGAGGGTTTCACAATACCTTTTTTTTCCCCTTGCAGACCTCCTTTCAGACAGAACTGGGCCAAGCTCTGGACCTCATGACAGCACCACCTGGTCATTTTGATCTCAACCGATTCACCATGGAGAGGCAAGTAGAAGACTTGAAGTCAATAAAACCCTGAAAGCAGTGCTTGCAAGCCACTATTCCAGGAAATAATCCAATTTCACTCGGTGTGATTTAAAAATATATATATATTATTATATTTTTTCTAACAACAAATGTATATATTCATATGGCTGCGATGTATCGTGATGGGCAGAACCATAGATTCCACTAATCGGCAGAAGCTACCGTAAACTTTTGCATCCACCTATTAAAATTCATACAACAGAATTTTTGTATCTTTCAGGTACAAAGCTATTGTCAAATACAAGACTGCTTTCTACTCCTTCTACCTCCCTGTGGCAGCAGCGATGTACATGGTAAGCAAGGCAGTTGTTGAGTCTGCAGTGAAGTAAGGAGCAAAAGTCTTCCTGAAATCCATCTATCACATTTTCATAGGCTGGAATCGAGGACGAAGAGGAGCATAAAAATGCCAAACTCATTTTACTGGAGATGGGAGAATTCTTCCAAATACAGGTGAGTTTACTTGGCATGCAAAAACAATTTGCAAAAACAATTTGCATGCCAAGACCAAAAAAAAAAATTACATATTCCTGTTGCAGGATGACTACCTGGACTGTTATGGAGACCCCGCAGTGACGGGAAAGGTCGGCACTGACATCCAAGATAACAAGTGCAGTTGGCTTGTCGTCACGGCGATGGAGCTCCTAACCCCTGAACAGAGAACAGAGTTAGAGGTGGGTTTCAGTACAGCAATTATCAGTAGTTTTAACGTTTGTATAATTTTGCTGTATTATTGCGGCCGCAGCAAGAGCTCAAATTACGGTGCTGTCCATGTGCCTTCACAGTAAATCATTTCTACTATTATTATTACAAAATATTTTATATCATTGCCCATTTGTGAAAACCCTTATTGTGAATACATATACTTTATGATAAATATTTTAAAAAGCCTCATCCCAATAAATGCCTGACAGAAAATAAGACCGGTAACCGCTGCCGCTAAGTAATTAAACGCTCCGAAACATTATATGACAATACGGTAGCGTATCACATTCAAATGGGAGTAGGAAAAACATTTATTTTATTCTAGTCATTCGTAAATAAATAGTGACTCTTTTCTGGAATGAGGATGGCTAAAAATGACCTTCTCTGCCAGCTTTGACTGACTAAAAGTTGCATCCGTTCTCCCCCTCAGGCGTGTTACGGGCGGCACGATGACGCCAGCGTGGAAAAAGTCAAAGCGCTATACGACATCCTGGAGATGCCAAGCCTCTACCGCAAGTACGAAGACGAGAGCTACCAGCGCTTGCAGAAACTCATTGAGTGTCACGCTCAGAACCTTCCTCACGCTGTGTTCCTCAACTTTGCCAAGAAGATCTATAAGAGGAAAAAGTGAAGAGGAACGTGGAACAATGTTAAAGGACTTCAGATGGCTTAAGTGGGGGAGTGACAAACCATCGAGCCATTGGTTTAATTCCATTCACACTTTAGCTTTTTGCATATTTATTGCAGCATCTCCAGTCATTATCTACTCGATAGTTGACGGTTCAGTTATGATATTTTACATAGTTGCCTGTATTTTGCTAGACGAAATACGAGAGCGACGTATCAGGGAAAGGCCCGCTTTCTTAAGTGTATTTTTATAAGGCCGCCACAAGTATAGGCTGCAATGGACAGGTTGTTTATTGCCTTTAATAAATCACAAAGAAATAGTTACGATATTCTGGTCTCTGCCTTGATGATTTTTGTTTTAATGCGTCATAAAATGAACCACCATTTTCCGTTAGGGTCACAGGTTAGCAGCAGCTTATCTGAAGTGATTTTGGAAAAGAGGTGGGGTACACCCTTGACCGGGTCATTTGTCATTCACATTTTCAGAATCAGAATCATCTGGATGTAGAACACACACAGAATTTGTCTCCGGTACGCTGGTATTTTCACTCCGAAGGATACGTTAGGGTAATCGATGTGACACTAAGACAAGATTTAAACCTCAGCACTGCGGCGGATGTGCGAACCACGAGACCACTGTGCTGCCTTGTCAAGAGTTTCAGTGACCTGGTTCCAAATCAGTTTCTCTTTATAACCGCTGGAATACCTGAATAAAACTGACACAAACATGCCAGAGAGCATGCAAACTCCACACAGGAAGGCCAGAGCCAGGATTCAAACTTGGAACCTCTCCACTGTGAAGCAGACATGGCTACCACTAGTTCCCGCCGTGTTGCCCTAAAATGAACCTCCTCCTTAAATATTAAAACTATAAATCGTTGCAAATAAATTCTCCTGAAAGCCAGAAGTAGGGTTGGAAAGTAATTAACTCGGAAACCGAACGAGACGAATGAGATGTTATGACAAGACAAGTAATGGGCGGGAGTGCGGGGGGGGGTCAGCGTCTGGTAAAGGTGACGTTGATGCTTGGGGCCGGTGCGGAGTCTCGACGGACCGCTACGCCCTTGCTGGAGTCACGTGACACGCGGGGCCCAGCAGTGCCGACCACGTGACCGAGTACCCTCCCTCCCTCCCTCGTCCTCCTCCTTCGCATCCTTTTAGCGGTCCGCGTAGTCTCGACGCTCGCGAGAGGACCGGGAGGCCGATACACTTCACGTCCGGGAGAAAGCCATTCCGACACGGACTGGAACGCCAGAGATGGACGCCTTCTCCTTTGACGTGAGTCCTCAAACTAATATCAATCGTTACGATATATTGTGTAAAAGTGCATCTGAAATTTCCCAATGGTCGTCCGGTTGAATCGTCCCACTCTCACGTATCCCAGCTACCGCTTTAAAACGATCGCTTGACATCATTAGGTTAGAATGTATTATAAATACTATTCCATTATGTGAGAGGAGAGTGGGAATATGTGCACAAATGTGAGCGGGTCGGCCTTCATTTTCGAGCGATGCGGATGATACCACCACCCCACCTCCCTCTCTCCACCTTCTTCCTCCTCCCAGTCTCCATCATGTCTATAGGATCAATAAATGCAGGCTCGATAGACAGTCAGCAGAGTAAATTGCTTGTCATCACGTCCTATTTTCCAAGGAGTTTGTCTTTTTTTGTCTCTTTGGCGTGACAATGAACAATGAGACGTGTGTGTGTGTGTGAGGGAGATTTATATTCCAGTGACGCAAAAGGGCACAGTGCAGCAATGAGCAATAGCCTTCCTCTCATGCAGCCTCATTGCTGCCGCCTGATTATTTCATGCTCCACTTAAAGCAGCTCCTCGTTGCTTTAAGGGATGATGTGCTTTTCTTCTCCTTCTTTCAAAGAAAAAAACCACACACATTCATATTCATTGTGAGCTGGTGAGGGTGGATGTACAGATGGAGACAGAAAACAACAGCAGTGAGCATGCCGAGCGGATGATGGTCGTTATGAGTGGCATTATTAGTACTCGTGTATAAATTGGATGAGAATTGTAAGAAAGAGGATTAGTTTAGATTCAGGCTGTAATGTTAAATGTGATAACATTGAAGGCATGCGCAATAAATCTTTCGGGGTTTTTTTCCCTAAAGATGATTTTAGTAATTATTTGTGTGTGTATAATGGATTCTCTCTCTATCTCTCTCTCTCTCTCCCTCTCTCTCGATATATAAATATATATATTTATATATACTGTATATTATATCGGTCGGCCCGGTAGTCCAGTGGTTAGCACGTCGGCTTCACAGTGCAGAGGTACCGGGTTCGATTCCAGCTCCGGCCTCCCTGTGTGGAGCTTGCATGTTCTCCCCGGGCCTGCGTGGGTTTTCTCCGGGTGCTCCGGTTTCCTCCCACATTCCAAAAAACATGCGTGGCAGGCTGATTGAACACTCTAAATTGTCCCTAGGTGCGAGTGTGAGCACCGATGCTTGTTCGTCTCTGTGTGCCCTGCGATTGGCTGGCAACCGATTCAGGGTGTCCCCCGCCTACTGCCCAAAGACAGCTGGGATAGGCTCCAGCAACCCCCGCGACTCTAGTGAGGGTCAAGCGGCCCGGAAGATGAATGAATGAATGTATGAATGTATATTATATATGGATCTATTTTATATAGAGATATATCAATGTATTTCCAAGTGCCATATTAAATAGAAGCAAAATTATGATCAGACACATCCATCCAATTGATCACCTCATTAGAGTTGAGGGACTCGAACCCAGCTGACTGTGGGCAATAGGCAGTGTACAGCGTGAAATGGTCACCAGCCAGTCACAGTAACCCCAAAAATGTTTTTTTTTTTTACATATAATGAACATTTGTGGGTTACATTTTGCTTTTTATAACAGTTCCTCTGAGGTTGAATTTGTTTTTAAAATAACATGACACGCTGCATCAAATGCTCTTGATCCAGCTTGATTTGTATATGGCTGACAAGCCGCAGGTTTTACACCACGGCTCCAGACGATTGCTTTAATTTCAAAAAGCGTGATGCAAAAAAAAGGCATATATTGCGCAACATGAATATTCACCATGTTTCCTTTGATGTTTCAGGGCCTAGGATGTGATCCCAACATGTGATCGTCACGCAACTCAAAAATTTGGCTCGGCCCAGCGTTTGTTACAATAAAAAAAAATATCTCATCTTCCCCAAAAAAAAAAAAATCCAATTATCACAATGCAATCTTCTGGCTGCTCCGCTCAGCTCGGCAAGTCACGGCGTTTCGACCTCAGCAGACGGGCCGCGACCTGCATGGCACCAAAGTCTCGTGCTTCTCAGAAGGAAGATAAAAACATGAACTCCGTCACCTCATCCTCTCCCAGACGAGTAACCAAAGCGCCCGTCGCCCCGCCCAGAAGCAGGCCAGCGGCGCAGCCTCGAGTCCCGCTTAGCCAAAGTAGGTTAGGTGCGCAAAAACAGAGCTCCGTCCCCAACAAATCAGCAAAGCCTAAATCCAAGAGCGTTCGCACGGTGGCGGCGGCGGCGAACAAAATCTCGCCTCCTCTTCCTCCGGCTCCTTCCGTTCTCCCCCTCGACCCCAACTGCAATGAGCCCAGCCTGCCGTGCTTGTGCTGCGATGGCCGCTCGCCGCAGGACAACAACAGCATGTTCAACCATAACCACAACAACAACAACACCGTTTCCCTCAGGCACCAACTGCAGCTTCCTCCTCCGCCCCCGGTCGTTGCACCCCAGAGGAAAAACGCGACGGGGGCGGAGGAGCAGCCAGCTCAAGCCAAACCGGCGCCGCCTCCTCCTCCTCAAGCCGCCACCAACGAAGACGTGTTTGAAAAAGCCGATCCGGATGACAAGAAAGACGTTAAATCCGAGGAAGAGGACGACGACAGCAGCGGTGGGGATATCGATATCGACGATGAGGACGACGATGACGGCGACCGCGACGACGAGGACGACGACGACACCCTGGTGCCCTCGTGCTGCGACTGCCCTCCCTCCCTGCTGGAGTTCTCGCTTTCCTCCTCTACCTCCTCTTCCTCCACTTCCATTAGCTCCTGCTCCGATTTAGAGTCCGACTCTGCCGATCAATACTCTCCCCAACGCCAAGATCCTCTATCGGTGTCAATCAAAGAGTCTTCTCCGCAATGTCGAGCACCTTCCCGATCGCTTCCTTCCTTACCAATCAGTCGCAATCCCTTCAATGTCAGGTCACGCACGCCCGTTTCGTCCCCGGACGAGGGCTACCCCTCGGCTTTGGACACCCCTTCCCCGGACTACTTGGGAATGAAAGATGATCCCGAAGTCGCCAAGCTGGGATTGCTGGACTTCCTGGAATCGGTGGGAGAATTTGGCAAAATGGAACGATTCAGTCAGGTGATCCAAGTGGCCCGTTGGGATTTGGAAGGCGAGCAGAATTGGGATGTCTTGAGAGATCGCTTGGACCATTTGGATCGCTTGGAGAAGGTCAACAGGGAAATCAAATTGGCGTACGTAGCCAGACTCCACGAGAAGGGCTTTGATCTCGGCGACCTGGAAGAGCGGGACCTCTCCGACATCATGGATCAGATGGGCAACGTGGATCTGGGCTGGAAGCTGTACAGAAGCGGCGCGGGATTCGCGGGAGAGTCGCAGGAGTTCTCAGACGCCGGCGTGGACCTGACGGCTCCGTCGGACTGCGACGATCCTCTGGCGCCCGACTCCCCGAACCTTTCCCCGACGGAGCCGCCTCCTCGACCCCCGAAGCCCCCGGCCCGTCACGCCAGCGTCAACTCCGACCTCCACGCCTACATCAATATCAGTCGGGAGACCACCTCCATGGCCGTGTCCACCTCGCCCACCTTGTCCACCTTCTCAGCCAACTCTTGCTCTCCCACGTTCACCACCTTTCGCCGCGAGAAACCTTTGCCCCCGTCTCCACCGTCAATCCCCCCCCTTCCCGCCTCCAAACCCGTCCAGTACCTAACCCTTTACACCGCCTCGTCTCCGTCCATCCCCACGCCGACTCCTCCCATTCCTCCACCTCGGAAAAGACACCTAGCCAGAAAGGAGGCCCGACGCCTCGCCGCTCTTCAAGCCGAACAGGAAAAGACCCCCTTGTCCTTGCCGCCTCCCGCCACACGGCCGCCGCCTTTGCCCCCGCCACCGCTTATCTCATCCCCCCTACCCGAACCACCGCCGCCGGCGCTGCCTCCTCCGCCTTCATTCCACGCTCTGGATGTGGAGATCCATAAGCTGTTGATGCTCGCGGGATTGACTCAGGCTGAGCTCCTCAAACTGAGCCCGGAACTCGGCGACTGCGTCGGGGCGTTGGAGGAGGAAGACGGGGGGTTCAGGCTACCGGACCAATACGGGGAATGTGAACGTGAAATGGTGCAAAAAGACCGATGTAGTAGCAGAGGCAAGTCGGCTGGGGATGGAAGGGCGGATCTTCCCCGGGATGGGAAGATAGAGGAACCCAAAGAGGCCCAGAGAACCACCTCATTCTCCGAGATGGCTCGAAAACGAAAGAAGAGCAGCATTCTGACATCGGACGCATACTACAGCGCCACCTTGAGTCATACGTGGGACACGAAAGCAAAACACAGGAGCTTTGAGTCCCACCATTATGCTGATGAGATGCTGGATTCACCGCCCCCTCCTCCTCCACCTCGACCTTTACCCCCAATCCCACCGAGCGTGCCCCCCCTTAGAGTTAGTACGCTTCCGGCTAACTCTGCGCGGCCTGAGCGTTTCGATTGGCTCATAGCTTTCACACCCGAGGCCGACGTTCCGCCGCAGCCCGCTCAATTAAAAAAACCTCACATGGAAAAAAACTCCCCGGTTCCAAAAGTCACCAGCTTCAAAGAGTTGCGCTACCGCAACAAAAGCGGCGCCCCTTTAACGAAGGTGATCACCGACCCCGACCCCGACCCTTCAGTCATCACCCCGGATCCCGACATACTGTACAACCTGAAGTGGAGACGCGAGAAGGAGGGCAGCGGAGGCAGCCAGTGGGAGTATACCTCTCAAGCTCAGGCCCTGTTCATGCAGCCGCCCCCCGCCCTCACCTCCATGGCGGCTCTGAAGGAGATGCTGCAGAGGGCGGACGAGGAGATCGCAAGAGGGGACAAGTTAGGCTGCTCCCTCAGTGACGGCAGCCTGTGGACCACCAACACAGAGTGGGAGCACCGAGATGCGGTGAAGAAGGAGCACGAGGAGAGGCGCGAAGAAGAGAAGGTGGAAGTGCGAGGACAGGCCGACGGAGGGGGGACACTTGAGTCCAGAACCACCGGTGAGAAGCCATTTTCGTGATTTAATTTTTAGATTTAAGGTGTGAGCGATTGTCTCAAACAAATACTGGATGACTATAGAGGGAGTAAACAACACGTTATGATTTATTCAGGTTCAGTCACCACCGTAGAAACAGGCTTACATCGGAAATTGATTTTAGCGAGACATTTTAGAGCTTCCAATTTCATGGGAACAATTTAGACAAGGCAATTTTCTGCTTACAATGTGCAAAGCAAGGTTCACAAAGGCACACTTGGAGGAATTTGGTGCTGACATCATTTGATGACATCATAGAATACCTCCACACCGTCCAATACGACCGGGACAGTTGAGAAGTCCAGTTCAATCTAGAGGAATGAAATAAAACCAGGCAGTGTGGTGAACACGTCTCGCTCACAGTTTTACGGTTCTGGGTTAGGTTAGCATTTCAAATGAACCTAACAGGCATGATCTGAGATTATAAACTCTGTACTGTTGAGACGGACATGCTAAACGCTTTTTCCACTGTGCTGCCTAGAATGTAGACCACGTAGTCTAAGGTTTCATGGTTCAGTACCTCATTTTGTGACTCATGTTTATCCTGATGAAGACCATCGGCTTATCAACTCACTTGGGAGTGCACTGATCATATCACAGTTTGATCCAATTTTAAAGTAACAGTTATGGACACAAATGGAGAGAACGGGAGTGACAAGATGGAGGATGAACATGAGTCACAGAATAGCATGATGCACAATGCTTACAGATAATGAGAGGACAAACTGTGAGGGATGACTGTGTGTGAAAGGGAGATGGATACTGAAGGTAATATGAGGAGAAGGTTGGAAAGACTCCAGCCAGTGTTCTTGGTTATTTGAGTGCGATGTCATCACTGCCTCATTCAATTATTCATTGCCTCTCCTGGCTAAGCGAGGGAGAAGGTCCAAAGTCCCCTTGGAGAGCTTACCAGATTTTTATTTCAACTTTTAAGTATACAGTATGATCTGCGTTTGCTGTCTGTTTTGGTGATTTTTAAATCCATCACTTTGGGGGAAATCGCTTCCCGTGTACTCTGCCTTCTTCTCCCCAGGGTGACTGATAGCTCGGCTCAGGTTTCTTATCTCACGCGGTGCTGCTTGAAGTCAAATAGAAACTATGAAGCTTGTCAAGATAAAGCATGATTTATTTCAATTGATCCAATCATGCTAACAGTTACAGCAATCCACAATTACCAAGATTGTACAGCGATGTATTTTAGGTCAACGATTATAAACGTGCGACTTTTTAAGTCTGTACACCTTTAAGCTTTAAGGAGGCGGGTCTTAGAAGCTTGACCAATTACCGACACTCTTTTCCCCCAAAACAGGAAGTGTTGCGTGTTTACTTATAACCTGTGTCGAAACAAGGTACACGTACTTGTTGAACTCGGTCTTACTTTGAATGTCAGGAGTTATCGTGCAGAATTTAGTGATTAAATTGTCGTGCCGGTTACCACTGTTCTATAAAGACCTGTACTGATATTGCGAAAGAGTAGATTCGCGAACATTGCTATCTGACGTCTGTTCGTGTGGGGGTGGAGGAAATCTTGTACATGGAGAAAGAGCAGGTAACGAGATGATTCTCTGTTATATTAAACTCTAAAAGTACTTGGGGGGGTTCTTTTTTCAGTCACAGGCAAATATGAAAAGTGAAAGTTAAACTTGTAGTTTCATTGATGACACATGGTTTGTTCACCTTTAATTTCGTGTCATCTCTTGCCGTTTCCATCCAGCTAAAATGCAAGTGTCCTCCTGCTTTTCATGAATCACTGTAACTGTTGAAATGATCGTATTACTTCATGTATGTCTTTTCTGATGTGATACACTCATAAGTGTGCATTTTCTCTCAACAGACACTAACATTCTCTGCATCTCTCTCCTTCCCGTTTACCTCTTTTTGTTTTTTACTTTATTACCTTTCCAATTCAATTTTGATGTCTCCATTTGTTTGTCTACGCCGCTCCCGCATTACGCTGCTTATGGCTTCCGCACCTTTCCAATAAGCAGTTTCCTCTCCCCCACTATCCCTTACCCAGCCCTACTTCCTCCACGCTGCCCCTACTTCCTATCAACAGGGCCACTTCCGTATAAATTCCAGGCCGCAGGCACAAATCGGCCGAGAGTCCTCCGACACCCAAGACAGACCGCAGTGGGCTTATGCCGACGCCGTGTTAAGCAACCAGTCCAGCGCAGATTTTGGTTCTTCTAAACGTGGGAAGGAATTAAAGCAAAATACAGAAAAGCAAATTTCCAGTGGTTGCAGAATCGATGAGATGGTGGGCTCTCAGTGTAATTTGGACTCTCTCTACTACAGTGACAAGCAGAGCATCCCAGACGGCCGTTCTGCTGATGCTCCTGAATGCACCACCCCATATAAAAACATAGACGTCATGATGACACATCCATGTGATCAAAAAACCCAAAGAGACCGTAACGCTTACAACACCAGGGCATCCAAAGACCTGCCCCCTCTGCCCACATATTACCTGCACCGCTCCAAGCATTGCCCACTGCATGGAGGCTCCCCTCCTCGCCTTTCCCCAATCGGAGCCCTCTCACCTCCCCTGCGCTCAGGAGCGCTCCCTGCAGGCGCGGCGGGCTCTAGTCTCACCTCGCCTCTTTTCCCCCGATCGCACACCCTTCCCGCCCTGAACCCCCCCTTCTACTACCCGCACTTGTATCCCACAATGCCAGTCTGTGCTCCCCCTCTGCCCCCAAAACTCTTCCAGGCTTCTCAACAGCCGCGCGTGGCCAGTAAGATCTCTCTTTCTCTTCTTCCTCGTTACATTATGTCTGTTATTCTCGTTCTACTTTATTGTCTTTACTTCCTACACGGTGTCTCGATTGGATTCAGAAATCAATGTGAAAGAAATATCAACGCAGCGACTCGTGCTTCCTGTTCTTCTTAAAGCTGCGAAAAGAGGCTTGCATGTGGTGACATCTGCTTGTGTCAGATTGCGTTCTTGCTACTCTCTGTCCCTTTTCTGTCCATCTGTTCTTGTGTGACTCGTCTGTTCTTTTCGACTCTTAAATTGTTTCATTATTGCGTACTCGAACAAAGGCAGGCAAGTCAACCCTTGTTCAAATCCTCATTTTTTTTGCCTTTTAAACATGTCATATATTATTCTTATATTGCGGCTCACAAAACGTTCGAAATTCAGCTTTTGGGTGAAATTTTACCTGAACCTAAAACCCACCAACTTAATTTTACCTCCGGCTGTTTGAGTGCGCTTCTCCAACTGTTTGATGTTAAAGAGCAATTGATGATCATCGTTGGAAGCTCACCCGAAACGTTCCAAAAAGCATAAGATCCATAAAATTTGGTGAGGGAAATGAAATGTTGTATGCTTAAATGGCACAGTCACTGTGCATGCTTAGCCTCCCATCCAGAGAGTAGCCCTTAGCTAAGACACGCCACCAAATGGCAAAAGTGTGGCTTTGCTATCATTTCATGTCGAGATAAGTGCTTAGGTCGTTTTACAGTGGAAATTCTGCTGTAGAAAAAAAAAAGGTCAATCCATAAAACCGATTAACCTCCAATTTTGTTCATATTTGAACACTTTTTTTGTCCCATTGAATTTCTTTTTCTGATTGGAAATAATGGAATAGAAAAAAATCATTCTGGCGTCAAGCTTTTGTCGTCATTAAACGTTTGTTAAATTTGGGATGCCGTATTTATTTATTTCAGTATCGGCTGATAATTCATCCTATCCGATACTTTGGCCATGCTTTAACGAAGAGATAGATTTGAGTGCATTTGATTTGCGCAATGTTTTTGTGCAAATTTACAAGAATATTTTTCCCGAAATTGGAAGGCTCTGCTGTACGTTGCCACCCGAACCTTGTCATTAAAGCCATCACAAGATGTCCAGTAGTTACATTGAGTTACTTGAGGTTAGGCAAGTTGCCATAAAATTAATTTGATTAGTGTTAGATGAATAAAGTAAAACATGTTTATGCTAATTCCCTGCCACTTTTCGATGAGATCCTAGTTGTTGTGAAAACAACTTGTTTATATGCACTGTCTACATCTTACCCAGACCAGTGTTTGCGAACCTTTATTGAGCCAAGGCACACCACCCCAAGACCCCCCAAAAAACAACGGAGGAGAAGCGGCAGTAAAACAGGCCAAAATCCATATGTCTGGGAGTGAGGCAGGGCAAAAAAAAATGTTGCATACTTGGTGTGATTTCACTTCAAGGTGTCACAATGCACAATTAATCAACAAGTAATCAATGCGGAAATTAATCAAAACCTTTAAAAATTTGTATTTTTTTTTGCTCTCGCTGACACCCAAAAAATAAGCTGGTGCGAGCGCAAAAGAAGGCTTGGGATGTGGCAATAGGTCATGTAATAAATGATCTGTGTCATGACATCAAATAATCTCCCACGGCACACCGATGCTCCACGGCACGGTGGTTGGCAATCCCAGCATAAGAGATGAAAAACCGTAAAATTCCTTTCGTACCACGACGCTATGAACGCACTCATTCTTCTCGTCATCTGTAGTGCCATCTGCTTTTTTTCCTGCCTTCCTCTCCTCATCGCCGATGACACCTCTAAGATATTCCTCTCCGCCATGGCTTCTTTTGCGCTTGTTAATATGAGTTTTTAAATTCCTCTAAGTCATCCCTCTTGTTTTTATTATTTGTTTATTTATTATTATTATTATTTTTTTTTACTGCTGCCACTGCCAGCTGTCCGCAGTGTGTCTTTCGCTGGAGCTGTGCAGAGAGGCGACGCATTCTGGATGGGCGAAGATGTGCCGCATTCGATGAGAGGACATCGCCTCTCCTCTCTGCACCTGCTGGAAAAGAGAGGTATTGCCGCTGCACGTTTTTGCGTGTGTGTGTGTGTGTGTGTGTGTGTGTGTGTGTTGTTTCGATTTTCCTGTAAAGCTGTGTTGTCTTTAAAAAAAAAAAAAATAACTTTAACGGTGCACTTTTGTTTCTGCTCCAGCTCTCGTCAGTGCCGTCAGTGTGGCGGTTGAAGCCGTCTTGGCCCAGTTCAATTCTTCTCGGACGCTGGTTCAAAAGGTGAATCGCTTTGCTGTCGACTTGTTTACTCGGAGCTGATTGGCCGCAGCGGATTGGCAGATATTTAGCGTTTCGATGCCGAATTAGTTATCGAGTTGTTCTGTCATTTTGCGTGATTTCTGAAAGAGGCGACTGACTGTTCCATGAAACCAACAACGCTAGACTTTCTCCCATGCATTCCATCAGAAAGCAAAAATCATGCATGCGTTCACCTCCCATCTACTGACATATCGTCCTCCTCTCCCACCATCTCCAGGCCTTATCAGGAGACAGCACAGTAAATCCATCGCTGGGCCGTCTGGTGCTGCAGTGCCTCTGCCCCGCCCTCCACAGCCTGTTGACGGACGGTCTAAAGCCCCACCAGAGTGACCTGATTGCGGGCAGGAGGCCAAATTCAGCCTGGAGCTTGGTCTTGGCTTCAACGCGGCCAGGTCGGGGAATGTATTACGGAAATAA
Source organism: Hippocampus zosterae (assembly GCF_025434085.1). Taxonomy (NCBI): domain Eukaryota; kingdom Metazoa; phylum Chordata; class Actinopteri; order Syngnathiformes; family Syngnathidae; genus Hippocampus; species Hippocampus zosterae. The sequence continues at coordinate 8,955,873 of NC_067455.1, read as the reverse complement.
AAATTTGTACAGTGCTGTACAGTATATTCATCCATGATTGCTCCCTGGGAAATTGAGATTTTGTCTGCATTTCTGCTTTCACGCACGAAACAGCGTTTTTACTGTTTCTTACCTTGTACTGTGCGTGTGTGTGTGTACACATTCAGGTCCTAAAACACAAGCCCTGTTCAGTTTACAAGTTCGAGTTGGCGAATTGCCTCAGCTCAAACAGAGCAAGCAGCGCTTCAACGCATTCGTCCTCGGATTACTCAAGTAAGTGCTGCTTCGTTGGCAGAAATAAATGATTTCTTTTATCGCAGTCGATAAATCCAACTCTTATTTTTTTTTTCTAGTTCAAAGCAGCTTGATTTCTGGGTGTCTCACCTTCACTCTAGCAGTGGTAAGTTTGCTGGGATTTTTGTTCGTGCAGAACTGTTTGTTGTTTAAATGGCCTTTTGCTTTCTTGACTCGAACATTTTGTCAGTCGAAACGCGTTTTCCATGTAAATGCCCTAATCCGTTCCAAGCACCCCCAAAATTCTGACATAAAAATGTTTTCTAAAGCATAAAAATGGATCAAAGCATGTAAGAAATGCATGTTACAATTAGATGATTGCACAATAAATGAGAGTTGTGCAGAATTAAAAAAAACAAAAAATAAAGATGATGGTCATTTAAGTTTTAACTAGGTCCTCGTCATTTGTTTTTTTGCCCTCTTCAGTTCATATTCTCTTTCCGATGTAGTTTTTGTTTGACGTTTTGGAAAGAACTGATCCAAGGACGTTTGCTTTTGTCGGCTTTTACAAATCCTTCAAAGATGTCCAAAGCAAACGTCAGCATAGTGAGCGATCGCTGGACTGGTGAACACTTTTTCCAGGTGGTTCACATTTACGTAAAACTATCGGAACACCTCGTGGGGCCTGATGACGAGGACGCTGCATAGACACATATCTATTTTTCTATCTACACACAGAGACACCTACGGTAGAGGTCCCTCTTAGCCAATGGGATGCCAGGATGATGCTCGGTAATAGCCAATGACAGAGCAGCTATAAGTATGTTGCGTTCAGGAAACTCACAGCTGCGCCGAGCAGCCCATACTGTATTTTTACCATTCGTATCTTGAAATTTCTTTTGTAACAAGAGGCAATATTTGCCTGTCGAGGTGTTTCGTAACTTGAAGAGACGTTCGTAAGTAGAGGTACCGCTGTATACAAAAGAGAAAGAATCATCTGCTGTATGACGTCCCTCCAGTCACCGTCATGTCGTTGATTCCCAGATGTGTTGGAGGCGTACTACCGTCCGTCCTCCTTCATGCGCTTGTCACTGAGCGCCTTCCAGCCCCTCTTCGACGAGCTGCTCCTGGTGCTGCAGCCTCTCAGCCTGCTGACCTTCAACCTCGACCTGCTCTTCCAGCACCACCATTTGGAGCCCCACAGCCCCGCGCCACACGTGCGCAGTCCCCCCAGTCAAGACGCGGGACAGTCGACAAAGCCGATCCGGTCTGAAATGAAAGGCGGCGGACACATGGAAAGCCTCTCGGAGGTAGACTTTACAGGTCCCGGACGTCAGGCAGCTGATGGGGGTAAAACTACGGCTAATAATGGAGGGTGGCCACTCACTCTGGGTCATACAAGTCCTCAGCTACGGTGGGTTCAGGACAAGAGGATTGGCGAACTTCCTCCTCCAAACACGGAAGAGGAAAGCCTCACTCAGCAGGCCGGACAGGTACTCGCTTTCTGTTGGAGTCAAAGTCACGTCATGACTCTTGGGCGCTGACGTTTGTTTTCGCAATTCCAGGTGATCCAGCAAGGGTGGGGTGCTGTGATGCGGTGGGGAGGCAGACTGAGCCAGAACCTGGCCGAGCTCAACCTGGCCGCAGGGCAGACGGATGAGGCGAGGCCCAGTCTGCCAGATCACCAAGCCCAGACAGGAAGCGACTTGGCCCCACTTAGCTCTCTCGCGCAGGTGCCCTGGAGTTTGGGTCGTCTCTTCGGTTCTACCGCCTCCAAAAGCCCCAATAGTCCAGTGGGTCACGCACCGACAAGCAGGCGAGTCCCATTAAAGGCGTTTTGGGTTGGGGCTCCATGAATGAGATCACATCTCTTATCTGTGCTCACAACCATCCAGGCGTCCCTCGCAGTGGTTGGCTCCGAGTGTCACGGCACTCACCCGATTGGTGAGCAGCACTTCTGCCCCGGTTTTGAGGAAAAGCCCAGAACCAATGGAAGAAAGTCGCACGATGCCTGAGAGAACGTCTGACACTCCAGAGACGGCAGAAAAACCACAAAGGTACTTTTGCACGCCAGGGTTCACCAAGCAACCGAAATTCAGTCATGATACAAAGAATTTCAGTTTTTTTTTAAAAATAACCCATTTGAGTCATTTTGAATGGCTGAGTTAAAAACGTTAGTTTAAGATAAGAAAAGCTTTCTTTGTCTTTTCCTTAAAAATATCAAAAAATGAAGACTCTTTGGTATTCCGTGGTAATTTTAGTCCCAAACTTTGACCCTTTCATGCACCCTGTAACCTGATTTACATGATAAGCCGTCCACTCTAGTAACCGCTGTCCCTCAAAGGGTTCAACAATTGTGTGACAACACGTCAGACCAGCAGTGAGCAATCGGGATTGAAAAAAATCCGAGAAAAATAGCCTTCTTAAATCGCACAGCATATTAGATTGTGTTTTGCTTTTTCTTTGACTTTTTGGTTCTTAATTTGTGACACTTAATCCAAAAGAAGTCACCTCAACAACGGATGAGACGGTAAGAAGAGAAAAAATATAAACCGGAAGTGACATGAATGACAAGAATGTTACAATGTTACTTCAAATGTCACCTGTGCAATTGATACAAGTTGTCTCCATGGCCATAAAATAGATTCGATATATTTTCTTTAGTTCCTGTGGCAAAAGCAAATTATATGCGACTGCCATTGAAACAAAGTCAGAATAATCAATAACAAAAATCTGTGTACATAATATTGTCCATCATTTTTATGCTCAATGTCAAAATTCCTAAAGTAAAATTACAAGACTGACACATGAAATTCAAATCCAAACTATGGAAGCATTTCACTTTTTGCACTACAGTACGTTTGTGACCCGACTTCCGCTTTGTCTACTTTGGGAAAATTTTCAATATTTTTTGATTCAACTTTTCAAATTAAGCGCTCAGCTTATCGCCTCCCTTGAAATTGAAGTGGCACTCATGGTGATGATGTCATTGCGCGTCTTTGTGTGCCTTACACGACACGCCTCCTCCGTCTGCGCTGCGGACCGTTCCTCAGGTCTGTGCGAACGCTGTGCGACCACGCCGGAGCGGGTTCCGAGCTCAGCTTCCGCAAGGGCGAGGAGCTTGTCATCTTGGGTGGTGTCGACCAAGACTGGATTCGCTGTCGACGGGGAGACAAAGAGGGGCTGGTACCGATTGGCTACACCTCGCTCATCATGTGACACCACAACAGCTGCACTCCGTGAATTAATGATGGGAAAATAAAACATTAAAACAAAAAAATATATATATATAGTGTATGTATGTATTTTGGGGCAAGCACTGAGAGGTTCTCACAAGGTTCCAGTACTCTTAAAGGGATATTTCACTTTAAAGGCAATGTTCATCGCAGTCCACCTAGTATGGTGGAACAAATTGCATCAAATTCATGATATTTAAGTGAAATATCCCATTAAATGCATTTCCTGCATTGTCTGCCATCCTGGGCAGCCGCTGATCTCAGGGCACTTAATCACCCGCAGGTCTATCAGATCAGCGGCCGCCGCCAAAGTAGACACCCAAAGCGGCGGCCATTTTGGCATGACTGTCCCAGAACCTCCTGATGCATACGTGATCATGTAGTGACCGTAGCCGTGTGTACATTTGTGTTTTATTGCCCTTTCACCAACCCCGACTCCCCTTTTACCCCTTTGGCTTCATTTGTGTTTGACATTTTACTGCTGTATAAATATACATAAATATATATATATAGAATATATAAATATATAGGTCTATATATACAGTATACATACAGTAGATATATATATATATTTCAAGTGAAATTAATATTGCGTTAAGCATCGCAACCATAATGCAGGTGGATCCATTCTCAAGCAGCCGTCACACATGCGCAAAGTAACAAGTGGGTGCGTGTTTGAAATCCAATTTCTTCCTTCCCACGTGTGCTTCTAGAAAATCAAATGCATTCGCCGCATTTCCTCAAATAGTGGCCACTGCTCAAATCGATGCAGCACCTGAATTCATGATCCCACATCCGTTTATTTATTTATTTATTTATTTTTAAATCGTGCTTGTCCTCATAAGTCAACTTGGGCTGACTTTAGACAAGAGGCCGGGCTGGTTGCCACAAAAAAAAACAATTTTTTTTTTTTTTTAAACACAGGTGGTACAATAAATGCTGCCTTGATCTACAAAGAGAAATTCTTAACATTATAAGATAAGATATCTTTATTCGTCCCACACTGGGGAAATTTACAGCCTCCAGCAGCAAGAATGTATGTAGAAAGAAGAAAGGAGACAAGGAGAAAAAAAAAACAACAAACGTCTTTCAATTAAATACAATATGAACACAAATGGATAAATCGCAGTTATTGTGAAGTAGCTACAAATTTTATTCTCTGGGACCAACGAGTCTTCAAATAAACGTCCCCTCTAAAAATGCTGAGTACTATGGCTGCTATTTGAGGAAATGCAATAGCATTCTGTGATTCTCATCTACTTATTAAGGCTAGCTAATTCCTTCCCGATTCAAACCGGCATGGGCTCATTAATCTTCGCTCACCTTTGAACACTATTTAAACTCGATGCCGCAAGCAAACCCTCTCATGTATGTGGCGGTGACGATTGTAATAAAAGAAATAATGTTTGTTGGCTTTTGCATCCACGTTTAGCCTGTGAGCCTGCCATGTTGAAACTTCTCTCGTCATCGATATTAGCAAAAGTGGTCGTAGAAAGTGGTCATATTGTGGCGGTGATGTTCATACACTACTTTGCCATTTATTTGAGTAATTCTTCTCATTCGTGTCTTTGGCAAGCCATTGCACGCGGGTTAATGTACAAACGTACAGTCGAGTGGATTAATTTGCTAGGAAGTCATCCAGCCATGTGTTTGGTTGCACCGTCTGTAACCTGAGCTGAGATTAGAAGGGAAAGGAGTCATTGTCTTATTTCATGCTTGGGGGGGGGAAAAAAAGTTTAAAAGCGAGACAGGGAGTGAGCAAGGTAAAGTTTAAATGTTTACTACTTAGTTTTGTTTTCTCTTACTGATCAAATCAGGGAACACTTTAGTTATTGTGTCAATGACTGTGTAGCATTACTGTCAACGTGGCAACAGTAGCATTAAGTTAGGCCGGTGCTCATAACTGACGACTCAAGTTGTTGCCATCAACCAAACGAGTTCACAAGAATCAATCAGTCTTGCGAGAACATCACTTGACACGTTTTATTGTTTTTGCATTACCCCCCATGTGAGGTAATGACTGCCATGCATTTGTTTGCACGCATTTTATTTCTTGGATGTACTATTTATTGCTCTTTGAGTCGAATCGCTGGGTTTTGAAACGTGTGAGCGTTACGTGTACATGTCAGGGAAAGCACATTGTAGAATTTCACTTGTGTGTGAGAGTGTGTGTGCAAATGGGAGTGTAACATGGGTAGTAGTCGGTAGCTTTCGTCTCCTCCTTTCCTCTCTGGTGTCATGTAGCCCGTAGACATGCCTTGTGCTCTACTATTGATTACGGCCTAAAGCGTCCCTGTCACTGTCCACTTCCTGCATGCGCTTGTTTGTAAATACACCAAATAAAACCTATCAATATGAACGAAACCTGTTTGTCTGTCATTTTTAATTGAACCTTATATTGAAAAGTACTGAACTCACGCTCAATGTTAAAGTGGAAGTCGAGTGAGACATTGTCTAAATAATATGCTTGATGCGGCCCCACTGCTTTTCTAAAGTGGGAGGCATACATACGGTAAATATTGTTGTCATTCCGATATGCATGTAAAAGTGCTGAAAGAGGAAGTCAAGTAAAAAATGTCTTAGCATTAATAAAATCATCTATTTTCTGAGATTGGTCATGTGACATTCGCAAGCTGTACCGTGATTGGTCATTACCTGCGACCTGAGGAACGGTGACGTAATTTCCAATTGACAGCAGTGGCAAAACGGCCTCCCCCACAGATGGATAAAAATGGGTGGATTTAGCCGCTTAATTTATATTCCGCAAACCCAATATTAATCACGATTACGTGCTTTGACGTGAGATGCAGCATAGAACATATTGTTGTCAATAAGACTTTAGACTTGACTTTCCATTTAAACTTTTATTTTGAAAGTTAAGCGTCGGAACGGTGTAACAGCCTATCAGCTATTATCTACTACACCTGCGGTCCGTTTCTGCTGCTGTTCTGACGACGAAATACGAGTTTTAAAAAATGGATATTGGGATGAACGGGAACATAAACCTCACTGTGCGATATGAGTGATGAAGTGAGTAGTTTTCACCTGGAACTTAATGAAGAAACATTGCGTGTGAATTCTAGAACCTTGACTTGGGTGCAGACCGTCTTAAATTCCTTTAATTGGCATTCATTTGACGTGTAAATTAAGACTGGTAAGGACTGTAATGCAACTGCAGTGTATACATCAGTTGTAATAAATGTATTGGCAGATAAGCGCCAAAGCACAAAAGCTACTTATTTGCCGTTGTTGAATATTAGTCGCGCGTGCGCATGCCTTATCCTGTCAAAACGTCAAACGCATCGTAAGCCTTCCTAAAAACGTCCAACGTCACCAACTAGTTTTAAATACTTGCCTCTTAAGACCCCAAATCACGACAGTTTTTTTCTTTCTTTCATCAAACTAGACTTGGAGAAAATGAAATACCCCCTTGTAAAAGCAATCATCACCGCTTGAAATGTCCCCTGTGTGCCTCTGCGCTATAAATAGTGGCCATGGTTGTTTTCCGAAGGGCAGTAAGAGGAGAATTATTCCCCAGAGTGATCCACAGCCCTCCCCCCACACCTTGGAGCTCTGATCACACGTCATCCATTATGGGTCATTATGGAGGACAAACCCGTCCTAAGCAATGTAAACACCAGTAGGTGCCACTGTTCGGCCAATATGGAAAAATGGAACACATCCCTCCCCCCCCCCCCAACCCCCGCCCCCTCATTACACGCTTGCCTTGTAAACAGATGTACTAAAAGAGTTTGCAGGGTTTGGAGCTGGTAGACATAAAATGCTTTTTATTATGGGATATATAAGTCCAAAAAAAATCTTACTTTCTATGACGTTTAGTTTTTCAGATGTACGTTTTTAGAGGCAGCAGGCAAAGGTTACAAGTCATGCATACTAGATAACTTAAGTGTACCTTTGCTATAAAGTTAATAGCTTGCAGCGATGCACTGTTACAAAAAGGAAGGTGGAATATATATATATATATATATATATATATATATATATATATATTATATGTGTGTGTGTGTGTGTGTAGGATATGTAAACAGTCAAAGAAATTGCACTTTCTTGGCTCATTAAGAGAAAAAGCCACGACAAATTAAAAATCACTGACCAATAAAAACATGCTTGTCTAAAAAACATTACAAAAAAAGGTATACAATCATAGTCTAATGACAACTGTCTCATGTATTGGTCAGCTGTAAAAGAAAAAAAAACCCACAATGGGATTATTAATTCTTGTCATATAGTTTTGTTATGTACATAAAACTAAATGTTATGTATTGTACCAAGTGAGCAAATGCCCCTAAAGTGAGAACGATCTATGAACATTCTGTACACAAAAATAATGAATAAAAACGGTATAATGTAACATATAGTCTTATTTGGGGGGTATTGCTTGGACACAAGACAGCTTGGCACTTCTACTTAGCATTTCATATTTGCCATCTTTTTCCTCTTTTTTTTCCTGTTAGTTTTAAACACCCTGGGACATTCTGATTGTCACTGAAACATTCTCAAAGGCAGTCAGTCTGAATTACGTAAAGACACATTTTGACCTTCCTTTCTTTCCAGGAAGCAATACTCGAAGAAAAATAGTTCACAATAAACATTCCTCGTATTCATTGATTTCTTCAGGGCGCGCACACACACAAAAAATCTTTCTGAAAACCTTACGAGAGATTCTTTTGCAGCAGTGCCTCTCATCATGAAGAAACCCCCCCATTCCCCAGAACTCCCCCCCTAATGACCCCCGACCCCATGTCTCCTGATTCACTCGCTTGTAAAGTGAAGAAAAGCCAAACAAGTGCTTTTAAGCTGGCGCGCTTCCTCCCTTTCCCTCAAGGTGCAATGTGACTTTGAAAGCTTCATTAGTGACCTAGTTTGCGTTCCCAGCCCGTAGTCCGAGAACCACCAAGGGTCTATGTTCTTTCCCCCCAGTTTTGCTTTAAGGTGCCCAAGTAGGAGCATTGCAAGTGTGTTTTTTTTTTAGCGGGGGATAGTATTCACACTTGTTTAGTGTCTTTTAGCGTGCTCGGGCACTAGTGCAAATTAATTTCAGCTGGTCTGTTTTCTGTTGATCCTCCCTCTATCGCTCTCTTTTTTTCCCCTCTCTTTCGTCTCGGACAAAAGATGTGTTGCCATGGTTTCATCCTTGCTGGGATGCCCTTCAGAGCGTTCGGTTCAGTGGCTGTCAGAGCACGCCGTGATGTCTTTCTCTCGTTTTGAAATTCTCCTCTGCTCCACGCCGGCGTCGGTGCCGTTGAAAGGGGGGTTGTTTTTCCGATTCAAATGCAGCACCTGTCCGCTTGTCTTGAGGGCGTGCCTGGTCCCTTTTCCTCTTGAGTGCTCCTGCCTACAGGGAGGGGAGATACTGTCAATCAATCAGCGCTTGGTACAATGAGTATTAGGTGTTGAAACCGAGGAGTTGACATGTTGATGCTTTACACGTGTTTTTGGAACCAATTTGCAAAGGACTTTTGTCTCGCTCGTCTGTTGCCCCGTGGCCCGACTGCAACACTCTGTAGAGCAGCAAAATGACCGGCCAAGATGGCAGTGGAGCCTTCATACATCTGAGCAGGTCCAAGATAGTGAAAATAAGATGGTTGTGGATGAGAACAGTCGTTAGCATCGCTAGCTTTGGTTATTCCAATCATCGTTAGTCTTAAAACAGGGTTTCTGCAGCTTAAGGCAAGTGACATGTAACATGTTTCAAGGCAGGGGTGTCAAACTGATTTTTGTCGCGGGCCACATAGTGGTTACGGTTTCCTTTGGAGGGCTGTTAGGAATTTTGGGAAACCATATAAATGTTTCATCACCTGCACATATTACATTTACAGCGCACAACAAATTGACGAATAACTAGTTTTAAAATCAGAAGTCAAGAATAATGACTCTTATTGTAGATTATATATGACAATTTGAAATTTTGGTTCAGAATTTAGCAAGCATCACGGAACTTGACATGCTCGATTTGCTTTTGCGGGCCAAATAAAATGATGTGGCGAGCCAGATCTGGCCCCCGGGCCTTGACTTTGACACCAGTGTTTTAAGGCTTTTGAATTCCAGTTTTAATTAAATTCAAGAAAAATTTCCCCAATGTCCCCCGTTGTCCAAAATTGTCTGTTTTTAAGCGTCACAACTAAAACCACATCTCTGTTTTGTTGGTTGCGCAATATTACAGCTAAAGTCTTTCAGTCAAGTATTTTCTTCAGAATGTTTATTTAATTTATTCTGAGATTTGAGACTATTTACAATCCTAAAATCTCACTTTTTGTCAATATTTTTTAAGACTTTTGAAAGATTGATTTAACACGCCCTGGAGGCCTGGTGGAGTGTTTAGCGCGTCTAACTCACAGTACTGGGTTTGATTCCAGCTCCAGCCTTCCTGTGAGGGGTTTGCCTGTTCTTCACGTGCCTGCATTTGTTTTTTCCGGGTACTCTGGTTTTCTCCCACATTCCCAAAACATGCATGGCAGGCTGATTGTACGCCCAAAAAATGGATGGATGGACCTTGTTTTTCATGTTCATGCATTCAATGCCTTCCAAGACTTTTTGAAGGGGAGGGTCCAGTCAAATATGTTCTCCACAATATATTCTAAACACGGTATTCTGATTAGATTGTGTTTGTGGAATAGGAGTTCAGAAGAAAAATCCACCCATTTTGGGGGCAGCCATTTTGGTACTTGCTGTAGACTGAAAATGACATCACAGGGCATCAGGACTCAGTGCACAACCAATCACAGTTCAAACCCCGGCCAACAATTGCCAGAAGAGGCTGGCATGATAAACTCAGAACAGTTGAAAAGTTCCACTTAATCACGTTAGGCCCAAAAGAAGAATTCCGCCTTTCAGTATGACATTGAGTGAAAACATAACATCCACATCAATGGAAAAAAAAGAACTCTGCCAGAGGAAAATTCAAGTTTAAGAAAGGGTGGGGAGTGATTTGAGGGCACTTGCGTACCAAGCCCGGAATGACTGAATGTCGTCATGAAAGCAAAACATTTGTTTACGTGGAACATTTATGCAAGCATCTAATTGTATGCGCACTTTGGAAAAGGTTTTGCAATCTTGTTTTTATTCTTCTTTCCATGGTACTTTATCAAGGCCGGTGTTGACTTTCTATAAACACGACGATTGTGTCTCCCGCTCCACTTGCCTCAATGCGTGTGTTAGCTTATGAATGCTGCAGGGTCAAAAGTAAATCGTTCAGCCGCTTTCTCCTCTGCTCTCTGCTGCATTCTCCCACTTTGTCTTCCTCAGCCTCCTCCTCCTCCTCCTCCTCCTCCTCATCTTCATCATCTTCTCTGTTCCGGCTCTCCGTGGGCTGCAATGAACAAGATCGCCAAGATAATCATCTACTACTCATGGATACAAATCGGAAGATTCCAATCTTGCAATTTGTGTCCAGATAATGCAGGAATGCACTTACACGGGGGCTGGCGCTGAGCGAGCGGGTGGTGTCGTCGCAGCCCGGGTGGGGGTCACTGCTGGAAATCGTCACTTCCGCCACCCCTACTGGTACATCTGGAAAGAGAATAGAGAGAAGTTGTACCGTTTTTTTTGTTTGTTTTTTTTGTCACGGTGATCCAAGAAAGAAGCAACTTGGGATGGGAAGGATGCTCACTGGACACATTCGGCACACCTTGGAGAATAATAAGTTTTGCTTGACACTCTCCGAGATGTGTTTGTTTAACAATGTTGATTAGTGCGGTTGTCGTTTGCGGTGCTGTATCGCTGCACTACATCATACAGAAAGGTGTCTCGAATGATTGATTTCAATTTCGAGGGGAGTTTAAGGGTCAGTGACAGGTGATCGTTAACAAAGCAATTGGAGGATAGGGTCTATTAGGCAGAGGACGCGTGGTGAGCAAATTGGGCATTTTGTCATATTGTCCTTTGAGTCACAACAGAAGTGTCCCAGCTCACCCTCCCACCCCCGCCTAAGAATCACAAATGGTACGGTCCTGTCCATTCACATTCTATCTACAGTACTACTCCCGCATTTGGGAAGCCGTAGCTGATCCTAGCTGACTTTTGCGCGACAGGTGTGGAACAAGTCGTCAATTAACCATATAAACTCAAATTTTTGGAAAGTGGGAAGAACCTGGACCTGTAAGAACTATGAGGCAGATAGTCTATAACTGCGACTCCACCATGTTCCCCAGCCATCCAGATTCATCAGGTCCAGGGACGCTCCGACTTCTTTGTCTCTTGCCACCTTTTCTCGTTTCACCTCGGAGACCCCACTCGAACAAAGCCCCGAACTGAAGTGTGAAATGAACCCTTTCATGCACCCTGTAATCCGATAACATAAGCTGTAGTGACTGTGTGAAAGTCATAGGCTGATACGTGGTGGCTCAACTGTCAGAAACCGGCGCTTGGGCTTTCCCAAAACTGCTCACCAAAGAGGCGTCAGGGTTCAAACAACCGTATTTGGGAACCGATGGAAGGGTCTCCAAGGAAGCTAACAAGTGCTTTGCATGCAACGGAGCTGAAGAAGCGCATGTCAAATGTCACACCCCTGTTTCGGCATTCCCCGACACACAGGCGCCAATCCCTGTAGGTGTCATACTGCCTCTGAAATCAGAAAACTGCCAATCCCCATTCCGGGTCAGTGTCGGAGCGGTGGAAAATGGCACTCAAAGGCAGTGCTTTTCAAACAATGCACTTCTTGTTGTAGATCTCATTCGATTGTGGTGGTGGACCTACACTTGTGGTCCTTATTTGCTCTTGATTACAATCAGTCAGGAAGACTTTGATTAAAAGAAAGAAAAAAGAAAAAAAAGAGGGCCGAGGGGCTCCCTGCTCACTTCTTGGACACCAAAAAGTGGATGGCAGAGATGGGGAAAGTTTTCTGTGCGCTAAAGCATTCTGTGGTCGGAAAAGCGCTTTAGTTTGCGCCGCAGCCCGCGCTGCAGAAAACCAACAATGAGAATGTGGGCTGTGAGCGCGCCACACAAGCATGCTTTTAAAGGAAAAGACACAGGACATCCACATCACCAGAACTCTTTTGTATACAGATATTTCCAGTCAAAAGTTTGGATGTGCTTTGCCACGGATAGCATGGCAAAGTGTCCAAATCCTAAACTGGTAGTGCGTACAACCGCCATCATCATGATGGATGTCATGCGAGATCGACATGATTTTTCTGGTGCCAACAAAGAAGGATAATCGTGATGCTAAGAGAGAAACGTGATGCTAACCGTGTAACCGACACTGTAATGGTGATTAAATGTAGTGATGAAAATGGTACACGCAATTAACCTCTTTTCACACTTCCACGACAGTTAAAAAGCAAGCTGCCCACCTTCAAGAAGACGACCCCACGTCATTTGCAAACGGTGAGTAGTTTTATTTGCTTTTACTTCTATCGAGTGAATTTTAGGCACGGGCAATCGAAGCGCAGTCAGTGTTGCCATATCGTGATTTGGTTGCTAAATTTAGCCATTTTTCCAACCGCTTCAACTTGGGACTTAAATTCCCACTAAAAAACAGCCATAATTGTTCTCACGTTGCTTTGCATAAGACAAGGAAGGAGCCCAGTTGATCAGTCAATCACGCCGAACAAGAACGGTGAATTAGCATGTGTACTGGCCGAGTGGTGACATTCATTCATTCGTTAATGTTTGTTTCTATCTTTCTTCCATTCTTCAGCAATCGGCATTACAAAATGGCTAAGTTTAATGAAAATGGCGATTCCTGGGCAAAAAACGGAGAAAAAGAGCACGCGAGGCACCACTGCCACCTACTGGTCGCTTTTTGACATGATTTACAATGCAAACGGCTTATTCTCATTCACAGATTGCGTCAGACCCTCCTCCTCTCTATGACGCAAAAAAAAAAAGACTTGGATACAAGTACGTCCTTGGTAGGCGGGGCCTAATTTTAAAAACACGTAAAAGTACGTCTTGTGGAATGAAAGAGTGAAGGATTGGGTTCTAGTTCTGTGTAGGTCAGTGCAAGTTAATGCATGGGGGAAAAAACGTGTTTGGTATCGAGCGAAATAAAGCAAATCGCAGAAGGGGGAAATAATTAAAGCAAGAAGGAAAACTGGAAATTTGGGGGGGGGGAATGGTTGGAGATTTTATTTTAAGTCCACTTTGCTGAGCCCTGGTTTTGTTTATGAGACAAATTTGATGAAATATGAACAAATCCACATAACTCGTGTTCTGCCATGAAGGTATGTCTGAATGTAGAAAGGCAGCGTGTATAGCGAGCGCGTGACACCGACAGAAACAAAAACTAACACACACACTTGCTTCATGGACCTGACTTGATGTAGCTATCGTCCCCACTGGCTCCGTCGGCGCACACGACACGCCAGTCCCTCTCCTCCGCCTCGCCGTCCCCCTCTCGCCTCCCCTCCATCCTCAGTCGGATTTGCCGCTCCCTCACCAGCTCCCAGTTCCTCACCAGGAACACGCGATGTGTCACCACGAAGCTCCTGACCCACATTGGAACACATCAGCCGGCGAGTGAGCAAACAAGGCGTCGGATAGCTCTGACAAAAATGCGGGTCACCGCTTGAATGCCGTACCGCTCGTCGCTGCTCAAAGGCTCCATGTCGAGGTGAGGAAAGAGGCTGGCCAAGTCACCCGAGCTCTCCTCCTGAGTGAGGAAAATCCAATACGGATTGAGGTTGCAGCCTACGCGCAGCTTGTCAAACAACTTGTCATTGACTCTCACCGCCGCGCGCCGAGAGGGAAACGTTCTCTCCTTCAGTTGGCCTGCGTGTGAGAGACCTTCACAGTGAGATCCCATTTGAGCGCATTCATCTGAAAGCATCGAGTACGTCGTTCTGGAAATACTCACAGTAGCGCCGCTTCCTCTTAAGAGGGAAGGCGGGTTGCCTCTGAAGCTGTTGGGGAAGTAACATGATTAAAAATTCAAAGTTGTGTCAGAAATTGTGAACGCTGAGGTGCACAATCAGAATGGAATGACATCAACTGGTGACATAACACTGCCGGTGAACGTAACCCAAATTTGGACCTAAGTCGGGAACGCGGCGCCTTATTCTAATCGATGCAATAGCGGCGGTCAAGTCTTAGTTACTGGAAATATCCATCCGTCCATCCAATTTCTGATCCGCTCCTCCTCACAAGTGCCGCGGGCATGCTGGTGCCCGTCCCAGCCATCTTTGGGGGGCAGTAGGCGAGGGACACCCTGAACCAGTTGCCAGCCAATCGCAGGGCACACATAGACGGACAACCATTCACGCTCACAATCACATCTAGGGACAATTTGGAGTTTGTGTTCCTTTCGCCTTCCATGCATGTTTTTGGAATGTGGGAGGAAACCGGAGCACCCGGAGAAAACCCACGTAGACCTGCAAACCCCACACAGGAATGCCGCAGCCGGAATCGAACCCTGCACCTCCGCACAGTGGGGTGAACGCGCGACCCAGTCGAACACGGTGCCGCCCTTTACTGAAAATATTTGTATGACAAACACTTCTAGGCCGTAGTGATGAAAACTCCATCTGTCCGTTTATTATATTGCTGATCCTCACTTGGCTCGCAGGTAAGTCAGAGCCTATCCCAGCTTTAATATGGGCGAGAGGCGGAATACGCCCTGGACTGACCGCCATCCAAACCCAGTGCACGTATCGACAGACGAGCATTGAAAATCACATCTCAGGGCAATTAAGAGTCTTTGATGATCCAAGCGGAATGAAAGAGGTAGAAAACCCAAACGCCAACATTGGAACCCCCTACCTCAGACCGATGAGGCCCATGTGCAAACCACTCGTCCAACGGAGGTGAAAACAAGCAAATGAAAAAACAGAAGTACGGTGGTAACCGAGCGAACAAAATACAGAATTGCGCGTCATTCGTCATCTCAAAACCGCAGATCTGATCATCCTCAGATACCATACAAATGTTCCCTAAGGGCTGGAATGTATTTCGGAAGTGGAACGTTAGTGCAGAGAAGAGTAAATCACTCGCCGCCCAAGATTGATCAAGTTAAAATCCGTTGCGTCATGACATGGCCATTGCGCAACATTAAAATGACAAGACAAAAATAACCCGAAAGTGTCATCTTCTCTTGTGTGAATGAGGAGGAGAAAAAAAAGTCTGTCACAGAGCTGTAATTCCCAATAAGCCATTGGGTATCAATAAAGGCATCTTCATCAATCATGAGACGCCACCGGAATCGTGTCACTGATCTCGCCTTTTGACAATCTTGCAGTAGAAAGCGCCACGCTTTGCTGCCAATGAGTGTTAGCGCTGAGAAATATTACAGCTCAGCAGTCGCAAATGAGCTGCACATTTTGTTCTTTGGATGAAGTTGGAATCCGATGAGAGATGACAAGCAATTCCAGTGTCGAGCAGAAATAACCACAAACCGCAACCCTGTCTTAGATGACGCGCAAAGGCTACTTTTTTTCCCTCTGCCGAAATGCCATGCAAATGAGGTCCCGATACATCACGGCACAATTTTGTTGCCGTGACCTCGCCTTAGATTTTGCGCACAAAATGTGAACATTTTCGTTCCGGCGAGAGTTTTCAAAAAGTCACAGCCGCCACCGGACTCCCAAATGAAACATCATGCCAAGGGCCGGGATTGAAATTTTCTGTTGCATGCGTGTGTGCGCTGGAGCTGCGTCTTACCTGGTTGTGCTGCCAAAGCCACATGACATCATAGGGCAACTGGAAATGAATCCTCTTCATTCGCAAGTACTTCCCTGTCAGACACAAGCATGAGCGTTTGGATGAATGGTCAGACTGACAGTAAAAGCCCGTCACTTCATCTTGTCCTCTACTTGCTGTCTAGACTCACCGACATGGATGGGCGCTGGTAAAAGGCTGTAATCCCACTCGCCCGCTTTGAAGTCGGCACTCCCTCTGGAGAGGGCTGGAGATTGGGAAGGAGGACTGAAAGCAAAAGGTGAACAAATGAATCTATTTAGTGCATTGTGGGAATTGAAAAGGGATTGTGCAATTTGGAATTTGAGCAAATTCTGTGAAAAGTTCTGCAATCCAAAATCAAGATTGCATGCAAGACCCGTTTGGTGAGAAGTATTCCAGCATTTTCCACACTAAAGGCGCTCTGGATTATGAGGCGCACCTTCAATGAATGGCCTATTTTGTAATTTTCTTTCATACATTGGGCGCACCGCTTTATAAGATCCAATCTACACTGCATCCACTAGATGGAGCTATGCTAAAGGAAACACAAACAGAAAGATCAGATGTCAGTCAAACGTAAAACTTAAAGCAGCGACAGTTCGCTTAACTCAACCAACCACCCCTTTTCACTGGAGCAACCCCCTAAATCCCTCACATTTTACTGAATTTTGACTGATTTGCAAGGCCCACAGAATTTTCTGTTCTACAGCTTTATAAACATGCGTGTCAGAAGAAAGGTGAGACTTTCAGCAGAAAAAAAGTTTGTTTCTATCATTTCTCCGTTCGTTGGCAATCACCATTAGAAAACTGCTAAATTTTATGGAAAAGGCCGATTTTCTTCAGAAATCCAGAGAAAATTAGCTTTTTGTAAAAGCATGCATTTCAAGCATCGTTTGACACTATTTTTTGCTATTGTGACAGCTCAAATACCTCAATAATGTGTTCCTCCTACAAAACGACATTACAAAAAATGTTTTGATAGCAAAAAAAATTATTATCGCGTAACAAAACTATTGAACTCTGAACGAAAGTGCAAATTGAACAATGGTGGACTTTTGCACCATTGCCACCTGCTGGCCATTTTTTTTACTATTTGACATTGTAGTCAAGCCTGCTCCTTCACTGAGAAGTTGCATCAGACTCTCTTGCACCCTCCCCCATGAAAAAACGTGATTGACGCCTTTGGACATCATAGGGAGGCGAGGACTATGCGTTAATTGATGCTTTTAGACGTCAAAGGGTTTAAATGAGTTAAACAACAGCAAGTTATAGCACTGACTCGTTAACGTTGAACTCTCTTGCCACTGCTCTATTTCCGTGTTCAACCGCGTAACCGATCGCCTTAAGTTTGAACTCTGCGATGTAAGCATGTCTCCAGCAAGGAGCCATTTTGGGGTTGAAATATTACCGTAATGACCATACACAAGGCGCATCGGATTTTAAGTGAGCTTTTAAGATAATGGAAGGCTTTTAGGTACATCTTTTAGTGCGGAAAACACAGTAATTTGTGGGATTTGAAGGTGAAGGCCACCATCCACAATAGTTTTTTTGATGGTGAGCGTTTTGACCCTGGAATGGATTCTTTTCAATGTGAACCAGCGTCTCGTAACAAATTGTGTTCAATTTGAGGTTTCACAAAATAAATGTCATCCCACAGACGAGCGATTGTCTTACTCTGTCGTTTTGTAATCATCAGAGTAAAGACCGGCTCTCAAAAATGTTTTCCTGGGAGGACCGTCTTCACTCTTGTCTCTTTGGACAGCAGCTGGTTGGGATGCGGGCAGCTCGACGGCCGATTCGCCAAAACATTCGGCGGGCGCGTCGCCGCACCCCGTCTCGTCCTCGGCGACACTAAAGGGGGAAAGCATGAAGCGAGAGATAGAGCGACAGGGAGGAAAAAAAAGAGAAAGAAGAGGCACTGGTTTAGCACACAGTGCTGAAATGTGACCGGTTAATATGGGAAGATGTTACATAGCAATGAGAGGCTGAATTGTGAGAGACGAGCGTTTGGGGCCGGGGAGTGTTTTACCTCTGATGACAGGGAGAAGCGTCATGTTTTCTCTTCCGTCCTCGCTTCCTCTTAGCCTGCGGTTCCGAATCTGTCACCCGCTGCACCGAGCTAACGCCCGCTCCATCACAGTCCGACAGCGCTCTCCTTCCTCCGGCAATGCCGTCATGACGGATGCACTCTCGCAAGAGGTCGGGCGACAACACGGGGGGAGGCAAAGTGGAGGGCAGAAGGCGTTTTCGGGGTCGGCCGGGTCTTCTTTTGTTTTTCCCTGCGGCGCTGCGTGTCTCTGGCAAACCTTTGAGCTGCCCGCGGCTTCTTGGGTCACCTTGTAAAGCTGCAGTCGGTGTAACGGAGAAGAAAGAGGCGGAGGGATGGGGAGGGGGGTATAATAAGTGGCAGGGAGGAAATGAGACAGATGTGGATCAGTGATGAGGCCTGCAGGAGGTGTGAGTTGAGACCACTCGAGGCTGAGTCATGCAGATGGGCCACAGATTAGATGAGTCACAGTATTTCCTCGGCTTAACGTTACTTCGGGGAAAATGATTTATACGCGCGCGCACACAAACACAGCTCACTGAAGCTTTTCTTCACGTGAACATGTCGTTACGTTACAGTCGGCACCGCAAATTTCGGAATGTCGACATAATTCTCATCTCTAAACACCGCCGCAACGGATTTGAAATGACACAAACAAGATGTGCTTTCACTCCAGACTTTCAGCTTCGATTTAAAGGGGAAGACAACCCCTCAAATTTTCTTTTGACTAATACGTTCTCTGCGGCCCCACTAGTCAAACTAAACACAACATTCTGATCAACATTGCGTTTGTGGAATATGAGTAAAGCAATAAAATACACCTGTTTTGAAAGCGCTACGTAAATAAAGGCACATTGTATCATCCATCTGAGGGGGCGGCCATTTTGCCACTTGCTGTCGACTGAAAGTGACATCACAGTTACTTAGTAGGAAAACGACCAATCACTGCTCAGCTCGCCAATGTCACATGACCAAACTCGGAAAACCTTTGTTATTGTAAAGAACATTTTTGACTTGATTTCTCCTTTTACATCCAAACGGGGTGTAGCAATGACAACAATTTGTACAGTGTGTTATGAATACCTCCCACTTATTTAGGGGCCAAAAGTTAATGAGACAAATTAGCTACAGCTTCAAGTCTGGAATGCGTGAACATCACCAAATGCTCGATTTCATCCCCGGCGACGCTCTGCAACTGTCTTAAGATCGTGCTTGTTTTGGGGACGTTTTCCCTTCAGTTTTAGCTAGCGGGCGAAAGGCATGCTCACTCGGATTTAGCAAAGTTGATTGACTTGGGCAATGCTTAGCATTCCACTTCTTTGCCCTAAAAAACAAACAAACCAACAAAATAAATCCCCTCTTTAGTTGCTAACACAGTATACGTTGGGTCATTGTCCATCTGCACTGTAGAGTGCTGTCCATTCAGTCAGCTCTGAAGCTTTCTGCCAAACACGAGCGGATAATATCGCCTGCAGAGCTTCAGAATTCATGCCCATGCTATCGTCAGCAGTCACATCATCTTCAAATATAAATAAAAGAAATTAGTTCCATAGTCTCACATACGAGTGTTGACGTCCCGATATTAATGAACCTGACACTACATTTAACGATTTCACGGCTGCATGTTTTTAATAAAGTACAGTCTTTTTTTCTTTCAATTGTCTAATGTGCAACATCTTCCCAAAGGTCTGCCCAGACCGCGTGTGCATGCTCTCTCTCCAAACACACATGCGCTTAGTTTTGATGTCCATGTTTTTTTCTCGACATGTTCCACTCACACGTTCCGTCCAAGCAACCTCACGCTGACCCGCTAATCCTTCATCAATCACTCTTGAGCTCATCTTTCCTCTTTCTTGCCATTTTTTTCCACAGCCTCCGACAAGGCTGACCACTCTTTGCTTATTGAATCTCTCCAAGTCAAATAGGCCCCGTCGGCTGGCGGCCCATCCTTAAATAGCCGCTCTTGTGGTTTAACTAATGACTGTGCTCTCTGGGTAGCCTTGGGCTCAAACATCGTGCGGTTCGCGACAGCCTCGAGGAAGATTTTCTGGCTGGATCTCATCAAGACATAACACTTTGTGGGGTGGGGTGGGGGGTGTGGGGGGATTCCAACAGAAAACGGTTGCAGAGCGGTTGTGTGTGTAAAACACATCCGCTGCGCAGCAGAAGGAACCTATAAAAAGACAAGTCTGATCTCGTCTCAATCGGTCGTCGGGCTTTAATGTGTGCCTAAAAAAAAGTCTTGGGGGAAGAAAAAAAAAAGAAATGTCACTTTTTTTTTCTGCTGTTAAACTATGCAGGAGCAAAATTACAATCTATCTCTTATCACAGAGCTAATAGAAAAATGAACAAACTCAAAGGTCTATCATTCCATATGGTTGATATGGGATATTTTGGGATCATTTCCCAGATTTCCCATAAAAAGCCTTTTTTTTTCTTTTTTTCTTTTTTTTTTTGTTATCAGGTGACCGACGCCAAGGTCAGGGCCACCAAATGCAACATTTAAGATGGCATTTCATGGATGTGGTGTGAGAAAGAAAGCCCACAAATATCTTTTTTATGTTTAAACCACAACGGTCATAATATTTGATCGTTGGGCCATACGCGTTGATAATTTAGTACGGCACTCGGAGGACTAAATGGCACCTGCCTGGAAAAGCTTTCCGCACCCTTAATTTAACCCCCCGAAGTTGGTTGTCTTAATTGGCGGGGATTTGTTTTTGTGTGGCCCTCCTGTCTGCCATGTTTATGTTTTCACGTGTGCAGCTATTTCCCCAAGAATGGTCACCTTCAAGAATATAGTTTAAAAAATGAAGATGAACGTCTGATGAAATGCACATCTGGAGTAGAAACCTCCTGATTGAGGTCACTGTTGTTTAATTTAGCAGCATCTCACCTGCTTCTCTCCTTTCAGTCCATGCCGACTCGTCCGTCCTCCACGACCCGTCTCCGCTTCCAAGATTCCTACCGGCCAACCCGCTCCTCAGGCCACGTCCTCCCCCCGTTGCCACGTCGACCGACGTGAACAGGTTGGTGTGCGTCGCGGATGGAGGCGTCCTGCTCGGGTAGGGGCGGTGAATGTCATCCCCGTCGTCGTCCTCCGGGTCAGAGGGAATCATCGGACCAACGCGTCCGGCGGAAGACCCCCAGCTGGCGTTCGGGAAGGACGCACCCCTCAGTTTGGCCCAACTTTGGCCCAGGGCGCCCCAGCCCCCTCCGAACGACGACAAGTGGGAGGAGCCCAGTCCCACGGAGAAGAGCGACGCGCGTTTTGATCTCTCCGCCAACGATGACGAAGCGGCGGTCGAGAAGGAATTATTTGCATCGTCGCGTAACCAAGGTGAGTCTTTGGACAGCACGCCCTCCATTCCTCTCGCGCCTTTGCGTCCTCCCCCTTGGCCCGAAATGAACCTTGACTTTGAAGTGGAGAAGGCCTCTCTCGCCACCGCGTCCTCCTGTTCCTCATGCCCCAAGGCGGCCTCCCCTTCCGCGTTACGTCCGCACCGCCTTTGTCTGCGTTTATGTTTGTGACCGCAGTCGCACGGGAGGCTCGATGCGTAGCCTAAATTGAGGCCTCCCCCGTTGCCGTCAATCTCCCCCCCGAGAGCGCCCTCCCTCAGCAGCCTGCTCCTCTGCCGATGGAACCTGGCGGGGTTAAGGAAGATGTGGGCGTGGTGGGGCTGCTGCGAGGCATACTGGTGAGGAGATGGAAGCGGGTACGAGCCGGGAAGATGGCGGTAAAGCGTCGTGGCCGGCGGGTAGTTACTATAGAAGCCCATGTTGTCGATTGTTTCCTGGAACTTGGACGGCGGGCATCCGCACTGCCTGCGCTCCGGCTTCCTGTTACAACGCAGCGTCTGGCAGGGGTAGAAAGACTGAGAGGAGAAGGAGGGGCTCGCGGCGTAAGATGGAGGGTGGGGAGAATAGAAGCCATTCAGATTGATCCTGAAAATATTGGAGCGGTGAGAATGCGAGGAGTGATGATGGCGCCTGGCGCCGTCAAAGGCCTGGCCCGGCTCCGACCTGGCCCAACCTCGCCGACCGATGTGGACTTCACTCAATTGACCGATGAGCTCTTCCAGTTCGGACAGAAACTCGGGATCCTGCATGAGTAGCTGTTGGTGTTTCTTTTTGTGTTTGTTTTTCGGTCTCTTCAGCGCGTTGTGACAGACGAAAGGGTAGTAAGCCGAATGAGGGCGCTTGTTATGTCCGGGGCAGGGACACAGGCAATTACAGGAAGAGGCGCAGCCGTAATCCCGCCGCCTGTGCCGATGTCGCTGCCGCTCGACGGGAGCGCAGTTGCCCGTCGGATTCTTGTGCCTGGCCATCGGAGGCTCGGCGAGAGAGGAGCGCTTGGGGCCCCCGAGAATGCCCGCGGACCCCGGGCCCAACCCCAGCGCGCCTTGGACGGCCCTCATTTCCGCTCGCTCGCAGACGCTGTTGTTATCCGTTCCGATGCCGCTGTCGCTGGGCAACGTCTCGTCGCTGTGCGATTCACTCCTGGGCGACGGGGTGGCGTCTTTGAGGCGGGCGGGGGGGCTGGGCGTGGGACGGAGCGCAGCGCCCGCGGGGGAGAGCTTACACGACGACTGGTGGAAAGGGAAGTGCTGCCTGCCCTGGCACGGACAACTTTTCTTCACAAAGGGGGAGAGGGAGGAGGAGCGGGACGGGGGACGGGGGGACGTGCAGGAGGACGACGGTGACGGCAGAGAGAACGGCGGAGGGAAAAGCAGAGCGGACGCCGGTTCGGCGACGCTTCCCTCGCTGTAAGGGCTGTGGGCCCCGCTGGAGTGCGTGAGGGACGGGGAGGGAAACGGGTGAGCGGCGGGAGGCATGAAGACGGACGTTTCGCCGGGCTGCCCGAAGAAAGACGACGGCGCGTAGGCGTGGGAATTCAGACGAGCCGTTTGGGATTTGGGCTTGCGTCCTCTCCTCTTGCCCATGTAGATGGTTCCTCTCTTGCTCACGTTGATCTGAGGGCCCAGCTTGGTCCCAAAGGAGGAGGACAAGTCGGAGAGCGTCGGCACTGTCGGGGGATCGACGGGCTTGTAGGTTTTGGCGCTCTCGCTATCCTTCCCGCCGTCGGCGGACGTCATCGCTTTGTGAAGTCGCTTCTTCTTCCTTTTCTTCATCTCGTTAATCAGCCTCCTGATCTTGAGCTGCCCGTTTCCCTTCTCGGGAGGAGGAGAAGGAGGATCTCCGTTCTTTTCGGGGACGTCTGTTTTTTCAAGGCGTTGTTTGCGAGGACGGCCGCGCTTCTTCGGGACGACGGGGCTTTTCTGGATGTCATCGAACTGCAAGAAGGCGACCTCCTCGGGGGAAAGTCTTAGGGGGGATTCGCCAAAGATCACGGTGTGGGATTTGGGTCGGCCTCGTTTTCGGGTCGGGGCGGCGGGGCTTTTGGAAACGGGCTCCTTCGAATCGGATACGGAGAGGTTCTGTTTCGGGGATGACGGCTTTGTCGTCGGGGAGCGGCAGGGAGTCGAGTGAGCGGACAACTTCTGAGAGAAACTCTGTTGAGAATCCGTTTCGTGATTTTCCGCCCTCTGGGCCCGGTGCACCAGTTTGGTCCAGCTGGGCCTTCTGGCTTTACGTTTTTTCAGCGGTCTGCTGTCCTGCTCTTGGCGGGAGGGCGGCGGCGACAGAGGGGGCGGGGCAGAAGATGACGGCGGATGCTTTGGCGGCGCCGTTGAATACCTGACGGCGTCGTTGTCCTTTGACTTTGGGGCGCCGTCGGCGGTCGCTGCTTGCCGCTCGGCCTGCTCGATACGATCTCTTCCGCTCTCCTCGTCAGATCTTCCCGGCTCTGCCACTTTGTATGGGTTATCAAATGTACCCATGGCGCTTGAGCACGTGTCCTCTTTTCTGTGTTTCTCTGGGCTCGTCTTGCTTTTCTCAGACTTTTCTCCCGTCTTCAATTCGTCGCCGCTTTTGCGGTCTTTACCCTGTTGCAATTTGCCGTCCTTCCCTTTGTCTTTTTTCTTCTTTTTGATTTCCTCCTTTCGCCCATCGCCCTTAACTCTCTCCGCTTCCAGTCCATCTCCCTTTAGCTTTCGTTCTTTTCGTTTGTCTTTCTTTACCTTCCGCTCTTTAGCTCTCTTTTTGTCATCGGAGCGCTTTAGTGAAGCTTCCAGAACTTGGGAATGCGCAGGCGACGCATCCAGAGCGGGGCAGGAGTTTGATTTATCGGTAACCGAGGGGGGGTTATTCTTCTGCGCCAAGCAAATCTCCGTTTTAGAAGAACCAGGAGGTGCGGCGTCCACAGCGGGAACGGAGCTGCTGCGGTTTGCCGTTTTGATGGAAAGGGCATCTCGCAGTTTATCTTCGGAGCATTTCCCGTTCAAAAGTCCTTTCTTGGTCTGCACCGCGCCGTTGTGTTTCTGGAGGATTTCCCTGCCGGGCAGTGAGAGGGTCGCCGAAGCTTCCTGGTGGTTGGCGGACGAACGCGGTTTGAGCACTCCGGGGAAGGGCTTCTCGTGGTTGCCTGGACTCTTTTCTTTCTTCCCTCGCTCCAACGAATCGGCAGGAGTCACCTCTGTGTTACCCGCCAGTTTCAGAGGAACCTGGGGAGAATTAACACACAATCTCAATCTCAAATATGTCTGCTGTTGACAACAGTTTAACTGTCAACAATGGTGTGGGTGGAGGAAGATAATAACAGAAATGCTTTTGTTTTTGTCCGCCCATTAAAGTCCAGACTGAGGACAAAGTGACTCAATCAGGCAGAGAAAGGAGGGCGCGGGGTGCGAGGTGACGGAAACGGGAACGGAAGGGGGGGGGGCACAGAAATGAGAGACACAACGCCAGAGACGGAGGAAGAGGGTGCTACGGGGGATGGAAAGGGAGCGAAAGATAAATGAGAGCAGGTAGAGAAACGAAACGAGGGGACGTAAAAATAGAAGAGAGGGACCAATATAGCGCGTCGGCCGGCGAGAGAAAGCGGCGCGATTGGTCGCTATAAATTGCCACTAATACAGATGAGGAGGCCTGACGTTTTGTACTCGTCCTTTAATTTTGCTAGGCGGCGGCTTGAGTGGCGTTTGTGCAGCTAAAGCAATAAGCTTCCCCTCAGGCCATCGTCAGAAGGACTGACGGACCAATGCCTGTAATGGCCGAGTGGTTGCTGTGCCGCCGTCCTATTTATAGGTCCTGTTTTGTTAAATATGCTGCTTGCTTATCGCTATTGAGACAATTGCTCATTTGACCTTATGATGGCGCAACACAGCCGGGTGATGTGAGCATGTCCGGTGGTTGGCAAAAAAAGAAAAAATAACCCAACGACAACAACAATGAATAACACCGCACAGCTACTGTGCATAAGTGCAATTAATAATGTATGAGTACACATTTGGAACTTGCTTCCGCTAACAATCCATCCATCCATTTGTCTGTACCGCTTATCCTTCAAAGGACAAACCGTCATTCCCTCAGAATAGATGGAAGCTCTCTACGGGCCGAAATATGATGCAAAGAGGGAGACTTCAAAACATCTACGACATGCAGCACCGCGGCCCTCGAGAGCTGGAGTTGCCCATCCGTGATGTAGGCCGTCTCTTCTTTAGACCGCAAAATCGTGAGACCGACTAGCTATGTAGTCCACTCCACTTTGATGCAAAGGCTTTAAGACGGGGGTGTCAAACATACGGCCCACGGGCCGGAATTGGCCCCAATGAGGTTCAATCTGGCCCGCAGGATAATTTAAAAGTGAGAAAAAAATGCATTAAAGACACAGAATTAATATTTTAAATAAAATAATTTGATCAGAGTAGAAGACAACATTGTTTTGATCAGAGAAGAAAACAGCAGTCTCAATCCGTCCCTGAGACACACAACACGGCAGACGGGATCAATGCGCCAATGCTTCTTTATACCAAAACAAAGGAAAGACATTTTGGTTATTTATAGCAGATTACGGTCTAATGTTAATGGTCCGGCCCACTTGACATCTACCGAGTCCGTATGTGGCCCACATTGTGAAAAGAGTTTGACACCCCCTGCTTTAAGATATCCTGAATCAACAATTGAGAGAATTGGAGGATTATCCGTCCTCAATCCCCACCCCACAAAAATGTAACTCTTCTCAACAAGCTGCACATTTTGTTTTTGTTTTTTCCCTTTTAAACGTGTTGCGAAATGACGCTCCGACTTTATACTTGCTATTAAAACAGGCGGGGGCCGTTTTGATGCTTGTTATCCGGCATTCATACACTAACATGGTTTGTGATGCCAGCAGCTGACGGTCTTGTATGCCCTTCGTAGAGACGAGCCTACAGAGAATCATCGCCCGTCTCTGTGGCTCCCATCAGCTTTACTGAGCTTTAATAGTGAGTTACAGCTCATTGTTTTTCCTCTAGCGACAACACTTTTATTGTCCCCCGCTCGCATGGTGCAGTTTGCACAGCTCTGCCTCCGTGCTGAAGAGACACATGAATGAATGTGTCCCATGAACGCCGGATGCGTAAACGAGCAACAGTTTGCACCTCAGGTTAGAATATCGTAAGGAGGAAAGGAGTTTGTTGACGTTATGAAAGGAGGTCGAACTCACCTGTTTGCTCCCTGGCTTCGCGATGGCTGGGGCTAAGGCGGGAAGACTAACATTTGCTGGTGTTAAAGACCGTGCGGCTGCTGCTGCCGATGATGATGATGATGGTGTTGATGATGATTGCAAAGCGGCAGATGCCGTTTGTTTACACGCAATCTGGACGCCATCTGAACCCGAGCGGTTTTCTCTGCTCGCGTCGTCCGCGTCGGATGCGGTCCTGGCGGGCAGGGCGCCCCCTCGACCTTGCTGCCTCTGATAGGTTCTGATGGTGGGCTTGCAGACGTAGCTCTCCAAGATCTTGGGCGGCTTCTTGGTGCGCTTGGCTTGCACGCCGATGCGGAGTCGCACGTTCCCGTCAGGGCAGCTGCTCTCTCTGCCACATAACTGAAGCTGCTGCTGCCCCGCGCCCCCACAACGACCCTCAATGAGCAACTCCAGCACCGCCCCCTTGTCCCCTTCCCTCTTCTTCCCTCGCCTGTCCTCCTTCTTCCCCGCGTCCAAATCCTCTGTCTCCACACGCTTTCTTTTTCCCTGGTCCTGCTCAAAGTCCTCAGTTCCCGGGGAGGCATCCAGCGTGGAGTCCGTCATTTGAGGGGTGCCCCCCTTCATTCTCTGATCCATCAGAGAAGTCAGGGGGGAGGAGAAGAAGGCTGAATAGTTCCCAGTATACCACTGAAGGAGTTGTCCTGCAGGTGGAGGTGAGGTTTTGAAGAAAAAAAAAAAACACTCAGTTGAGCTCGTTCATCCGGGAAAGAAAGATCTTGTCCTTTGGGCTTGAGCTGACAAAACGGCTGTTAAGACGGCGAGAGAGGAAAATAGAATCCAGTCATTAGTCACTTCAGTGAGCGCAGATGCTGAGCAGCGGCAGCAGCAGCAGAAGCAGCAGCAGCAGCACAGGAATGGGGAGGAAAGTCCCCTTCCAAGCGGGCAGCTGCAGAGAGGCGCTAACAGTGTGCGTCCACAGAGATGATCTCATCACACAGAAAACCCGGGGGTCTAATCAACGCAGCCCGAAGTCCCAGAATGCCTGCGCTCAACTGACTGGAAGCCAGACTTAGTCACATCATTGAAAAAGAGTGAACGGAGAACTTACGGCTGCGAAAAACTTTCACTTTTAAGCCCCTCGATATCAGACACCTCGCTGATTCTAACCCGAGCCGCCGCCATCTTTGCGCCTTCTGCTCTCAGCGACTCCTTCTTCCCTTCATGGCGCTGGGCTGTACTTTCTTTTCTCTCTGAAAAAACTCCCCGTCTCATTTTTGGCAGCAAGCTTTCGCATGCATTCTCTATTAGCCCCCTCCCCTCTCTCTTTCTCGCTCTCGAGCTCACTCCCTCGCTCCGAGGAGACCGCACCGCTGAATGGTCCACTCCAACACGATATTCCTGTTAATCACAACCATATTCCCTCCTCCACTTGATCCTTTTCCTTCTTTTCTACCTAAATCCCTCCATTCACGATACTCGACAACCCTCCTCCCCTCCTTCCCTCTCAGTCATGGTAACACCGCGTCGGGAAAAGGGGGGAAACTTATTTTTGGAAAGGAGCGCAAATTCCTTCTCCTCCCATTGCTTCCTCTGAGTCAAGTAAGCTTTTCATTGACCCCATTGTAAATGGACGTCTAATGTGACATTACAGCTAGCAACACGCCCTAAAACAACATTCTCCCCACCAAAACAAACTCGCTCTTGGTTCAGCCCAAATGAGGACCCCGGCCACAGCAAATGGACTCAGGGTTTGACCGTCCTTCATAACGTTCACGCTCGCATCAAGGGAGGCATTCATTTCACAATTAAAAAAAAAAACACACACACACCTTGCAAAGCATTCTTCCGCCTCTTATGACATCCACTCAAGCGCCTCGGGAGCATTCTAGATGTTTTCATTTAGAAACACCCCCACCCTCTAACCCCCCCCCCCCCCCACCACACACACACACACACACACACATCCCCAAAAAGCATTCACTCAAATCAGACAGAGGGGCTCAAATCAACATCAGTTCCAGTAAGAGACGTTACGTAAGACTGCTGGAGAGTATTTCCGCCGCCAAACCCCGCTGTGAAATTTGAATAAAGTACGCTGTTAAGCATTTTCATTCACGGCCTTCTCGTAAATCATGAAGAAGTACATTATTCGTGGTGATTTTGGACCGAGCCTTGCCGTAAATCGCAAAGAATGGTAAAGTCATTGACACGAACCGTTATAAAATGTTTCGAATTACCGATAGAAAAGGTTGAAAACATAAAAAGTAGCGGCGGGCGAGTAACGATACTATGTATTTATATTGGGCCGATACTGGCCTTATTTCAGGGTATCGGGTATTCGTGAAGAATGCCGATATCAGGCACTAATACTTGAAGAAAAAAAAATCTGACGTTGAATACCTTTTCCATGAGAGTCGTTGGAGCTACACTGTGGCTTTTTAACACAATCATACTAGTATCGGTCTGAAAAAACAGTAGTAGCGAACATTCCTAGCAAAAACGGTACGCCACAAACTGATGATCCCAAAACGCATCAATCTCATTTGAAACTCACCTTGCAACATTCGCCTGAAAAAGAAACATCTTACCGATGATTTGATTGAGATAAAAATGTGTGCCACAAGCCTTAAAAATAGCAATTGCCAAGCAATCACAGCTCTGTCATTCGTCAGTTCAAGTTTTCTAACAGCCACTCAGCTGTGGTAAAACAAACACATACAGACTCTCCTCACAACCCCGGCCAAACTTAACCACCCCCCGACATACAAAGAACAGTCGAGATACATCACGTTAACATACCTCCTTGGCTCCAATTGTTACTTTCCTAATAGCCCAGGCTTTGGTGCCATCTAGTGGCATTGTAAGAAAGCACACCAAAATATACTGATTTTCAAACTCAAATTTTTTTAAATGCCTTTTACAGTACACTTAAAAAAATATGTGAAAAGTTGCCAAGTTGCGGTCGTTTATTGAACCCCAGGAGAAAAGTAAAACCCATAAACACAATGAGCCCACTCTTACAGTATACGTAAACGTGGCACGTCCTTCAACTTAAGGGAAGCCCATTCCGCATGCATATGAACAGTCTTTTATACTCTATGAACCATCCCGCCCAAACATAACTCTAAACTATCGCAACGTTGGACCAGGAGCTATTTCCCATGACAGGATGATGGGTGGACCTGACACACAGAGGGAGCTCGGGCTCCTCAGCAGCGCTGAGGCGACGATTAAATCATGATAATGGCCCCCGCCGTCTTTCCGGCATCCAATGGCGGCGGCAACGTTATCATCAATAACTGCGAGCATCTGCCTGACAACAGCATCAGCGCGAGAGCTCAGCTGGATGTCAGGAATGGATGTGGTGTTAAGAAGCCTCGGGCGCCTCACCGACGCATGCAAGTTGAGCATGAGAATCAGAAAAAGGGAGACGACAAGAATCCATTTCCATATCACGCATGGCTAGTTTTTCTGATTCCTTTGGAATTTGTAAAAGTGTCTGTGGGGGGAAAAAAAAAGCCGTTCTCAAACTGGGATCCCCTGGCCTCTAGAGGCCGCCAGCGGTAGCATGGGAGTCCACAAAATATTGTGAAATAAATTAGGACGTTGGATCACCAAACAAAATATAACGACTGTCAGTCAGTTAAACAAACATAATAAATCAATTACTTTTCCCCACCTTCCCTTCAGGCTAATTACAGGATGTGATCGTGCAGGTTTCAAAATTTAGCATGCACACAGCACTTGTAAGCTAGCTACGACGGACACATATTTAATTTGATTTGATCAACTTCATTTTCTATTCAACAGGTAATGAATATTTAGGTGTTGAAATTGTCTCAGTGAATGTTCTGAAGGGTGGCCCGCTGTTCCAGTGGTTAGCGCGTCGACTTCACAGTGCAGAGGTCGTGGGTTCAATCCAGGCTCAGGCCTCCCTATGTGGCGTTTGCATGTTCTCCCCGGGCCTGCGTGGATTTTCTCGGGGTACTCCGGTTTCCTCCCACATTCCAAAAAGATGCTTGGCAGGTTGATTGAACACTCCAAATTGTCCCTAGGTGTGAGTGTGAGCGCCGATGGTTGTTTGTCCGTGTGTGCCCCGCGATTGGCTGGCAACCGGTTCAGGGTTTCCCCCGCCTACTGCCCGAGGACAGCTGGGATAGGCTCCAGCGACCCTTGTGAGGATAAAGCGGATCGGAAAATGGATGGATGAATGTTCTGAATTCCTTTTGTCATGCTAGGGATTTATTGTAGCAGTAATTTTGAAAATGTGGTACCACTAAAACCCCTGCTATATCACCGTTCAGTTTTCATGGTCCTGCAACATCGCATAGCTGTTACTACAAGTGTTACTACAGTTGTAGCTGTTTTAAAAAAATATATTATTATCCTGTTTGTCCAATATTTTTGTGTTATCCGTTGCTTTTGCTCTTTCTCAATAGGTTATATGGGTTTGTCCATCCATCCATCCATCCATTTTCTAATCCGTTTACCCTTACGAGGATCGCGGGCGTGCTGGAGCCTAGCCCAGCTGACTTTGGGGCAGTAGGCGGGGGACACCCTGAACTGGTTGCCAGCCAATCGCAGGGCACACAGAGATGTTCGCACTGACAGTCACCGCTAGGGACAATCGGATACAATTTTTTTTTTTGCATTAAAGTGTAAAGCAAAACCATATCACCCCCCGCACCCCGATTACCTGTTATTAACCAATTACTGTATTTTTTTTTTATTTGGTATTGTTAAGTGATTAAAAAAACTAAACAAAAATTAAGCGATATCACACAAGAGGCATTGATGTCTTCATCAAACTTTTTTGGAACAATTTTTTGTTTCAATTATTGATTTGGTCGTTGATTTCTAACGCAAAAGCAGATTTTTGCAAATGATCAGTCTGAATCAGGAGCTACAAAAATCAGAGACTAATTACTGTTGGTAGGCTGAACTCAGAAGATACGGACAATTCTAAATTGTACCATTGCAAAAAAACAATGGTTCACCATAATTACTCAAACAACTAAATAGTTGGTGACTAATTTGATGATGATGAATTAGTTGTCAACTAAAGAAATCATTTTGAGACCTCTACAATCAATAGTTAATTTTTCTAAACAAAAGTCATTTTTCAACGTCATGGGTCTCAAACCGGTGACCCTCGTATGATGTATTATAGCACAAGGTACCCAAATCCAGCGTCGAGTTTCAGGGCTTAAAAAAAGTGGAACCTTTAAAAGTGCCGCTATCACCGTGGTCAAAGTCATTTTACCCTTAAAGGTAAAACATTCATGTGCAGAATGGTCCTCAGTTTACGACTGTACTGACAACATTCTGAAGTTCGTGAAGTACTTTGCAAAAGCGGCTGAAGAATGTGTTGTCACTGAGCACGAGAAGGCACACTGAGTTTGCAGCCTACTCACTGTTTATCATTTGGTCGTTTAATATTTATAGCTTGAAAGTGTTTTTTATGCAAATATTTACAGCGATTATAATTTCCGTGCAAATCAGGGTTAGGTGGAAGCCGTAAAAAAGGGAAATCCATTGTAAAAATGAGGCCCTTGCCGTAGTTCAGATGCTAACAGCACTTAAGCCAGAATCCAAAAGAGGCAGGTATGTTCCCAGAGTTGTAAACGTCAAGTGTACAGAAGTGGAACCTTTACCATACCAACCCAGTGACAAGCCACTGAAGCAACATTAGTGTACCTCGTGGGCTTAATTGTTGCATTCAAATGCACTTTTCTCAGAGCCAAAAGGTCACAGGTACCATAAATCTACATTCAAGTCACCCCCATAAATCTCTTTTATAGGCCCCCAATGTAACTAAGGCTGGATTTCCATTGCATGGACACAATTCCGATTTTTTTTTCCTCTCATTTGGAACAATTGGGTTTGTGCGTCATGGCAGCACAACTAGGAAAAAATATTGTGTGGAATCAGCGATCTTCAGATTGAATCAATCCTCTTCCGAAAAGGGATGAAATCTATCATATATCTGATTACTGCCAATGCAGGTGCGGCATATAAACTCACCGAACGGATATACACCGTCAATACAAGCCCGACGTCATCGGAGTACATTGAGTGATCTCGCATAATTGCCCGTGTTTGCTCATACATCACATTCACAAACACCAGCTGCAAATCAAAACTACAAGGAAAACAAAGACAATTGAATACGGTCTAAACTACAATCTGCAGACATCAAACATGGTCTAAATGTGCTTTATTAAAAGTGATGAGACATTAAAGATGATATAAATATGCAAGATTGGACGTAAGTTCGTCATTTACATAATTGCTGACAGCTGCCAATGGCAGGGCACACACGGGCGTACAACCATTCGCGCTCACACTCGCACCGAGGGACAATTTAGAGTGTACAACAAGTCCTTATATAACCTTTATTTATTATTATTATTATTTTTAAATGTGTTGTTTATATTTGTGTTAACATTTGCGGAGTTATTAATGTATATTTTGAACCCATGCATGTTTTTGTAATTTGCTCTGCCAGTGTAAACAAACAAACAAATAAATCAATAATTAAATAAATAATGGCTGGTGCATATTTAGAAGCAAAAATGGTTTCTTGCACTTTCTCCTCTGTGTCAAGGTCCAAATTGTGAACATGAATGATCTCCAATTAATTGCTTAAAACATTTTAATCCGACTACAGAAGGGTTTGAATGTAGGCTGCTGTTCAGTGCAGGGGCAGACCTATTCTAATGGTATGCAGGACCGTGTCCACCCCGATATCTTGAAAAATTCCAATCTATTTTGCCTTATCGCATTATATAAACAGCATTTTTGAACGAAATGCAATACGGAAACATACAATTGCTTGATTAACTAATTTTGGCGTGTTGAATAAATTCAAGTCGAAAAACTTTGGCCCTTGCAGCCTTTGATTTTTCCGCATGTGGTTCGGGGAAATACACAGTTATTCTCTTTGTTTTATGTTTAGTTTGACAGTAAACTTAAAATGTAAGTACCATTAAATAGATTGAAGTCTTTTTGGGGAATTGTTCATTATCTGCCAAATGGCTGCTTGTTGTGAAGCGAGTTGAGTCAAGTTGTTCTATTTAAGTCTCTTAAGTCATAGCAAATAAATCATTCAAACAGCTCATCAAAGTGGGATCAGGGGCATCGTAACAGTTTATTTTACGTATTTTTCTGAGTACAGATATAATGCATGCCGACAGTATTGTACCGGTATCGCTTTTGACGCATTTTTACTAAAAACTAACCTGGGACCTGTTTTAGTTCCCGAGCCTCAGTTTCAAAACCCCGAACACCACACAGAGCCAATCTATCAACCACTCTATCAACGAAGGTACCATCCTCTACTTGTAGTCTAAATGTGACACGCACAATGGTGTGTCCTTGTGTGTGTGTCAAGCGTACATTGTGTACCCAGATGGCAGCTGCGTAGGCTCGCTGACATTTCCACTGGAGCTACTTCCAGTATAGGCAGCGGGGGTGTTGCCGCACTATCCTGTCAGTGTCACAAGAGAGCGTGCACGCACAAAAATCACAACACAACACGCCTGACTGGCACTTAACAACAACACACACACACACACACACGCGTGTAGTTTTAATACCAACACTGCACGCACACGTACACGCACACGGAAGTGAGAGCTGAAATGCGCCACCTTGTTGTTTTTCTCCCCTCCTCTCACTGGCGGGAAAAGACACAAGCGTGCACACGCAGGACACACTCGGCAACAAGGGATAAAATTAGCGCAAAGTGTACACTAGCAACGCTGCGTGGCGCTAACAGGCCCACGCATCTTAGCCGTGACAATCCGAAATCAAAAGCTACGCAGGCTACTTACCTACCAGCTCCTAAAAAGGAGCGAGCGCGTCCCGGAGCAAACTGCGTTGAAGACGCGGGAGGTGAAGGTGTTGCTGTCCGGATCCTTTCCCGCCTCCGTCTAACCGTGCAATGCCGCCACCTCCGCCCACCCGTGTGACGATCCACTGCTCTCCTTGCGTGAATGACGTGGCGTGGATCAGACGAGTAAAAAAGGTTATAAAAACACAGCACCAGCGGAGCGAGCTTTAGTACATTGGCGGGAGTGTTTTCATAATCGTACAGTAGGTAGTTCTCTGTTCGCCGTTAGGGGGCGCGCTAGTTGCTCTCAGCTCTAATACTGTGGTCTTATTTTTTCTTAGTCATTTCCCGTGCTGACAAAGTTGCGTCGTTTCCCGCCAGTCGGGATGAGTCGCGTTGTGTCCCATAGGCCACGAACGCCTCACCACCTTGTACATGTGTCAGAGAGGAGGGGGTGGGTGATTGTGGCCGTGGGGAGAAGCGGTGAACACAGCATTGCCCTTCATAACAGACGGACAAGGAGGAAGAGTGTTATTAAACGTGAGCTCACTGGTGGCCAAACCGTTGACCTTTAAGGGGCACATTCGATTTTTAAAATGGACAGCTCTATTATAGATATTGCTTGAATCCGTATGTATGGAAAATGTGTAAATAAACCAAATAAATGCATGTGAAATGTATTTGATTTTTCCCCTACTGTGTGTTTTTTTTTTTTTATAATTAATGTAATTATATCCAACCCATGTAAAGTTAAAAAAAAACAAAAAAGTTACATGTGAATACTACAGTGTGTCCCCTTCCTCCCCTCAAACTTTACATTTTTAAATCAATTATCTTGAAAACTACTCAGTCGAGCTCAATAAAATGTAACAGTTTAGTGGTTGAATATATTCGTTTTTTGGCGGACTGAATTCAGAAGTCCAAATTTGTTTGCCAGTTGATGAAGTTTTTCCAAAGGTTGCATTGAAGGCACACTGCACAGTCTTGGGTGACTGTGTGCGAGCATGTTCCGGGACACAAAATGACTTCTCTTTGGGACTGAAAAGCATGGCTCAACCTGAAAATAAAACAAAAATAAATCATTATATATAAAATCTTGCTTTGTTTCTATACATTCGGCAAACATTTGAGATTATTTCAACAAGAATTGACAGCATTAGCGCTGTAAATAAGTCGATGGTAGCCATGTTATATTTGTACAGTAGCATGAGTGACTTATTCATGACAGAGTGTTACTATAATACTACATTTATCAGTTTTAAAGTTTGTTTTTTGGAATGGATATTTGATTAAAAATTAAAAAGAGGTGATAACATTTCAGGTCAAGAAGAACTGTAGCTAATTCTGCTTTGGTTCTGAATCTTGTTCAGTTGCTAGAGCTACCTTCACAGCTAGTTTTTTTTCTCTCCAACAAACAAGGGATGCACTTTCTTTTTCGGATGTGGACATTCCAAAATAACAATTCACGACAATATGCCAGAGAGTGCACAGCAAATGATTGATAGCTTGTCAGTCATGTCTTCTGTCTTTGATAGGTTGATCTGACTTGGGCGCGGTGATTTCTCGCCTTTTAATTCCAAAACGGAATAATAACACATTTAAATTACCGTAAACAATTTTAGGGGGGAAATTGAAATTAATAAGTGAGGGTGGAGGACCTGACACCATACATGCGTACAGGTTTACCTAGTAATCAGAAGACCAGAGTAATGCTTAGTGTAGAAATGAGGTAAAGAAACAGACCTGACCATGTTGAAACAGGTGGAGGAAAGGGCCATGTGCATTAAGTGACATAAGAGTCTGCTAGGATGTAGAAAAAGGTTTGTACCGACAGCGGTGAGGTCAGCCATGATGTACAGCTTCGAGACAGTGGCACTGAAGAGATGACAGAAGGGAGCGCTGGAGGTGGCGGAAATGAAGATTTTGAGATTCTCTTTTGAAGTGACTCATAGTTAGACAGGATTAGAAATGAGCTCATCGGATGGTGAGAGAGTGAGTACTATTTATTGGAAGAAGGATGATGACGATGGAGCTGCCAGGCGAGAGAGTTTGAGGAGAGAGAAAGCAAAGAGAAGGTTGAAACAGTAGATGAAGCAAGGGAAGTAATGAGGGCAGTTGAGAAGATGAAAAAGGATGACATGCAGTGGCAAGCCCTAATGGGACAAGTCGAATGAGGAATTAGAATAACAATAGTCATGGAAATTGAAACGCTTGGTCGGCCTTATTAAGAGTTGGCTGTATGTGGACCGTGGCGAACATTTTACCCACACAAAATGACGACAATTTGACTAAACCTGGGGCTGCAGGAGTGATTTTGTTTGTGAATCGACCCAAAAAAGTGTCTGTTTGGTTCCAAATGGGAGAACAGTTGATATGCGTTATTTGTTTCAGTAACAACAATATTGGTAAAATAGCTCACAATTCGGAGGTGCTGGTTTTAAATCTATGCTGAAGTCATTCTGTGTGGCGCTTACATGTTCTCCTTTTGCATGTGCGCGTTTTCTGCAGGTACTGTATTTTGGTCATAATTTAACAGATAAACACGGTGTGGCGGTTAGCACGTCTGCCTCCCACTGGAGATGTCCTAAATAGATCATCTGTTTCGGGGTCTGTTGATGTCATAAAACTGTTACTTACTGTACAAACACATTTTAAGGAAGTAACTTGACTATTATGCAAGTTTTCATATTGACCACTGTTATTATTCTAAACAAATAAGACTCTCAGTCTCAACTTTAATGACAAAGGCGTAATGTTAAGGGTGGTCCTGTTTTGTTTCTCACCTGATGTCTCATATGTTCCAAGTTCTGTGCCACTATGTGTTATATTTACACGAATATTTTGGTCAAATTCTGAATTGAAGAAGCCCAACGGTAAAGCAAAGCCCAAATCATCAGTTTAACTAGTGATATGCACCAATTTTACTTCAGGGATCAATAAGACTATCTCATTGTGAGTAATATGATGCAATTATTGTTTATAATCATAAAAGTAAGTAATCCGAACCGAAAGCCTCCCCAATCCCAGAGCAGACAATGCAGGACATTATCGCTCAACTGTTATCACTGATGGTGAGATTATGGCCTTGTGGGAAGATATGTATCAATTTGATGACTGCAAAAGATGCCGACTCGGGGCTCTGGTATCTGGGGCAGTTTTCCCTGCTTGGCCTGGTTCGTAATCAAGCTTTGCATACAGGATTAACTAACGCTTCAGGAGGCCCTGGAGCGACATTTTTTTTAATGCTTTATCTTCATCCAGCGCCTCGCCTCCCACCTTTTGTGTGCTTGCTACGCTTTTAGTTTTGTACACTGACCCCAAAACATACCCCTGTTCAATTCCAGCTTTTTGTGATAAAAAAAGACAAAATAAATCATATTGGAGAAAGAAAAACACTGTTAATGTGACCTGTAACCTGCACAAGACAATTCCAAAAAATATATTTTTAAAGGGAAGTACAGTAACAAAAAATGTAGCAAATGTAGCACAAGTGAGCCCAAACGGAAAAAAAGCCAATTAGAACTTCTGAAATTTACATTGGGCCGCATAGACACTTGTGTCCTGAGGCCATTTAAAATAATTTAAAATGTGATTCTGAACACAATTGTTTATATGTATTGCCCCTCTCAAAAAACGGTTTTCTTCAACTGAGTTGTACAGGTTAAATGTACAATACAATACAATACATGCTGATTTATATAGCGCTTTCACAACAGCAGCAGCTGTAACAAAGCACTTTACAAAACAGTTAACATAAAGTAAAATAATAAACACAACACATAACATAAAACATGGACAGTCATGCAGTCCTAACCACTTTTCCGTCACACGCTGTGTTGTTTGAAGCGGTTTGAGATGAAAGAGGAGAGAATCAAAGTGTCCTTTAACCAGTGGATCAGAGACGTCATGCTCAAAATGTGCACACGTCGGCTAATATACCATATATGGTGGAACAAGTTTTGAAATCTTTTATTTTGGTCTTTTTTTTTCCTAAAACAAAAACCTAGGATTTGAACTTGGGTGTGGAGACTTTTCACATTCACTTTATATACCGGTACTATACGAGCTTCCAATAATAGATTTCTACATCAATGGAGGCCCCAAAAAGATTGCAAACAAGTTTCCAACATCTTTTTCATTCCTTAATGGGTTAACAAGCTGCCTGCAAGCAGAAAAGCCATGTTCGACCATGCTGTATTATACTGTATATTTCACCGCAGGAAGCCATGTGACACCAAAACGCAAAGTACAGAGGAAAGACAGCAATTAACAAGGACAGACAGACCTATTATGACTTGCAAAAGTGTAAGAATTTGGGAAGAAAGCCAGAGATGGGTAGTTTCTTGCAGCAACATGATGAGTAGATTATGAAGCCTACAGTATACGGGCAATATGAGCAGCCGTCAGCGACTGGTTTCAAGTCCAATCCTGCAGGTTTAGGCATTTGAAGGGCATATGGATGAATGATAGTGAAGACAATTTTAAATGTTCGTCATATAAGGTTCCTGCCCTGCGAATTTAATTCATTGTAGATTGTGAAACTCCCAATCTAGTTGTAGGGTCAGACTATGAAATGTTCTTGTGAACGAGACCTGTTATGAAACAGTGGGGCTACTTGAACACAATAACCACGCCAACATTTAGTTTCTTAGCCAATGACGTGATCCATTGAAGTGCAAAAGAACTTCTTTGAGGGTGGGAGGGTATTTGTGTGTTGCAATGTAATGAACAGCACTGCTCCATTAATCAGTGCACTTCGGTGGCTTGGTGATGAAAGCTGACATCACGAGTGAAGAGAATATTAAATTGACAAGTGGAGGCTCCAAGTAACAGTGCAGGTAGCACTCACTTGATTACTCTCGAGAAGTTGTTGGGAGAGTGGGGGCTGGTGCTTGGGTTTGGCATGTGCCATTGGACCATATTAAGTATTTTCATTTTCTTGGGGGCTTGCTTCTTCTGCTTCAGCTTGGAGTGTAGGAACGAGCAGCTGGCTGTAGCAGGAGAAGAGGCGAGAATTGGCTCATTGCAAAAAG
Source organism: Hippocampus zosterae (assembly GCF_025434085.1). NCBI lineage: Eukaryota > Metazoa > Chordata > Actinopteri > Syngnathiformes > Syngnathidae > Hippocampus > Hippocampus zosterae. The sequence continues at coordinate 8,916,348 of NC_067455.1, read as the reverse complement.
TAGTTACCCCAAAAACGAGCCAATTTTAGCATGGCAAGAAACATACTGTAGAAATATGTATTTCTTTATCCTTGGGGTGTTTTAAGAAAGCAAGATACAGACTTGTCATTACATAAAGACCGCCGGGAAAAGTAAAAATAAAATAGATTATGCCTCCGTTAAATAAAGATAATTTATTGATTTGTTAGGAAACCCGCCCTGAGGCACTGCTAGTCTTCCCGGGGTCCTCTTAAAACAAGAGTACATTAGATAGCTAGACAAGTGATTCTCAAAGTGTGGTACAAGTAATAAAGTAATTCTCTTCTGTTTATACCTTCATATAGAAATCCAAATAAAAATATATTTGCACTCCAATACTATTTGAGAAATGTCTTGAATCGCTCACGTAAAGAGTCATTAACTCCATTTTACGGTTGTTTTGCCTGATGCGATCTGATTGGCGGGCATGATGACGTCACTTCCTGTCAGGGAGGCTGCGTGATGGCGGCGCCCCTGACGTATCTGGCACATTGATGGTTGCCGTAGTCGTGCGCGCGGTTTCTCCTCCACGTTATCCTGGGATTTAAACCCGTGAAGAACATTATCCTGAACAAATTAGGGCGCGCTGATGAACGTATTTATGCGCGTTTAGATTGCAAAATAATTGCGTTTTCTGTAACTTACTAGCCAGCTAGCTAGCTGCTACGCTTTTACCTAAGGTGACAGGACGGTGCCATTGTAGCGTTATCTTGGAAACGTTTTGGTTGAACGCTTGTTTTTATTTTGTATTATATCATCACCTTTATAAAAGATGGCCCTTCACAGAATGCCCCTCAGGCTTCGGCAAACGGTAAGCTTGGAAGGAAGAGTTTATAGGGCTTAAAGCTTTAATTTACGCACTCATCTCTTCAGATTTTGCTTTTGGCAAATCATGTCCTGTCTCTCTGTCTGTGACCCATCTGTCTGTCTATTCAACCATCTCTCCCATCTTCAAGAAGTACTTAGCTCTCAGTTTTAAAAGCACCAACACAGTGGGGCCTCAATGTTCATTAAAAAAACAACAACGAGACAGATGTTTATTTTTTAAGTAGATGTGTCATTGTAAAATGAAATAAAGTACTGTCTGTTTGACCATAAACACTGTACTTAAATATAGGATATGTGAAACTGCACTAAAAAATTCAACTAAAATATGTTGCAGCCAAATGTTTCAAAATGATTGTAAAAAAACAAAGATTAAATTAGAATGTAATGTATTGAACATACAGTAAAAGTTTATTACATCTGAACTATATTTAAAAATGGACTGCACTTTCAAGGAAGAAATGCACTCTTACATGAAAAGTAAAACAAATGCCCTTCTCGACTCAAACTGTTAAGAGGCTGTATGTATGGCTACTATGTTATTTCATGTTAAATTGTATTTCATGTTTTAAATGTGTGTCGATTTCATTTGCATTAAATCAGTGATTCTTTTTCTCTCTATAAATCAGTCTGTATGTCGCAAAGATTGTTTTTCAACTGCTCTTTATATAAAGTGAGCTGAGTGAAACACTAGTGACAGCCTGCGTACTGCTAGTGGAACAATACTTGTACCACACTTTGAGAATCACTTGTATAACTCTCTGTTTATTTATTTTACTTTGTTAACTGTTTTGTTAAGCGCTTTGTTACAGCTGCCGCTGTTGTGAAAGCGCTATATAAATCGGCATGTTTGTAATCTATCTCTCTTTATATTTTCTGATAGGTGACGCATGTTCGGTGGCTTCATACAAGTGGATTGGGCCAACAACAGGAGGCCTTGGTGGTTGAGCCAGAACCTGAGCCCTTCTCTGTCTTTAGAACACAGCAGAATGATCCGGTAAGTAGAGCTACTTCTCTACTTATCAGCAGTGTGTGTCTGGTGTGGAAAAACATTTGTTGTGTGTGAATTTGCATGATTTTGATTCGTTTGTTTTTCTGGTTCCTGTTAGGCTAGTCAGTCAGAGAAGCATATTGGACAGTTTTACACCATACCGCCTGCAGACATCCGCACCCTCTTCCCTCATGGCCTCCCCCGACGATATCAGCAGCAGGTTGGGTCTTTAAGACATCCAGACATTTATATTATTGATAGTTTTTTTTAATTTTTTTTTTTTTTTACCAATATAGAAGTCTTAAATGAGAGCTTTCTGTGCATAGGTGAAGACGTTTACCGAAGCAGCCGTGATGGTGAGGCAGCCCGCCCTGGAGGTCATCTCCTACCTGAAGGAAACGGATATGAGCAAACCCGCACAGCGATACATGTTCTGTATCCTTGAGAAATCCGTCACAAAATTATGGAAATTATGACCCAACAAAAGGCAGTCTCCTTCTGTATGAACCTTATTGATTTGTTCAGATGGATTAAAGGGCGGCGGCAAGACGATGTCTCTGTGTCACGCTGTCCACTTTTGCTATACGCAGGGATGGCTGGTGCTGCATATACCTGATGGTGAGATAAAAAAATTGTTGACATTTTATCCAAGGAGGAAAAAAAAAACATCAGGAAAAATGTGACTAATTTCTCGAAAAGCACTTTTTAAAATCTCACGTAAACTACTTTTCCCCCCCTAAAAAACATACCACTCTTTTATCTAGAAGGTACTACCGGTACCTTTACTTTTTTCTCGTAAAATTAAGACATTCATTCAGAAAGATATTGCATTTTCTCTCAAAAGAAATTTAATTGTTCTTGAAAATGACTGTCATCCTCATTGTAAAATAAATGTTCCGTTTTCAGGGTTGCACTAATACGCCTTAGTTAAAGCTATGTCACAACTCCTCTGGATAATTATCCTGCTCTATGACTTGCATGAAAGCAGGTGTTCAGAACATTAACAGAAAAATAAATAGAAAGTCACCTGTCGATTTCTAGTGAAATGAGTGGGGTTTTTTTTACTTTGTTTTTTCCGTTTAGCTCACAGCTGGGTGAAGAACTGTAAGGAGCTCCTGCCTTCATCCTTCAACGCCTCTCGCTTTGACCAGCCTTTACAAGCCACTGAGTGGTTGCGCAACTTCAAGATCACCAACGAACCCTTCCTTTCCAAGGTAGAAGCAAAATGTTACATTAAATAGCTGTGTGATAAAAGACAGCATTCACCTCAAGCGGTAACTAACAAGGCACGTGTCGACATTAAATGGGGCTCCATTGTGTCGTCACAGCAGGTCGGGTTACATGCCGATGCACATAAAGCATCAGGCATTGCCGGCAGCTGGAAGGCACGATGGGTTTAATTATTTAATGAGACATTGATGCAAGTGGTTTTGCTTTGGCAGTTCACAATCTACTTGGCTGAATTAGAATATCACAATTGACGTCCAGGGATTGACGTCTTTCTGTTTTAAATAGAAAATATAGTACAGGTGGACAGACATATTGGTACACTCAGCGGACACTTTCATGGTATGCCTGCAACTAAATTCAGGAGCTGTATCAAAAATTCTGCCTTTAAAATTTTCAGTCCTCATCAAGTTAATCATTTCAAATGTGTGTTATTCTTGAAATTTGCACTTACAATGCTCTTTGTGCGAGATAGTGACCGGGCCAGCCCTCGAAGAGTAAAAATCTTCATGTAACTGAAATCTAAAAAGAAATCATCATCAAAAAATGTCGATAAACATACATATAATGTACGTTTTGCATAAAAGATAGAAGACGCAAATTCCTTCAAACTCTCTTAATTTATAATACAAATGCATTTTTGTAGCTAAAAAAAAACCAAAACTGGCAATTTTGTTGTTTTTCAATCGTAACTCAAGCCACTTGTGAAAGCTCGGTATATGCTTTTAAAGGGATATCAACGGTACAGTTAGAGCCTGTTTTTTAACAGAAGCAATTCTGGTGAAAAAATTTAAAAGCTGCTTTAGCACTACACAAATGTCTTGTGGAGGAAGTCACATTAAAATGTATTCAAACCTTTACTCTTTGGTCTCCAGATAAAGACAAGGCAGCGCTACGTGTGGACGAAGAGAGAGCTCACTGAGGAGGGAAGCCCTCTTGGCGAGCTGGTTGATCAGGTTGTTATTTTTCAGCCTCTCAGACATTTTTCATCACATCACCTCTTGCACTTATCTCATACATCAATCCCCTTATCATACTTTGTAGATGTACAGTGAATCCCATCTTCATTGTATTTTATTTTTTAAATACAGGAGAAAAAGATAAGATAAGATAAGATATCCTTTATTCGTCCCACACTGGGGAAATTTACAGCCTCCAGCAGCAAGAATGTATGTAGAAAGAAGAAAGGAGAAAGAGAAAAAAACCCCAACATTTTTTATTATTATTTTTATTATTTTTGTTATTTTTTATTCATCAGCCTGACAGCAGTCGGTAGGAACGAGCGTCGGTATCTCTCCTTCTTGCAGCGCGGGTGTAACAGTCTCTGGCTGAAGGAGCTACCAAGTGCTGTCAGGGCGGGCTGGAGGGGGTGGGAGGGACTGGCCATCATAGCTTTTAGCTTAGTTAGCATCCTTCTGTTGCCCACCTCCTCCAGAGTGTCAAGGGAGCAACCCAGGACAGAACTGGCCTTCCTGACCAGTCGCTCCAGTCTCTTTCTGTACCTGAAAAAATACCTGAAAAGAGGTTATAGGGTTTTTTTCTGGCTCAAATTAAGGCAGAGGTGGTACCGTCGTGACCAAGAGTTCCAATAAGAATATGACTACTCTCATTTTAAAGCATTCGATTATTAAAGCATGCATAGGAGAATGTTGGACTCATGGCTTGCGTGGTGGGGCCACTTTTCTTTTGAGACACTCAGATTATAGTGCTGTCCACTTGTGGTGCAAGAAAACTCTGTAGTGTCCGACGTTAAAAAAAATATGAAGGCCTTCAAAGAATCCTAATCTATCTAAACTATATATATTTTTTAAATATTTGTAATGTTATTAGCTGTAGTGTTTTAAGGTACTGCCATCTTTAATATACTTCTCCTTCTTTTCTGCTGCTTTATGAAATGCCGTCGCCTCATGTCTTTTTAATGTGTCAATCCTTTGAGAGCAACAACTCGACACACCCAGGTTCAAATGCTGGGAGTTGTGATATGACACCAAAAAAATTGAGACTTAAAAATCATTCCAAAACGTAATGTGACCTGTGACCTGTACAACTCAACTGGAAAAAACATATCAATCTTTTCAAGAGGAGAGGTTAAAGAAAACAAGTGAGAAAATGTGGTTGCACAGGTGTGCACACCCCTCATAAGTAATTTGGAGTTTTGCTCATAATTAACTGGTGACACTCAAACTCCTGTTAAATGGGAGTAAGCACGCACCTAAAATCATTTATGTGCCTCTGATTAACTCCAAATGAAGTTCGGATGTTCTAATAGTTTTTTCTTGACATTTTTGGGGTCACATCTTTCAGCACAAGGAGATTCTGTTATTGATGTTTTACTTCCACTCTTAAAAAGATTTGTTTTAACAATTGATTACAGCAGGTTATAGGTAAAATTAATGTTGGAAAATGTCTTCAAATGCTGTATCTTGGTTCCGTGTTTATATCACAAAAACCTTTCATGTGAACCAGGGGGTTGTGCAGGCTTTTTTTTTTTTTAATCCACCGTTGTGGGGGATTATTGTACTCAAATGTGACACATTTCCATGTCAGGGCATCAATCGCGTGAAGAGTAGCAGCGATGTGGTGGGAGCGCTGATGAAGGAGCTAAGACAGCAGAGCGGGCAGCCGGGCTGTGATTTCCACCTGGCTGTGGCCGTGGACGGCGTCAACGCCCTGTGGGGCAAGTCCAGTATTCAAAAAGAGGACAAGAGCGAGGTGAGTAAATCCAAGTAAGCTTCACGCCGCCTTTGCAGCTACGTCCTCACATGTTTTTGCTTGCCACCAGGTGGACCCAGATGAGCTCACGCTGGTATATAACCTGAGGAAGATGATGCGGAACGACTGGGTGAGAAGAATATGCAAAAAGTGTGGCTGACTAATACTGCCCTTTTTTTCTTCTTCATATGCAACTTCTTGTTTCAGACGGGAGGCGCCATCATCACCACTCTGTCTCATACGGGAGCTGTGTACCCACCCAAATTGGCATACTTGCCCCAGGAGCTGCTCGGAGAGGTCAGAGTTCACGAGTGTGATTCTTTGCTCACTTGAAACACAACTCATGAAGTTGTTAACTTAAGGCAGTCATACTTAACTTAAGGCACTTGGTTTTCATGGAGCCCACTGTGGGTTAAGGAGGTTGCATGGATGAGGCCAGTAAATGGCACGCCTGCGAATATTTGCTGCTGTTTTTGCAGCAACTGAACTGAAAGTAGCCTGGTGCGGTTTACTTGATTTATTTATGAATATAAGGATGACAAGCAGCAGTTGAAAGAAGGGTCTGGTTTTATCTGATTGTAATGGTACGGATCTGAGGGAGTTTAGGCTCATCTGAAAGCTGAAGCTCCATGCAGACTGGTTCAAGCTATATTTTAGGCTGAGCAGAGGGAAGTTCCTTTTTAGCTACATCACGGTACGTCATCTATCCTGTTTATTTAACAGTTATCCCTGTTTAGTACATGTACAATACAATACATCCTGATTGATATCGTGCTTTCACAAAAGCTGCAGCTGTAACAAAGCGCTTAACAAAACATATAAAGTAAAATAATAAACATAACTCATAACATAAAACACAGACAGTCGCGCAATCTTAACCACTTTTCTCTCATGCACTTTGTTATTTGAAGTAGTAGATGAAAGAGGAGAGAATCAAAGTGTCCTTTCACCAGTGGATCAGAGACATCATGCTCAAAATGCACACACGTTGGCTACAATCTAAGTGTCAAAGTAAACAAGAAGCCATAGTGGTCATTGATGAAAAAAAAAAAGGTTCACTTCTCCTGTCCCATGTAAACCCGTTTCAATTCCAAGCGGCGACTCTCAGTTCCAAATACACATCGGCGCTCCGTGCCGACGCTCCTCTCTCCTCATCTTCAACTTCAGTCGAGTTTGTATGTTTAGTTAAAGAAGGTTCATGTTAGCTGCCGATAGAAGATATTTATTCTGTCTATTTGTCATTTAGAGGGGCTTTGACAACATGGACCCATTCATCCCCGTGTCCGTGCCCTACTACAGTGAGAAAGAGTTTGAGAGCTGCTATCTCTACTACATGGACCGCAACTGGCTGCAGCATCCCATGAGTAAGAGCCACTCCCTTGGAGAATGTTTCCTTTGAAATACAACCATGTATGTGAAATGCTTATAAGACTTTTCCTCTTCAGGCCGAACAGAAGAGGGCAAGAAAGAGATTATCTTCATGACTGACAGGAATCCATCGTTATTGGACAGAATTTGCGCGTTCCTATGAGGTCTTAGACAGCAACCACACGTCACACACAAATATCTGCACACTAGAAATGCAGACTCAATATTCATGTCTATAATCTGTAAATTATGAATTCACTGTTTGCTAATAAATGTTCAAACTACCAACTTTTTTTAAAAAATTGAAGGTGTCTTGCTTTTCCAAAAGTAAATTCCAGTGTGAACGCTCTACACGTGACACGTGAATGTCTGGTGACCTGTTCTGGGTGTACCTCTCCTCTTGGCAGTCAGATGGATTTGGCTTCACCTCACCGGAAATGCTGAGTGGGACAAATGTTTTAGAAAATGAATGGATGGCAAAAATGCCAATTAATTACTTGTATGATCATGACTCAGCATAATAGGTTGGAGGATGTATGCCTGAAATAATTGTTATTATGCTAAAAAATTCACCTCCATACCTTTATTTTTAATATACAGTTGTCATTCGACCGAAAAAACCCTTTCCATTTGCTCTCGATTAAACAGCACCTCCAACTGGCTCATCTGCGGTACTTCACGTGCTGCATACCGGCACATCCGGGTCATTGCATACCACGCGAGTATCACGTGATTACTTCCTCAAAACAAACCGTAAACTTAGAAGCAAAGGAATGACTGACTGTGCAAAGTTCAAACCATTTCAATGCAACGAAGCCTGTCGAGAATTTACTTTAATGGCGGAGTAATGAATTTGCGGTCGTATTGACTTATACACTCGTGGTTGAGTTTAATTTCGTGCCCCGTGATATCCGACGACAGATAGAAAGGGTCCCTCTACAAAATGTTTCTGTCATTGCTTTACGCTTTTTTGGTAGCAGCCATTTTCCACAAAACAACAACGACTACCACAGGTAACAAACACAACCTTATTTAGAATGTGTTAAATGTGGCAACATTCTGTGTCTTCTCCCAACAAGAACGCAGCAAGTGTGCCGCCAGAAGCTTCGGCCATGACTCAGTGGTGTGTGAGTGTAACTCTACGTACTGTGACACCTTGGGCACCGGTTCTCTTCCCCCGCTGGGTCACTACATCTCCTACCTGAGCACCATGGCCGGAAGCCGGCTAGAGGACGCCCAAGGCCCAGTCAGACCCAACAGAACCGGTGCTGGTAAGTCACATGCAGGGTGGACAAGTTGCTTCTAAAATATAATGAACAGGGTGACCATTTATTGCTATATATATGTTCTATTGCTGCCATTTGAAAGTTACTAAGTATACAATAGTGTCAATATTAATGTCTGTGGATTGTAGTGCAATTTTTAAGTACCGGTAATTAAAATAGTTCCCAGGTGTCTGTGGCCCACGGCTTGTTTTTACAGTAGACCCTGGGTTGACAAACTGAGAATTCATTGAGAAACTGTTTGCGAAGCCAAATAATATTTTCTAAATAAACTGAAAGAAAATGGAATTAATCTGTTCGAGACCTACGAGTTATTTGTTGTGAGATGACGGATACAACTGGCCGAAATGAGTTTCCTCCGCAGGGTGTCTGGGATCACCCTTAGAGATAAGTTGAGAAACTCGGTCATCAGCAGTGGCTCAGAGTTGACCCGCTTCTCCTCCACGTTGAGAGAAGCCAGATGAGTTGGCTCGGGCATCTGATGATGGTGCCTCCTGGATGCCTCCCTGGTTAGGTGTTCCAGGCATGTCTCACTGGCATTCGGCACTGAGGATGACCCAAGGCGCGCGGGAGAGACTATGTGTGGGTGTGTTGATCATACAATATGTCACGTGTCTCCCTAAGGCCTCAGACTAACTCTCCTTCCAAACAAGAAGTACCAGAAGATGAGAGGATTTGGTGGAGCGATGACAGACGCAGCAGCGCTGAACATCCTGTCGCTTTCAGCTGGAGCACAAGACCAACTGCTGAAACAATACTTCTCTAAAGAGGGTACGTCACATCTCATGAAATACAATAACTTTTAGATAATAAAAATATGTATCGAACAATATGCAGCGGTAATGAAAATGTTAGAAAACCCTTCAGTATATTAAAAACACGAAAGCTTTTTCGAAATATGTTTTGTTTGACAGGTATAGGTTATACTGTAGTGCGGGTGCCCATGGCCAGCTGTGACTTCTCCACACGTCTGTACACGTATGCTGACACGCAGGACGATTACAACCTTCACAATTTCACTCTGGCCCCTGAAGATGTACACATGAAGGTTAGGAAACACACAAACTGAGACAAACATGGAGGAGGAGAGGATGATAGAGAAAGAAAGACAAAAGAATGAGACAGAAGATAATTCATGCGACTCCCTCAATGTTGCTATGGCCTCATGGCATCCTTCCTAACCACCTTGTCATTTTGTCAATTCGTCAATGTTGGAGAGACTTCCACTTTTTGGTAGTGCCACGTTTTCTCGACTTGATGATGACTATCACTGTGTTCCATGGTGTATTGTAATGGCTTTTTGGAAATTTTGTACCTTTCTCCTGACTGATAATTTTGAACAATGTGATACCTATAATGTGGAAGCTGAAAATGTTTTTTTTTTAAGTCAGGAAAACCCAGTAGAAGATCTGAACTTTCTTTAGGGTTAATTAGAGCCACTTTAAAAAGTGGCAGGTGTGTACTGACTGCTATTTTACATACGTCTGAAATGGCTGATTGGCCAGTTCAGAACTCAGTCACATCTAAGCTGTGAGGGTGTGCACACTTGTGCAACCATGTTCTCTAAGTTTATATTACTTCACCTCCCAGAGACAGAGAGAAAGACACAGACACACACAAACAGGGTGCTGTATGTCTGAGTGCTCTGTGACTTGTGTTGTTAGATCCCTCTGCTGCAGAGAGCCCAGGCCATGGCTCCCCAACCTTTGTCTCTGCTGGGCAGTGCCTGGAGCGCCCCCGCCTGGATGAAGACAAACGGAGCTCTCATAGGAAAAGGGTCCTTGAAGGGAAAACCTGGTGGAAAGGAGCATAAAAGCTGGGCTCAATACTATATAAGGTGATTGATGTACATACGGCATGTTGTTATAACAGCATGTAATATCGTATTCTGATTGTTACTATTTGTGCCTCTAAGATTCCTTGAGGAATATGCCAAGTATAATTTGACGTTTTGGGCTGTGACCACAGGGAATGAACCGACAGCAGGACAGATAACAAACTACAGGTGTCATATTTCACTCAGGATATTGGAGTTCTAATATCAAAAGATTTAGAGACAGCATGTTTGTCTCCCTGCAGTTTCCAGGCGCTGGGCTTCACCCCCGAAGAGCAGAAGGACTGGGTGGCCTTGGACCTGGGCCCGGCCCTCCACGCTTCGGCTTTTCCGCACACTCACATCCTCCTGCTGGACGACAACCGCCTGCTGCTGCCTTACTGGGCCAAAGTGGTGAGCGCAGCAGAGTGGACACTTTTTATCTTGCATTATTATGCAGTGGCGCTGGAATAGATAGAAGTCTATGGTGTCATGAACCAAGAAGTGTTGAAGATGGCTGTCAGCGTTTTTTGACGTTTTGGATTAAGTTAAAAAAAAAAAAAAGCAAGCAGTCTCAGGTGACTCATCTGCATTGGACAGAAACAGTATCCTCTCTTGTGATCAAATCTGAATTACAAGCACTAGCTACAATAGCAGCTGTTTGACAGAGCAATCTCTCATAAAAGAGGCCAAGATTGCAACTCCCGGTTGAAGTATACTCCAAAACTAAATGCCGAACAAAGAGAATTTCACAATGTGAATCATAAAACCGTAGTCATAATCAAAATCAAACTATATAAAAGCAAGACTGGAATTTTTTTGTTTGTTTTACAGACAGCAGAGGCTACTCTTTTCTCTTCTCAAAGTCATTCATGTGCTCAAAGGCCATTGCTGACTTGCCTAAAACACATTCAAAAAAGAAAATTGAACATGAAAAAGAGGAAGTCTGAAGATAAAACGAGAAAGAAAAATGCAACCATCTTCACTGAAAAAAAATTGTAAATACGAATGGTAAATTAGCAATGACATAAAACACAGTACCGGTATATAAAAAAAAGCTCTCATTTATTGTGGAATCTTTAGTGTCAATGCATGTTCATCTACCACACCAAAATATATTTTGAATGCCAAGATTTGACTCCCACCAGGTGCTAAGTGACATCCACGCAGGTCGATACATCCACGGGGTGGCGGTGCACTGGTACATGGATGGCCTGATCCCCGCCGGGCCCACCCTGGGATCAACCCACCAACTTTACCCGGAGTATTATCTGTTTGGCACTGAGGCCTGCGCAGGCTGGAAGCCGCTAGACCGGGGGGTGAAACTAGGCAGCTGGCAGAGGGCCGAACAGTACGCGCATGATATCATAGAGGTAGGATGGCGGGTGTTCCAGGAGTGTGAGTCAGCATGCCCGTAGGCTGTCACTGCAAGCCGGGACTAGTTTATTTCTTCATGTTCAGGATTTAAATCATTACATGACGGGCTGGACCGACTGGAACCTGGCGCTGGATCTGACTGGCGGGCCCAACTGGGTGAAGAACTTCGTAGACAGCCCCGTCATAGTTGACGCTAAGCGTGACGTCTTCTACAAGCAGCCAACCTTCTACGCATTGGCCCACTTCAGGTAGTCAGGCGAAACTTAATCGTTGTTAAATATTTTTAGACTGCAGTCAATTTTTTTTTCTTTGGGCATAGTAAGTTCCTGTGTGAGGGCTCTCAGAGAGTCGGTATGTCCACCAGTGGGGAAACAAACCTGAAATTCTCAGCCTTCATCCGACCAGACGGCGTAGTGGTGCTCATCATCCTTAACAGGTTGTATGGTCCAGTGAACAACTGCATATTTGCCGTTCGGCATTCACGTTTAAACATAAAACAAAGATAATCACACCTCAAAACAAACATAGCTTGGCATGTATAGCGTTTCAAAGTGCACCACACATTTTCAGTGGGGGACAGGTCTGGACTGCTGGCAGGCCAGTCTAGTACTCGCATTCTTCTATTATGAAGCCACCCTGTTGTAACATGTACAGAATGTGGCTTTGGAATCGGGGTTTGTAGAACAACTCAAGTCAATAAAATTCACGGAACAGTTTGTGTTTAACTTTGGAGGTTCCTTCCACTCTATGTGAGCGAGTGATTGAGTGAGTGTGACTTGGCTCTAAAAAAACTGCGTATGTGTCGTGTAGGTCATCATCGGCCATCCAGTTTGAGGTGTGGGACCAAATGGTGGGCTACATCCCCTCCACAGCGCCACCTCATTCCGTACTCACGCTTGCTTGGTACACATCAGGACTCAATATGTACCGGTAATGTTTTTATTGTTCACATGCAGGTGAGCCTTAGGACTTTTTTTAAGTTGCTATGTTCCCAGCGTTTGTTGAGAACAATTGCCTTGACTTTCAAAATATCAACCCCCGCTCCCTTGAGGCTGTGTGAATTTGTAAATTTGCTCCACGAATTCTTTTGACATGTAAAACCATCTTTTGCATGGTTTATTTACATTCCTAACCACATTACTATTTTGACACATGCACTTTGTACTTGACGTGTACTGCTATTTAATTTCAAATAAAACTTCCATCTGTATTGTTACGCCTGGGTTGATTTTGTGAGAGACAAATGGAAACCCATTTTTTCACTTTATTAATACATCATAGACATATTTCATTTATATAATATACAGTTTGTTAACCATGTATGTCATTCACATTTGTGTCTCCATTCTTGATGTTTTTCTTAGCAAACCTTTTAACTTTGGACTACAATTATTTACATTAAAAAAAAAGTGGTAAAAATATGGTCTTGCAGAGAGGACTAAAATGAAAGGGATGACATCAGATTATAACATGTACACCAGCAGAAGTAGGTGGAATTGAAAAAGTGGGGTGAGCGCTGATGATGAGTCATTTCATTGGCGTGAAGGTTTTAAGCTGTCATTTCCCTTTTAGGAATGCTTAAAACAAATGCGAAGCCAAAGAAATACGCTCGTGGAACGTCAAATAATAAATAGTTTATGAATATGTTTGCAGCAATGTGGCGACTTGGGAGATACAAAAGCTTGACATTTGCCCAAAATAGTGTTTAAAAGGGGAAGTGGCTTGAGGGGTAAACAAGAATTGGCCTCACCTGGAGTGGAAACGAGACCTTAAAGGGGACATGTTATGGAAATGAAAGAGCTAATTGCTTGTATACAATCATGTATAAGGTGAGAGGCGACTCAGTTGCATGAAACAGAACAGACCCCCCCCCAAACCGTGTCCTGGACTTTTAACGAAAGCATGCCACAGAATTTGTAAAAACAAATGAGATGTGATGGGCGTGTTCATGGTTCAGGAGAAAAGAGACATTGAAAAGAAAAGTACAAAAAATTGACGGCAACAGAGGCGAGGGGGGCGCGAGAACCGTCTTTTCTGCGTTTTGTTTTTCTTCTTCACCGTCCTGTCTTCAGAAGGACCATCTCTCCTGTGTGCGGGGGTCCATGGAGAGGGTGGGGGACTCTGACGGGGGCTGGGTGCTGCTGTCTTCGCCGTTCAAACTCTTCCGACAAACGGGACACGTGTCGTGCTGTGGAACAACCGCTCGGCGTTAACTCGGCTCGAGTGTGACAACAATGTTGGTTGTTGTGACTCACCATCTCCAGCCACGGTACTATACAGGCCGAATGGAAGAAGTGGTTACAGGGGAGCTGTCTGACGGCCTCGCCCACTTCAAAGTCTTCTTTGCACACTGGACATTCCATACAACAGTCTGCCCACACAAGTTGAACACTCATTTCATTACTTTGGAATGGATGCGATCAGTTAGTCCATCGACGACACCTCAAAGCTTTTTGAACTCTGAACAACCCAAATATATTTTTTCCCTCTGTCTTGTGACCCTTTAGGAATTGTATTTGAGTAACCCTGCTGTCCCGCAATAGAACATGGCATCTGAAGATCAGATTCGAGATGAACACCGAGTGGGGTGACGGACATTTGCTTTTAAACTGCAGCTGTTCAAGGTGAGCATATTAGCATCCACTGTTGTTAGGAGTATAATACACAATTAAAAGTGAGACACTCAATGTAGTTCTTATGTGAACAGATATTCAGGTCGTTCCACGGCAGGCTATTTTTATTGTTGGCTGCACTGCTAATGGGGGTGTGACCTGACAGAAAAAAAGTTAACGGACAACATTTTTGGTGATGTAATTTGTTAGCAGTTTTTCACTTTCATTATTACCCTCATCTAAAGGAGCCCTCGAGTTCCACCGGTCCCAGCGTTTCATGGTTCCAAATGGCACAGAATAGACTAATTTGCACCGCAGCGTCGGACTGAGGCTGACTCGAGGCACAAGAAAATGTTCACTCACTGCTCTATTGACACCCTATTCGAGTCTACAATGGTTACTTATGTAGGTAGTCCTAATATTTAATTCTTTGTACAATTCAGACAAGCGGAAATGGGGTTTCGGTAAGATGTGAACATCAGTGGTGACATACATTTAAACGGCATTGTAGATCTCTAGTCCCCCCCAAAAAATACAAATCACACTAGTTGTGTCAAACGGAAAGTGACTTTAAGGACACAGTGTGCATGATAACGTGAGAAACGATGTGCGAGGTTAACCTGCTTGTTCCTGAGAAATATTCACAAAGGGTAAAGAAGAGATCCTCTCTTTCTCTGCTGGAGGAGGCCCTGTGTTCTCCAGCTGACCTAGTAACTACACACATACAACATTTTCAGCAATGAGGATGGGGAGGGGGGAAATAACAGATATGGCGTAGTTTGCTGTACTTGTGTTATGACAGCATCCAGGCCACCCTGTCCCCAGGCGTAGTCTCCCGGATTAGAATGCAGCATCCCTGTCCTGAAGAAGCACAAAGCACCAGTTGTCGTTGGTCATGTTGTAAGCTGAAATCACGCTCTGACCAAAATCAAGTTAACTTGTGAAGGCATTTCACCATGACAGCGGCGGCGAACCGGAGACTCCGGAGTTGGCGAAGAGGCCGGCGAGGAACTGTTGAACGATCCTGAGTAGGAGGACAATGAAAGTTTAATGCATCGTTTCTTCACATTTGTAGAGCCAAGCCATATACCAAATAACTGGCGTAGAAATACGAAAATAGAGAAAGACCATGTCATTGTTTTGCCTTTCAGCTGATGCCAACCCACCCTTCGACAGCGGGTGAGCGGTCGGGCCTGCTGCTGACTCTGGACCTGTACCTCCTCTGGGTGTGTAGGCGCGGGGGGCGCGCCGGGCCCCAGTGGTCGCCGGCACCCAGTGAACCCGCCAAGGGCCCCCCGAGGCCGGCGGGGACAGAGCCCCCAATGGGCCCGCTTCCGAAACCCCCAAAGTCGCTGAGCCCGCCCAAGCGCCCACCGGGGAGCCGGGGCTCCGAGTCGGGGTTGTCGCCGTCGATGGAAAATGGCCGCTCCATTAAAAGCAGGTGCCAGAGCTGCGAGGACGATGACAACACGACACAGGAGGTTAGTTGTCAATTGTGGCTATTGCGAATTCCGTATTAATGTGTGTTTTGTTTAGGTTTGTTCAACACAACAATTGAAAGCGATCCCAAACTTTTAGCATTTGCTGTCTTTTTTGCACACTTCTGACTCACCGCCATTGCGGCATCTTATAGCTGCACAGAATTGTGGGCGAGTCTGCAGTAGCATTAGGTATTGCCAAAAAAAATCACTTCAAATCTTGGGAGGCAGAGATTTAGTTTAAACTTTATCTTGAAGTGAATAATTTGAATTATTCGATTAATCATTTCAGTCACAGGTTGTCACTCAGGAAAGAAACGTACCTCTGCAAACTGAGTGGTAGTGTCATCTAGTCCATTGCCGCCGCCCTCTAGGAGGCTGCTGGAATTACAGAAAAAAATAAATGGCGGCTCACCACGACTCGAAACCCATTGAACGAGACGCGTCTTTTACCTGGAATCTTCCGTCACTTCCTCGATGAAGCCCGAGTCACAGCGGGGACAGATATATTCCTTGAAAAAGTCAGAGCACACATTTAGACATTGTGATAAACACTCCACAGATTGAAAAAAGAACACGATGTAGATATTCAACCACATTCGTGTTGAATGTTGACCAGAATAAGCATTGAACATAAATAAGTCATTGGCAAAACAGCATTAAAAAAAAAACCTTAACATGATGACAGTACACTAAAATTATACTCAACAATGTTAGACCGGCAGTCATTGTTTTTCCTCAGGAGGTTGAGCTGGTCTGCCAACCACACCTAAGGCACGTTCAACAAGGCGCGCACGTGATTTTTGACATATCAAAGTCAGGTCTGTGATCAGATATGGTATAGTTGGGATGTCTTTGTAGGAAGCCGCCCTAGGCTATTATTTAAAAAAATAACAAGGAGGCGTCGATGGCATTTGGCTTGGAAAGGAGGAAATCTCATCAGTATGAGACAAGCAGGCTGGGATTCCCCTCGCCCAGGCCAAATACACAACAATTTAGTCAGGTCGGAAGATTAGATTCCGTGTGTCGAAAATATTTACATCACACAGTAAAAAGTCGGACGCAAAATTAGAGCGACCTTAAATAAATCATTCGCTTGAGCAGAGACAGAATCGCACATTCAGATAATTTCTCTGGTCTTTAACTCTTTCATGCATTCTGTTACCTGATACAAAAAACTTTGGCTTGACCTCTGGGGGTTAAAAAAAATTTAAGCAGCTTCCTGGGATGGATTGTGTTCAGTTGCTTCAATAAAGATGAATGCAGGAATTAAGAACATGATATTTTATGTGAGAATTCAGGCTGTGACGAATGCTTATCTTAATATTTTTGAATTTAAAAAATAACTGTTCATTTCAGTCCCTTTATTTTAAAACAGGACATTCTTCCAAATCGACAGTGCAGAAAATGCACAAATAAATAAATTATGATTCAGTAACTGGTTTGGTCTGTAACATGTCAGAAAATAGGTTGTTGTCCAAGTTAAAAGCAAATGCTTTCATTTTGATTCAACACCGCGGCTCGGATAATGGACAAAGATAATCAGTCCGCTTTCATGAACGACTACAAAGAGTCAATATTTACACTTAAGATGACTTGAAGCTGAATGAAGAAGCAATTGGACACTGAAATTAAAGTCATCTAATTGATGATCAAAAATTATTT
Source organism: Hippocampus zosterae (assembly GCF_025434085.1). Taxonomy (NCBI): domain Eukaryota; kingdom Metazoa; phylum Chordata; class Actinopteri; order Syngnathiformes; family Syngnathidae; genus Hippocampus; species Hippocampus zosterae. The sequence goes on along the minus strand of NC_067455.1, from coordinate 8,898,979 downwards.
GATCACCGATTAGTTACACGTCGATTTCTTGTCGCACCTCTGATGAGAATGACGTTTTCTGTTGAGTAACTATTTCAGGTGGACTTTTTTATGCTTATTTCTTCCCACCAAGTGTAAACAGAGTCCTCTAATGCCTCGGCGGCAGTCAAATTAAGTCATTTTGCAAATTTAGGCGGCGGCAGCACATGCGCCTCGTTCTCAGCCTTTTGCAGAGTGTATCACCGTTTGTGAATGTTTCGGTGTTTGGCGCCACACATAAAAAAGCTTGGCGGATCGATTGATAGTTTTGTCTTTCAAGGAAATCATTGTGGTGTCCGCATTCACGACTTTGTCTGCCTTTTACCATTGTTTTTGTTGCACATAAACACTCCTGCGCCATGCAATTGCATACATTGCATTTATGACCCAAATTGAGTTATGGCTGGGTGATGAATCAATTTGATCAATTCAATGACATTTCTATTTGTCAGCACAATTCTTGTTTGTGCTTCCGTGATTCTAGACGCGAATAAAGTGGAACTAGTTTTCAAGACCAGTCAGTGGCGCCACATCTTCCTGATGTGTTTGTGGGAAAAAAAACCCAGACTTTAATTCCCGCTCAGAAACTGACAACATAAGCGGAATTGTTTTCACATTGTTGTACGTATAACAAGAAAGGAGCCCTAGTGGAAGGAGGGGAAAAAGTTGATTCAAATTTGTCACAATTTATTTTTTTTTAATGCCACATTGCTGAGCCCTAATTTTAAACAAGGAATGGCAGTAGGGTAGTCCTCGTGGGAATCTGCTATTGTGGAATATGCCGTAGATTTGAAAGCAGTCCTCGGACGTAAGGCCGCAGTGCAAAATATTCCATTTACGTATAGTTTCTAACCAAACGCACGCAAAAGACAACCACATGAGTCCAGTAAAGATGTCATTACATAACGGAGACGTCTACTCATGGTGACGTCATGTCAATGCAGCGCGTAATAAATCGACTGTTTGTATGGTCAAATGACATTTCTCAGCATGGTGTGTATGCTTACGATCTCCAGGTCAAGTGGTGAGTTTACACTTGAAATCTTTGCTAGAATATCACTTGTTCTGCCCTTAGTAGGGTGAAATGTTTTACGCTTTATAAGAGAATAAAATCTAGTGTTTTATTATTATAATGAAATAAAGCTGCTCTACAGGGACAAAGAGAATAATGGTGTTGATTATTTTATATTTTTTGTAATTTCCGAAAAGAATTCTTACTTCATTAGAATATTAATTTGCTTTTAACTGGTCATTTTAGATTGACTCCGTGGGCATTAAAAAAAAACAATGTTTTTTTTCTCTGCAGATTCCTGTGGGGACAAGCAGGGATCAAAGAGAATTCACCAAGAAGTATGAATCAAATAATGACTTTTTTCAATCTTTAAGTGTCGAATGTTACAACGGCGGCCGGGGACCCTTCTCCTATCCTATTGAGGGACATTTTAGTTTAGTTTCGTTTCAGCTAAGCCAGTGGTTCTCTCAAGCTTTTTCTAAACACAGTACCTCCTAAAATAAACTTTGCTCTCCAAGTACCACCATAATTACCAACATAAACTGTAGTAGGATACTAGTCCTTACAAAATGAGGCAAAAGTTTTATTCCTGGAAAGTGCACTGTATATTCAAATTTTTTAAGCCACTGTAACATTATACATTGTTTGAACATTAACACTGTGCGCTTCAACGTACCGGTAAGCAAAAAAAAATTACACCAAGTGTATTCCAAAGACGTGTTAACATTTTTCACAATCAATTCATAAAGATGCATATGTACTGAACTTGGTTAAATACAACTCAACTGGCTTTGAGTCTTGAATGTGTGTGAGCTTTTGTTTGTGTACGTTGTGGTGTTAAATTTAAGCCTGTATTCATGCTACTCCCATGTTTCCATTTCAAATTGAAAGTAAGTGTCGATGAATGCAAAACTCCCTTGATTAGTCAATGACTGACTTCTGATCCATCTATGGGGGGTGAGGAAATCAGTTAAAATAGGCTTCATATGTCCTTATTTCGATCAGCAGTGTATTTTAATGCAACACACAACAACCAGAATAGACAGATCGTGGCTTGAGGCTAACTCTTGTTGTTGCAACAATAAAAAAAATCAGCCAATTTGTTTGAAATGTCCATTGATAGATCAATTTGCAGTTGTTACCGGTGTGTATACCGCGTTCACAACTGCAACAACAAACGCCGCTGACTGCTAGCAGGCTAGCTAGCTTCTTCGCTAAGGAAGACAAGCGGAGCACACGGTAATCGGACAAGACGCCAACTTGTCAACCGAGCAAATACGATGACATACAATCGACATTGAAATACGAACGTCTTACCGGGAGTTTCGGGTTTACTTCTCCCTTACAACAGTGACAGAAAAACCGATGCGGGGGAACAGCCGCAGCCTCCGCCATCTTCCCCAAGCCAGCACACAAACAGTGACGTCGGTCCTCCACCAAGTCACTACGAGGACCCGCCTCCTTCCCAGCATGCACCTCGCCGCAAACTGCTCAATCACAGCAAGGTGTAACCTGCTTGCGGAAGTACTCGCCTGTTGACAAACGTAGAATAGTGTGTGTCCCAAAATTTGTATTTGTTTTCTAACAGCACAGAATTACCTTTTTAAAAAAAATTCAAGATCTGTATTCGATTACGGCTGACGAACGGTTATGGAAAGCATGGAGTGGGGACGATTTATGGCTTCTGTGATAACTCAGCTGTATTTAAGATGATCAAAGATAGATTATAGAGCAATTTAAAACAACCATCGCTGTATAAAAACTGCTGTACATGGAGCAAATCTTATATATACAACAATTATTTTCATAGTCATTCATCTTCCGAGCCGCTTGATCCTCACTAGGGTCGCGGGTGGTGCTGGAGCCTATCCCAGCTGTCTTGGGTATTATCTTGAATAAAGTAAAACGAGCAAAAACTTTCTCCATTATGATGGTTATTCAAAGTAACTATACAAAGTAATTGAATCTGTGCTGTATGTTACACATTGAGCATATTTGACAATAAACGATGACCTTATTCACAGTTTCACTCTTTCGACCGTGCAGGCATCTTTGGTATTTTAATTTTCTTGGCGTCTTAAACACAGAATACGCGGACACTTGGCCCCCGTTATCTTAGCCTCGCCGTAGGCGCACAGCTCAAATTAAGAGCTCCCTGTTGCGACAGCTGACGAGGCACCACTTCCGGTGTCTCCGGCTGCCAGAGGAAGTAACGTGACTACAGCCCGCTGTCACAAAATGCACTAGCACTGTAGTAGCATCGTGACAAGTGTTTCCCACTTTTTTCCCATCCGTATTTCCTTCAAGACAACAGTCTGACGTGGAAGAGTGACAGCAGCCATGTTGCGACCGAAGGCTTTGACGCAGGTTCTGAGCCAAGCCAACACAAACGGAGTCCAAAGCACACTGTGAGTACTCCTAGCCTAGCTGGATGCTAACCCTGTCAGCCGTTTTTAAAACTTTCAAAATGGGGAATACTGACTTATTAAACAACATTTAACGTCCTGCCATCACATGAAATTGTTTTGCAAAGGTTTCCAAAGACGCCAAATGTTCACTTTTTTCTTTACTTTATGTAGGTGACCATACTTTGCTTTTCAAAAAAGAAAGAGCTGCAGCTGGAGATATTAAAACGATACTCGCTTTTACATTATTACATCCAACGAAGAACCTAATGTATATAATTTTGTTATGCGCAAATAAAATAATGTACTGGATTCTTATCTAAAGTTCTTGAGCGTTAGTGATGCCCTGTTCCGGTACTATTCGCCTTTTGGATGGCGATGCACGTTTAAGGTTGCATCTGGTTGTTCAAAACATGCAATTCTATATGAATTTAGTGCATATCTTTTGTGTTCTGCACTGCATGTTCAGTTATCCAAAATCCATTCAAGTGTGGCTTTTGTGTATTTAAAACTCGGCTGTCAGATTGCTAAACAACGAAGGCTCTCTCCTGGCCTACTCTGGCTACGGGGACACAGACGCTCGGGTCACCGCCGCCATCGCCAGCAACATCTGGGCAGCATATGACAAGAATGGACACCAGGCCTTCAACGAGGACAAACTCAAATTCATTCTCATGGACTGCATGGTAAGACATGAGTTTCTTCTTGTGAACATTGCAGCTGTTGTCAAATACATAAAGTCACAAGACCAAATCTTTTATGTATTTATTTTTGTATTTTGACATTTGTTTACTTTTTAAAAAAATCTATTTTCTTTACAACAAGAACGCTTTCAGACCAATATTAGTTTTTAAATTGGTTTAAATATGTTCATTTTATGCAAAGAAACCCATAAATAGCAAAATTAAAGAAACTTTGTAGTGGTCTCCATTTTCCCCACAAACTTAATATATTTTACTCATTAATTCATAAATCATAAATCTCATAATTTTTTCAGTGCAATATAGAAAAGTATCGATTCCCCAGAAATGTGTTGAGTAAGGGATCGGGTGCCGTTTTTCTTAACTACTCAGAGGTTCTAATGGTTTATAATGAAATGGGTTCCTCTTTACACAAAAGAAAAGGACCTGTGCATAGCATTTGCTTCAACACTATACCCAATGTGGAGCAGTTACTCGAAAGCCAAGGTGCGTTACGTGCTGAAACGGGCCTCTTACTGGAAAAATACACCTAACAGCAGTTTGTGTGACAGGAGGGAAGAGTGGCCATCACACGAGTGGCTAACCTACTCCTATGCATGTATGCCAAAGAGACAGTGGGCTTCGGAATGCTCAAAGCCAAGGTGAGGCAACGCCATAACAACGTTCTCAATTTGTTGCTCACGTGCGCTTTTGTCGAGCAGGCCGAGGCTCTGGTGGAGTACCTGGAAGAACCTTTGACCCAAGTAGCCGCATCCTAGTGGGACTGTGTGGCCCAAGCTAGTCCATGGTGTGGCTTCTAGCCAATATCTCATTGTCTCTTTTTGTTTATTTGTTTTGTTCTAATTTAATCATGTAAATGTGTTGCTGTTATTAACAACAAATGTGTCTATTTAGTCAGATTTCCTGTGGAATTTTGTCTCGTGATGTCATTAAGCTTCATGAAAGCATTCAGATTGATTTCTCAAGTGTTGTTGAATTGTAATTAAGTTGAAATATTACCATTTAATTCAGATGAGTACAATAAACAATTTTTGATTACAGATCTTGTTGAACTTTTGTTTAATCTGTGACTTGGTCCAAAAGAGAGCAGCGGGGGAATAAAAATACAGATGGATGTCTTTTATCCACCCATCAGTCTATTTTGTAAATGGCTTAGAAAATGAATGGATGGAGCCTATTCCAAATGTCTTGGGGCAGTAGGCAGGGTATGCCTTGAACTGGTTGCCAGCCGACAGTTGACACGATCACACCTCGGGACAGTTTAGAGCGTCCCGTTAACCTACCATGCATGTTTTTATAATGTGGAGTACCCAGAGAAAACCCACGTAGGAACGGGGAGAACTCCACAAGAAGCGCGGAGCTGAAATCGAGTCCTGCATCTTTGTACTGTGAGGCCGACGTGCTGCCGGATGTCTTTTATTACTTTACTAAATACAGCCCCTTTTCACTGAACACATGCCAAATTTTCATCTAGGGGTTGTGGGGGGGCATACTTTATTCTCCATAATTTATGTCTAAATAAATCTAAATAAAATATCTCATATTTCTTTTAAAAATGGCATTTATCTGTTATATTCCCTCAGTCCATAAAATTCAATTACCTTGATCCCTCAAATGCTATAGAAAATTGCTGAAAACGTGTTTAGCTAACCACATATCTTTTGTTCTCTTATTCACTCGGACCATAAATCTATTTTTATTTTGTTTTCTTTTTTCTTATTTTATTTGTTGTTATTAACATTGTATTTGTGATTTTAACTGCTTGTTGTATGTCCTTGAGTTCCTAGAAAGGCGCCCACAAATAAAATATATTATTTTGTTTGTTTCGGCTGGTTAACTACTGCACAAAAAAAAGCATTCTTGTAATATAACAGCTTAATAATCTTAACAAATATACAGCTTTTTCCTGGGGAAAAAAACTTTGGTCTCATAAAATTGACTTAATTCTCAAGAAAGGTATCTTGAAAAATAAACCTTTATATAATAAACTATTTTTTCTGATTAAGATTTCAACTTTTCTTCTCTCCAAAAAGGTCAACTTAATTTTTGCGATGCGTATTAACTTCTTCCTCTTCTCGTAAGATTGCAACAATTTTTCCTTTAAAACTACTTATGGACTCCTGTAATGTTGCAACACTTTTCTCGTAAAATGGAAATTCCAAATCAAATTTAATGAGAAAACGCTCAATAAAAAATGCTCAAAGGACATTGACTCAGCATATTTGGTGTGTAAATTTGTGTCTGTTGATTGTTCTTTCTGATCCTTCCCACCAGGAGGCGTCTGACAGAAACTGGGCTTCCCACCTGCATTGCACCCCCCCCCCCCCCACCTCCACCAACCTGATAGTGCCACACCCCCATTACCGCAGCTAGGCCACTCCCTGACCTGGATATGCACTCAACATGTCTCACCCCAGCAAGCCTGAAATGTAAGCCAGCAGGAAGGAAGGCTGGACGGCCGTTTGTGTGCCAAAACCGGATGGTTTCTGTCCTCTGGTCTGACGAGGACCTGTCAGTGGTGAGGCGGCTGCCGCTTGCTGACTGAGTCATTTCCCTTAGAAGAAGAAGTGGAGACACGGTAAGCAGTGGATGGACACAACATGGGCTCGGATGAGGCCTACAATTTTGTCTTCAAGGGTGAGTCTGTTTGTTGTGATACTCAAGTGAGCATTCCGAAAGGATTACGGTATTGTGTATGGAACTCTTCAGGACAACCTTGCTTGTCCATGCGCACTTCCTTGTTTATAATAAGCTTGGCAGACGCCCATATTGAAAAAGAGGGCATTGTTGTGCCCCCACAGAATATGGTTGCCTCAAAATGACCTTTCTGTCTAATTATTAGCTCTGAGGTGCGCAAAGGGCCGAAATGGACTGCAAAGTGGAAATCTTATTTAGGTTAAAACAGTTTGTTAAATCCTAGATGACTTTAAAAAGAAGAAAAAAAAGCTCAAATTCAAGTAAAAGCAAGTAAGCCTATCTAAAATAAAAATTAACTACCACCTGCCAAAATTAAAGTAAAAGTAACTAACCCTCTCCTTGGTTAAAATAATAGTCCTCAAACTGCTAAACGTAATCCCAAAAGCTATAGTGCTTTCCATTAACTCTTTCATGCACCCTGTAACCTGATAACATGATAAACTGTCCATTGTAGTAACCGCCGTCCCTCAAAGAGTTAAATCCAAAACTACCTAACACTAACTAATCATAATTTTAGCTAACCCGATCAAAATAATGTAAAAGTACCACTATGAAAGTATAAAACAAAATAAAATAACCAACCTGTTACATGCAAGCCCCATGCAATGTGATTTTAAAGAAAAATGCAGATTAGAGTGAGCAACTACCTCATCTAGTTCTGGTTGAGCATCTCTCCAAAAGGAAAAAAAAATTACACCGCGGTTGAAACCAGACAGGCATGGTAATTAGGGCTTATCCCAGAGAGAACAATACTCTGTGCTATCTCATTTTAAGTGGCGTGGTGGGACCAGAAAGACTGGAACATGACAAAACCATTGGAAGAGCATCAGAAGTGTATTAGCCATTTAGCCATTTACACATAAAATATTCGTTTGTGGAATTGCAATTATTACACACAGTAGTTAGTGCACTTATTACATAGTTATTACAACAGTTTTTAGAAACCGATTCGTTCACACGACTTTTCATGATGATTCGTCACCATGATTTGGCAAAAGTGTACATTTGTGGTACTACATAGTTATTGCATAGTTGTTAGTTTTAGTAAATACTTATTCCAGTGATTGATTTGCATGTGGGAGTGTTCAAAGTGCATCTTAAGGCCAGCACTTATTTAGTGCAGATTGTTTTTTTTTAATTGTTTCCACTGACTCCAGGAAGTGTTTGCATCCATCGGGGCAGAGCAGCTGCAGGGCGTAGATAACAAATATGATCATCTGGGGAAAAAAATGGTAATATAGCAGAAGTTTTGTTGTTGGTTATGTTTTCTACCTGATATAATGTTTCCATTTTTTGACAAGGAGGACGTTTCATGTAATAGTCTTAGTTTCGGCAGGATGGGATTGTCTTAACACGGAAGAGATCAAACTCTTCTACTGAGAACCTATGACAAGTTTATTTTTGAAGTTGTTTGACAACCTTTGTATTGTGCAAACAAATTAAATTTGAAGCACTCTAAAATGAAAATGTATATATTAATTACTGTATAATAATTAATAATAATAGGTTTTATGCAGTAAAAGAAGTACAAAAAATCCTTTGAAAACATTGTTTTTAAGAATAGATTATTTCTGTTCTAAACTGAAAATGGCCGAAAACAACCGGAAAAGACCGAAAAATCCAACAATGCCTGAATGTGTAGTCATTCTTTAAATATTAACACCACATCTCAATGAATCACTCGTTAAATGTCATATTTCATCTATTAAATAGTACCCCTGAGATCATGTCAGATTGTTCAATTGTTTCATTTCCTGCTAAAACAACCAAACGAGGGGAAAAAAAAGATGATATCATCACCAGTAAAAAACCCCAAAACTAAATGTAAAAAATTCCTGCGAATCAACAGACCATTGTTGCAGAAAGCTTCATGCTTGCCCACACACGGGATCGTAGCTTTTGTTTGTACAAGTGGTTACTGAGTGGTGAAGGACGCCGGCGGAAAAAATTGCATTGCTATCAATTCAGCAGCCGGTGGGGGGCTGAAGGATGCCAGGCGTTGCAATATGAATACCGCAGAGTGAACAGTGACCTCTAAACCAGACAAAAGTGCCGGTATATCATTCCTCAGGGTCGAAGTTCACAAGACAAAAAAATGTCATCTCGGTATGCATATGTGAAAAAAAAAAGAAGAAACAAAACAGCAATCCGCTAGACAGGTCTACTTTTTTTTCCCATTGGGCTTTACTGAGTATGGGCAACCCCCAATTTAGAGTCCACATCAACAGCACCAGCCTCAGTTTGCTAATGGCCACCATGTCCCCCGTGTTTAAATATATATTTTGTTGCAGAGTCACTTTTGGTCATGTGTTGTCGTCCAAAGTCAGTGGTGTGTTTCATTCAAATCGGACTCAAGTCAAGTCTCGTAACTTGATTTACCGTAATCCTATCACGCACCACTGATAACGTGTAACTTGATAACATGATAAGCTGTACACTGTAGTAGCCGCTGTCCGTGAAAGGGTTAACATAAAAACAGTACTGTGGATGTAAGTTAATTTAAATGCAGTAAAAAGTCAACATGTATATACAATATGAAATATGAACATGTAAGCAGTCTACTGGTGTTCATTCTCTTACTCTGTTTGGCTGCTCTTCAGTCGGTATACCGTAACGAATCCAGTTTAGCATTTATTTTTTTATATATTTTTATTTTTTGCGGGGGGCCTCTTCAGTCGTCCTGATTGGCGAATCGAGCGTGGGCAAGAGCAACCTGCTTTCGCGCTTCACCAAGAACGAGTTCAGCCACGACAGCCGCACCACCATCGGCGTGGAGTTCAGCACGCGCACGGTGCAGCTCAACGGCTTCACCATCAAGGCGCAGATCTGGGACACGGCGGGACTGGAGCGCTACCGGGCCATCACGTCGGCGTAAGTCGCTGCTGACATCGTAAACAGACGCGCATGCTTCGGGCTGTTTTCAGGAAAAACATCGATGCCTTGTTACCTGCAAACAACCCGCATTGTCCACGGCTATCATTTGAACTGGACAACGTTGCCTATTAGGAGCCAAGGAGCTTCATTTAGACAAAAGCTGTGCTTTGCTGCCATCCTGTGGCATCTTTGTACCAATGGTCTATGTCAAAGTGAGCTGATGAGCTTCATTTAGATAAAAATACATGTAGTATTTTGCCACACTCGAACGGCAGCTTGGTGATAAAAGCTATGGTGAAGGGACCTGAGGGGATTCATTCAGACAAAAGTAGTGCTTTGTCATCATCATGTGGGAACATGATGCACAGCAACTATGAAGTGAGTTGAGGAGCTGCATTTCACTAAAAGTAGCACTTTGCCTCCATCTTGTGGCATCTTAATGCCAATGAAATATGTTGAAGTGACATGAGGAACTTCATTTAGACCAAAAAAAGGGTCTTTCCATCATCTTTCGTACAAATAAACGATGGTGAAATTAATTGAGAAGCTGTATTGAGACTAAAGTAGTGACTTCTGCCATCTTGATGCCAAAGAACTATGTTGAAGTGAGCTCAGGAGCTTGATTTGGATAAAAGTCATGTTTTTTGCCACCGTGTGGCATTTTGGCGCTCCAAAACTACATTGAAGTGAGTTGAGTAGCTTCATTGAGACACAATTGGTGTTTTGCTGTCGTCATGAGTCATTTGGGAGCTATATTGGAGTAAGCTCAAATTCATTCAGAAAAAAAAGTAGCGCTTTGCCACCATCTTGGTGCCAAGGATCTATGTTGGGGTGAGTTGAAGAGAAATATGTAGACAAAAGTAGTGCTGTTCCACCATCTTGTGGCATCTTAGTGCCAACAAACATTTTTAAGTGAGATGAGAAGCTTAATTTAGACTAATCGTGTTTTGTCACCTTCTTGTGGCATCTTGTTGCTCAGGAACCTGTTGGAAGTGAGTTGAGGAGCTTCATTTTGACAAATGTAGGTCTTTTGGCACCTATACGCAATTGTAAACATTGATCTTTTTTCAACAGGTACTACCGAGGTGCAGTGGGAGCCCTCTTGGTGTACGACATCACCAAGCACCTGACCTACGAGAGCGTGGAGCGCTGGCTGAAAGAGCTCTTCGAACACGCCGACCCACACATCGTGGTCATGCTGGTGGGGAACAAGTCCGACCTGGAGTCGGAGAGATCGGTGCCAATGGAGGAGGCCAAGGATTTTGCAGGTACCTGACAGTATAGTACTTTTTGTTTTTTAATAAGATGAATTAAATCGTTTTTTGTTTTTTTTAATGTAGACAAACGAGGTCTGTTGTTTCTGGAGACCTCTGCGTTGTCGTCAACTAATGTTGAGACTGCATTCAACACTGTCCTAACAGGTAATTCCAGTAGTTTTCCTTTTATCTTAAATTTACAACAGACCTCGAGCAAGACTAAATAATGCCAAACATACTGAATTGATTTGTTGGGCAATGCTTTTCCACTCCCGGTCTGTAGGTGGCGGTCATGCACATTGCCAATTGCTTGCCAACTGCCACACACGGCAATCTTTTTTTCCATTTCTCAAAACTTAGTCGCTAACTCTACCCCTTATCCTAACCTTAACCCTAACAGTGACTCCTAACCTTCTAACTCTTGACCTCTAACCCCACCAACCTTTTTGAGAGTGAGAGAGCTATTTCTTGTGACGTGATCACTTTCCTTACCCTACGCAGAGATCCACAAGAAGGTGAGCAGTAAGGAGGTGTCTCGAGGCTCCATCAGCGCCGTCACCTTGAACACCCCCAGAGTGGAGCCCACCGAGGAAAAGAAACCTTGCTGCAAGAACATCTAAGATTCCGAGGGGGAGCGTTGGCTTCTGGGAGGCCAAGGGGATGGTGGAGATCCAGGTCATGAGACACGTGGCTTCCTCTTTCTAATTGACTGATTTGAACCTGCTCTGGGTGGTCTAATGTGAACAAATACAATATCTTGCCTGTTATATTGTACATCCCGGGTTAGCAGTAATTTAAATATTGCAACTGAAAGTTGTTCTAATGTTTTTTAAAGTACATATTTTAAGAGGGGAAGCTTCGCTCAGTGGCGAGTGCAAGGTGCGTGCGAGCGTGCGTGTGTGTGTGTTCCTGATTAAATAAATGATTTGTGATCAAATTGTTGACTCCTGATGTTAAGGCAAGAGACTATTTTTGTCATCTAGATTTAAGAATATTTAATAGTTCTACGTGTCACTGCCATTTTTGTAATGTATAAATAATAATTGTTAGACAAATTAGTGAACTTCATACGTGACGTTCTCTTACGGGACACAGGTTGGGAATCACTTGTCTTAAAAAAATTAATAAATTGTGTTATACTTTAAAATACGGACATGTTCTAAGTGACCACAAACCTATCCAATCTCATTTGCATTTAGGTAAGAGCCAGGGAGTTCATACGACCACTATGACGCACAACACTATCTTAACTTTTGGCCCCTATCACATTTCACTCATTGAGAACATTGAGAATGTGATGAATGTTTTACCCCCAGATAAGGCTTTTAAATGCCTTTTATTCCAGTGTTGGCATGACCACAGATGCTACTTGGCCTAAACTACACAAAAGGAAATTGGCAAAAGGAATAGGCCGGCATTGGCCGGTGCAAACGGTCGTTTATAGTTGTACCTTGACATGAACAAGAGGAACTTAGTCTTAAATAAGAGGGAGAGGGGGAGGGGGAGAGAGAGAGAGAGAACTTACGAAACAAAAGTAGCACTTTGCTACCATCTAGTTATTATTTTAATTATTTCATATTATTAGTATTATTTTAAAAGCCATTTTTGGTTCCTTGGCTTTCAACACAGCCTGAGACTCTGCCCGATTTAGGATCTGATTTGTTCTTATTGTTAATTTTTTGTCTCATTAAATTGTGTTTTCAATTGTTTTATGTTGTCAAATTTTCATTTATGTACACAGTTTACAGTACACTACAGTCCCAGCTTTCAAGCTGAGTATCGGGTTTTTTGTTTGTTTGTTTTTTATCATACAGTGCTATTTTCCGAAAATACATGACAACAAATTGTGGTTGTTTTTGGTAGGTCGTTTATGATTGGGTCACGAGTAAATTAAGTTTACAGGTTTGTGACGGCGCAAATTAAACTCGTAACTCAAGGTACTCTAGGGAGTTCAAGTCAAAAGTCGACAAAAGAACAAATAGAGTACTCAAGTAAAAACAAATTCGAGCTGAAAACTGCTTGAGCGCGTGTTTGTGTGCTCACTGAGGGCTGCTGCTTTGGTTGATATCACCTGTTGAGGCTCTGAGCCACCTACGTCACCCACAGGAACCCAATCATAAATGACACTGCTGCTGACCAATCCCGTCACAGCGCGTGACAGGTGTCGGCCGGCTAGAGACCAATGGGAGTTTAGCGGAGGTGTGACGAACAGGCGACGTCACGCCAGTGCTGCTGCTCAGGTTTGCTGCAACTGGTGGTGACAAGAATACGGAGACAGTACGAGGAAGACGACGACAAACTTTGCCTCACGCTTTTCCTTTTTCCGAGGGGGAGACGAGACGTCATCACCGCTCACGACGTGTTGTTTGACCGGCTTGACGTTCGCCTCCGGCTGTCATCGTTTCTCTGGTCATAGAAGTTCGCTCGACTGGTACGAACACGAGCGCGTCGAGTGAGGCGAAACTATGACGGGCCGGGAAGATGAATATGATTATCTCTTCAAAGGTGAGTCGCTCCATCTTGTCCCCCACCCGCCCCCATTCTTTTAGCTTGCTACCTTTAGCTTACCTTCGTTTAAGTGACGACGAACTTGTCGTCCTTCAATGACTTTACATCAATCTGAGGGTGAGGGATGGCACCTGTTGCTGCACACGTATGCACTTTTAAAGCTACCCCACCATACCATGACTCCTAACATAAGATCAGTTTTGGCAAGCTAAGCCAACCGGCATGTGATGTGGCAAGTAGTCATCTTGCCCAAACCGGTTGACATTGCAGTCATTGGACGACGTGAGGCCACGAAAACACACACTAAAAAAATGCCCCTGCCTATTGACTGGAGTTCAGGCAAATGTCATGTGACAACTGTCACTTACCAACAAAAACGACAATAGAGGCCGTCTCTGTTCAATTTCAAGAGACTGGTGGATGGATAAACACTGCCGTTCTAAAGTTTGGTGTCACAGAGAAATATGCTTTATTTATTGTTTGAAAGGAAATCACGTTAGTCTCAATAGAGATGTGCACATATGTATTATTCCATTGCAAAGATTAGTTAAAGATATCTTCATGTTGTTTTATTCTGAAATCAAAGCAATGTTTTTCTCCAATGAAAATAACACTAAAACTATCCAGAAATAGTCTCTATTTTCCCCCAATCAAAACACATGTACAGTACATGATGATTTTAAAGTGTACTGTAAATAGAGTTTAGGATCAAATTACTGTACATAATAGAGGTCCGATACAAATTACAATAAATCATTAAATAATCGTGATAACAAAGTACTAATAATGAACAAAATGTTCTTTTGAAATTAAATGTATTCAAATGTATTTAAAACTGCAGTGCCTCCCATGTGTCTTAGATAAAACTGTAGCAGTCTTCATGTTGCCAGTCTGCTGTTCCACAAGCATTAGATTCATAAGAAATATAGTCTTGACCAATCTTTCGCAACCTTTTTTGAGCCAAAGCACATATTTTACACTAGAAAAAAAATCTCATGTCACAAAAATTGGATACAAAGGTTGAATTGCCACCCAGTGGAAGAACATTTAATAGTTTTGTCTTTCACTTTGTGTCACTGCTGTATTTGTAATTTTTAAATGGTAATTTTAAAACAAATTAATAAACTTCATATGTGATGATCTCTTATGGGACAGCCATTGGGAATCACTTGTCTCTTACTTTAAAAGACCTACGTGTTCTAAGTGACCACAAACCTTTGCAATCTCATTTACATTTAAGTAAGAGCCACTAAGTTCATACTACCGCCATGACACACAGCGCTAGCTTAACTTTTGTCCACTATCACATTTCATGTGCTGAATGTTTTACCCTCAGATAAGGCTTTTTAATGCCTTTTATTCCAATGCTGGCATGACCACAGATGCAACTTGGCTTACACCACACATAAAAAATGTCAAAAGGAACAGGCTGGCATCAGCCGGTGCAAACAGTCATTCATAGTTGTACCTTGACACGAACAAGAGGAACTTAGCCTGAAACAAGTTGTCAAACTGGAAATACCTGTATGAAGTGTGTGTGAATATGAGTGTGTGTGTGTGTTCACTTAAAGCCATACAAAAGCTTTGTCACAGAGCAAAGAGAAGATGAGATTTGGTTCCAGGCAGACTGGCATCAGCAAAAATTGGAGTGACAAAGTGCGGATGGCAGTCAGGTGCCTTAGGTTTTATTGCTTTTGAACTTTTTACACCTATCCTTTTGTTCTTTTAATGCACTTATGTTGTTGACTGAGTCGACACAGGAAGTTGTCCACAGCCGTCCCATTATAGGCTTCCTTAGCTTCTTCTTTCACTTCACTTGCCAGAAAAATCCAAAGCGGAAACAGCATATTTGTTTATTTATTTCCATATAAGTATGCGTCACTATGAACCTAAATGACAGTAAAAAGTAATTTTACTGTCTAAAGCGACTGTTCCTGTTTATGTTCATTTTCAACATTACACTACCTTTTTTTCGTGATTTATCATAATTTTAAGTAATTTAGTAAGACATGTGTAGCAGTATTTTTGTCATATTGTGAACTGATTCAAACAATCTTTGTCAATTTAAAAAAAAAAAAATTAGGGGGTTACGTAGAGCAGACTCTGATCTAATCCAACCAAACAGGTTCATCCTCCCAGAATTAGCTTCATAGCTCAGGTGAGCATCCACTAGCTTTGGAGAAGGCTGGCACGTCATTAGAAATGGGTGTGGGGGTTGATGTTTTGATATAAGCGCTTTCAGGAAAGTATCTTTTGTCGGCAGAAACGTCAACAATGTGCCTTGTGGATGGGCGTGTAACAGAGACATAATTGTAACCCGCGTTTTAATGGTTGCCTAATGATTCCTCTCCACCCAACATTCAGGACAAATGGTGGTAACTTTTCAAGATATAGTAGACTGCCCATTTGTTTGACACCATATTTGCTCTGACTAACACATCGCAGCAGTGTTGAAACATGACTTGGTTTGTTTGTCAATGCAGTTGCTGCAAGCCGTAGCACTAAACTTCCTATTTCGTAAAGGTGGGATGGCATGAGGCTGACAAAAAAAATCGGAATATAAGTTAGTTAGTAATACCGAATCAAGTCATGATTCATGCTTGAACATTTTAAGAAATGTCTATAACAAAATAGATTGTTTCAATTTATAGCCGTGAACAGCGGTGGTCTATTTCAATGTTGATGCTAACGCGAGTATTTCTCTCACTCCTCTCCTCCACCATTAGTGGTGCTGATCGGTGACTCCGGCGTCGGGAAGAGCAACCTGCTGTCCCGCTTCACCCGCAATGAGTTCAACCTGGAGAGCAAGAGCACCATCGGTGTGGAGTTTGCCACGCGCAGCATCCAAGTGGAGGGCAAAACCATCAAGGCGCAGATCTGGGACACTGCAGGACAAGAACGATACCGGGCCATCACTTCTGCGTCAGTGCAATACCCTTATTTAATATTTAATCACATTTATCGCATTACAGTTTATCACGGGGGAGACGATCTCGACCTACCCACAACAGGAGAAAATCTGCAGCAAAGAGGACAATAGAACTTTCCGGAAAAAGCTATAAAAGCCCATTCAAAAGGATCTCTATGTACCGCAAATTTCCACAAAAAGTACATGCATCACCCAACAAAATTGTGAGACATTGTAGGGCAGGTGTGTCAAACTCATTTTTGTTGCAGGCCATATTATAATTACCGTTTCCCTTGGAGAGCCGTTATGCCTGAAACTATATAACGAAGTCACGAATAACGTGTTATTCAATTATTGTTGAACTGTAATGAAGGCTTTGCTAACAAGAAAATGCTTACAATACATCACTGATTTACTATATATGAAAATTAGACATTTTGGTACAGATTTGAGCAAGTATCATAGAAGTTGTCATCTTTGATTTGCTTTTGCGGGCCACGTAAAATGATGTGGCAGGCCACACCTGGCCCCCGGGCCTTGAGTTTGACACCGATGTTGTAGGGCCACAATTTAGTGGGAAAACTGTAAAGGTGTGCTGAATGTCATCCTGTTACTATTTCACAGGTACTACCGCGGCGCCGTGGGAGCACTGCTGGTCTATGACATCGCCAAGCATCTGACGTATGAGAATGCCGAGCGCTGGTTGAAGGAGCTGCAGGATCACGCTGACAGCAACATCGTCATCATGCTGGTGGGCAATAAAAGCGACCTGCGCCACCTGAGAGCCGTGCCGACCGACGAGGCCCGGGACTTTGCAGGTGCCTCCTCCGGATCATTGACACTTGAATCCATCATTACATCAGGGCTGAAGAGAATTTTATTACATTTTTGTTCACAATTCACATTTCCCGCGACAGTAATACCCTTTGAGATTAACTTTGCATCTAGGACAGTCCTGATTGTTCTTTTCCTCTTTTTCCCAGAGTACACGATGTCCAAATTTCCCAAAACAATTTGTAATGATGACTTGCCAGACCACAGAACACTTTTCCACTTTGCGTCAGTCCATCCAAGATGAGCTTGGGCCCAGAAACTTTAGTGGCGTTTCTTGATGTTGTTGAGAAATGGCTTTTAATTTGCATAGTTGAGTTTTTTTGTTGTTGTTGTTGTTCTTGCACTTAGGGATAGGTCTGCTTGAACATTGTTTTTTTAAGTGTTCCTGAGCCATGTGGTGATATCAGTTTTTGATTCGGTGCCACCTGAGGAATCGAAGGTCGCTGGCATTCAATGTTGGTTTTCAGCCTTGCTGCTTACAAGCAGTGCTTTCTCCAAATTCTCAGAACCTTTTGATGACATTATGGACCACAGGTGATGAAATCCCGAAATTCCTTGCTATTGTACGTTGAGGAACGTATTGTCCTTAAACTGTTTGACTATTTTCTTACACAGTTGTTCACAAAGAAGTGAACCTTGCCCCATCTTTGCGTTGGAATGGCAGAGCAATTCAGGGAAGCTCCTTTTATACCCTATCATGGCACCCACCTGTTCCCAGTTAGCCTATTCACCTGTAGGATGTTCCAAACGGGTGTTCGATGAGCATTTCTCAACTTTCTCAGTCTTTTTTTGCCCGCAATTTTGGAATGTGTTGCAATCCTTGGTTAATGATTATTTGCTAAAAAGAATTACATTTCTCAGTTTGAACATTAAACATCTTGTCTTTATTGTGTATTCAATTCATATCGGTTGAATATGATTTGCCAATTATTGTTTTTTTTTATGTTCAACATCTTCACTTCATTGGAATTGGGTTTGTTGCATTGATTTTTGAAAAAGTAAGAAATTTACCATATTGGGCCATAAAAGATTTTCGCCTGACAACGTTGATATTTACATTCCTTCTGCATTTCCCAATCGCTCTTCAAATCCTGAAATTGCCACATTTTTCATGTTACGTAATACTTGAATAAATATCAATAGTTTACATTAATCCTTTTTTTTAAACAAATCTACCTCCTTCCACAAATTCTAGACTGACTCAGACATTCCATTTTCAAGTCTCACGTTCTACATTTCATCAGTTCAATAAATTCCACAGCTTTTCCGTTCAATGTCAGCTCTTCAGCATTCACACAAGCTTTCTACAGATATTGCATTCTCTAGTTTTGCTTATTATTGCAGGCTTCCGATGGCATTATCTGTTTGTTTTGTTTTTATAGAAAAACATCGCTTGTCTTTCCTGGAGACGTCGGCCTTAGACTCGTCTAATGTGGAGCTTGCCTTCCAGACTATCCTCACAGGTGACTTTTATTTTATTACAGTTTTTGGAAGCTCCTTGAGATTTGATATTGTGTTATAAATTAAATGACATCTTCAATGCAATGATTTGAATGGCCGGCAGCACAATGGACGAATACTTAGAATGTCTGCCTCACACTTCCGAGGTTTGAATCTTTGCTGTGGCCGTCCTGTGTGGAGTTTGCATGTTTGCCGGCGTACCTGGGGAAAATCCCACACGATTGGGTGCTATCATAACAGAACTCACAAAAATGTCTGAAGGACCTACGCCCAAAAATTTATAGGGAATTACCCATTTTGGCTTGTTGCACCAATTATGGGTGAATTTGAAGAAAGCCACATTGCGAGATCTTGAATAATCAGTTTTGGTTCAACGCCGCACTTGGTGAGAACACAGGATCGCTGCACTCGACAAAATCCCCTGATGTCACCACACCATCTGTTGTCTGCCTGTAGATGGCAGCAACATCCGCGTAATCGTGTTCTTGCATCGATGGCTGCACTCGGGCGACCTCGAAGCACTCCTCTCAGCTCCCTGCACCTGCTTTGTATTAATTCACATCCGTGGATTAATGTGTTGTATAGCTGAACTGGAATTGAGTTAATGACCTCCCAAAATGGACCACCTTTTGAAGATTTTGCATCACCTGCCGTTTGAGAACTTTGTGACCCCCCCAGCCCCCCCAACTTCAATGACAGCATCCAGCCTTAGCTCTTGGGAATGTAGAAGTGACATCCATGAGCCGCCGCTGCGACAGCTAATGTTGTTCATGGCCTCACCACGAGTTGAAAAGAAAGCATGAGTGTGTATTTAGTGGGGAATGGCAAAGTTAATTCTTTTCTTTTTGTTGTACAGTGAAGACATTTGGGTTTCAGATCAAAGGATGAATATGAGACCAAAGTTCAGAATTCCAGTTTGGACTCTGTGGTATTTACATCACCATGGCAACACCATATTATCTTGAAACGCCCATCAGTCAGTCACATGTTCCAATAATTTTGCTGCGTTGAAAAGTGGATGACTTGAAAGAAAAGATGCTCTGTCGTGAGTTGTTGAACACATCTAGATGTAAAGATCATGACATACAAGCTGTATTTATGAACTTTTGTCTCTTATTCATTTTTTTATCCAAAACCCAAATCCCTCCATTTCACTGCAAAAACAAAGGAATTGACCTTGCCGTTCCAATAGTTTTGGAGGGGACTGTACGAAACACCCCCCAATGTCTGTCTTTCTCTCTCTCTCTCTGTCTCTGTCTCTCTTTTTTTCTCTCCCTCTCCGTATCTCCGCTCAGCCATCTACAACATCGTGTCACAGCGGCAGATGTCGGGACGTAGCGACTCGGACTTCTCGCCCGCCTCCAATGTGGTGCCCATCACAGTGGAGCCCACACAGAACGCGTCCAACAAGGGCATGTGCTGCCAGAACAACTGAGAGCCTCACAGCGACAGTTAGATGCCGACAGACAGACAGACAGACAGACAGACAGACAGACAGACAGACAGGTGGGGAAGACCAAGAAGTGGGTAGAGATAACCACTTCACTTCTTCACAAGGACTATTGTAGGGAGGAGTGTACGTACATTATCCATGTTTAACCCTCCTGTTACCTTGGTTTCTCAGGAGTAGCGTTAATGTTCCTTTGGTCATTTTGACCCATTATGAAAAAAAATCAAAATATTAAAAAGGGTTATAGCTAGGGTGGCAAAATTTCCGGAACGTTTCTGTGAGGGAGGGGGGTTTTCAGATGGGCACAAATATTACACAATGGAAATTTTCCATGGGAGTTCATTGTAAATTGAGGGTAATTTCATGGAAAGGTATCATATTATAAACATTTTGTTTTGTCGTTTACAGACATCTCTATAAATTATGAAGATAGCTCTTCTTGCCTGTCACGTTACCTAATTGCTCCCTCTTTTTTTTTTCTCCCACACTTGGTTCGAGCGGTGATGAATTGCATCACGGTACTATTGTTCAGTGAACCCCCACTATTCATGGAGGATTGGGAGCAAGCCCTCCCACATAAATCCCCCCCCCCCGGCCCCCGCAAAAGGCTTCATGATTGTACGTAGACGCCACAACAGTGGCCATACAACGCATTTCCTTGGGACCAAGAGACCATAAAATGTCGTCACCCAAATACTTTTTTTTCTGTTAGACAAGGCTTTGGCCTGGTTAAATGAAGTGCCTCCTTTCACTTGAATACTGCAACATGGCGGCAAAGCCATTATGGATATTAGAGGGGTTCGCTGTCATTTATTGCAAAGGTATTGAAAATCATTTTGTTTTGTCACAACCAGGCACCCATGCCAACATAAATCGCTCTCCTTGCACAAATCTAAGGGCATGAACAACAGTCAGGGTTCGGCTAAAATCTTAATGCGTTTAAGTGTCCCATAAGAGCCAACCTCCAAATGTATCAGTTTATCCATATTTTTTTATTATTATTTTTTTTAGATCCCATGGTCAATTTCTAACTTTGAAAATTCTCAGGATTTTGCATCCTGAGTTGTATCGAATGGTGATGCACCATCGCCATCAAGATTTACAGTTAAGTCACTATACTTCTTACATTTTACATATCTTTGCTTTTGAATGTCGGTTTGACATAAGAGCGGGATTAGCCGGAGAAGAGGTTGAGGTAGTTTAGCACTCTGTTAAAGTTACTAGTTTAATAATCCGCCCCCCCATAAAAAAATTAATTTCTTGCCACCGCCAGTCGAACCTTCCCAAAGACTGTCGCCACTTGCCTCAATTGCTCAATGTCTCATCCCAAAATATTTATTGAACACTACCTTCTATGCTTTTAATTGCATTGGTTTTTAAAATTCACACGTATTCTTTGTGAGGACATCCGCCTCTCCGAAAGGGGCGACAAGGAGTCGTATTTCATAAATGCACATGTTGGATCCTGGTCTGACTTCTTCAGATATTTTGGGGGACCGGTGGGGGACTCGGAGGCACATCTCCCCTTTTTGTGAGATAAATGGATGGAACCTCCTTAGCTTTTTTTTAATGTAAATACCGGAGACTCTTTTACTGCTTTCTGTCTTAGTTGGACCAGGACATTAACAAAAAATAACGTTTTGCCTTGCAGAGGTCAACCCTCGCTTGTCTTTCCTGTGGGGAGGTATTTTTGTTTATTACCTTTTAAAATAATTAAAAGTTGCTAGAGTGTTTTAGTAAGGGCTTGATTTAAATTACACACAATCAGCTGGTGTGTGTCCGTGTGTGCGCGTGCGTGTGTGCGCGTGCGTGTGTGCGCGCGCGCAGTGTGGCCTTCACAGGTCTTTAAACTTGGTGGTGCAGGACAGGGCTTTTATTGTTTGTTTTTTTTTTTAAAAAAAAGGAAACGCAAACCACTATTCTAATATGTATATTGGACTGTATATGTGCAAATAAATTTGATTTGTAGTAGAATGTCTTTTATGTCTTCATTTGGTGGAATTGAATGACGTTCCTTAATGAGCACGAATAAGAGAACATTAACTTTGCAGGAAGACAATTTTTAAGAATAATAAGCATAAGAAAACTTTTATTCATCTCACATTGGAGAAATTCCCAATTTACAGCAGCAAAGTTATGAAAGGAAGAAAGTTGAAGAACAAAAATGATAGGAGCCGCTGTAAAGGCAGCCATCTTACCACTTCTAATTTCATGACGCAATATATTTCACTCCACTGACTGATTGTCCTTTTGATTGCTGAGGAGATTATATTTAATTTTAACCCTGCTCCTATCTTTTAGTCAAATTGACCAGGTTTGAAAATGGGTAAAAAAAAAAATCCACTTTTTTCCGTGAACTTGTTCACTGCTGTGGACTTTTATATTTGTCAACTGGAATCCAACCATTTACCTCCACAGACAAATATATTCTTCTGAGGAACACTATTGAGAAGAGCCGCTGATGTTCAGCTCGAACCATGGCGTCAGGGCACTTTTTGTACTCATATCTGTGAATTATTTTCCTGTCGAAAGAATTTTCTCAATCTTGTTTTTGTTATTTTGTAGTTTGAGGTGTCAAAAAAGCAAAAAAAAAATTATACAAAGTGTAAAGGTCTCAGTTCTGCTGAACATGTTTCTTTTCACAAAAAGCTCATTTTCTCCGCTTTTTGATCAGAAACCGGTGATCCTGGTGAAATCAACTATTAACTAATAGTCTACTGCTGATTACGGTACTAAAGAACGGAAAAATATAGAAACAAACTTTCGGGTGATGGAAGAGAGTGTACAATGGTGGTGAGTGATTTATCAAAATGCAAAATGGGGAATTCTGCTTTGGAAATGGCTGGCAGTGAATGAATTAAAAGAAAAAGAAATTACGAAAAAGTCATTGGTTTTATTTCATGCATTGTCCAATTTTCACCCAAATCAATCTTTTTTTTTAATGGTTAAACATGTATTAAATTACAACAACCTGTACTTTTTAAAGTGAATGTTCTTTTTGCAAAAAACTTTCTGATCATTGCAACTCTCAAAATAACAAAAGTACATCTCACTCCACGACCGGGATTGTTTTCATTTTGTTCTTTTTATTAGAAACATTTACAATACATCTTGTATCTTGGAAAAATAACAAAGAACCAGAACTAACATGGAGAAGATACATTAATAATAATAATAATAATTAATCAATCATAAAAATGTCTTCCAAAAAATGTAATTCACCAAAAAAACATGTGCTATAAGAAATAAATCTGCAATATCACATGCCTCGTCGAGTGCATGGCACACTGTATGTAACAGAGTTCAAATATTTTTTTTCTCTCCATTTTTCATTGTTTGTCATTTTTGTTCCCATCCATCAAAAAAAGTTGATGGTCAGCCACAGAGCGCCACACACACACACACACACACAAACACACGCGTGAGGGGGGTAAGGAGTGGGGTGACCCTCTTTTCACCGTTTATAGAGAAACCAGAAACTAACACCAGCTTGATGATGCTGGCCCGTAAACTAACGCATTACCACCACTATTAGACCGGCATGAACCACGCACACACACACATACTATTTGTGCTGCAAATATTGGAAAACGCTACCAAGAGACAAACTGTCGGCCGTCTTCGGGGGAAGATTGCGAGTTTTCACCTTTTGGTCCCGTCACGTACAGCAGGAAATGTGTCAAGTTTTGACCAATAAATACATAAACCACAGGACGTTCAAGTTCATTTGCTGTGAGGTGAATGCAAATACTGTATACAGGCCATCCAAAAGTATTGGAACAGTGAGGCAAACTCCTTTGGGTCTACTGATGACCGCAAAACTCAAGGTAGGCGACGTTATGTCTTTTGTGGTCTTTGAAAACAAATCAAGTGCGTCAAATTAGTTTCTTGCTAACTGGATTTGATTTCATCTCAGCAGAAAATGTGTAAAAATTTGAATTTTCCCGGACTTTTTTCCCCAAATATGACTGATAGTTTTTCTCTCTTTCTCAGAACTCATTCGCTGCCGTGGATGTTTGTATACGTCAATCGAAATCCATCTGTTAAGTCTGTCACACACGTCTGTATATTCCTCAAGCGTGTTTTTCAACAGGTTGCTGTGGGAAGAGGGCATCACCCAGCTTGTCTTTGAAATTCAAGTTTTGAACCCGCTGTAATGATGAATAGATGCCTGTAGGATGGTTCGCTGCTCATATTGTCACAGAAGCAGAACGCAATATTTAGACACCATCATGAGTTAACATCAACTTAGCAATCATATTTATGTTTGGTTGTCACTATTTTCCATGATTCATAATTTCAAATACACCATGTAGTTAAAAAAATATATATAATATGAGCAGGGCAAATTGAGTACACGTAATAATATGCCGAGGTGATTATGTAATTTTCAATCATTCACGGCCTTCTGAGGGAACCCAAAACTGGCACTTGGCCACGACCAAAATGAGTTTGACACTCCTGCATAGACTGAAACATTGGCTTCTGACGTACTCTATTCTTTACAGGTATTGAACAGAAAACACAATTTCAGCTTGATTTGTGATGAGTTTTTCAGCAAAACTGAAGGAAGTGGCCTCACTGTTCATATAACCCGGCGTGGGGACTGCCCGGCATCAAAACTCGCCTCCTTTTGACCTCCGAAAATGCTCCCAACTATGAACATCTAGCCCTAAGTGACCACACGACATACATGCAAACTAGTACAGTAATGAACCTGTTGTGTGTCATGTGTGCTATCTAGTTACAGTACATAGATCTACTACTCTTGAATACCACCGGGCCTCAGTTTTGCCTTCGAGGGCCCGCCTAACTCGCAAAAAATAAAAAATTTAAAAAAAATCAGCCATCGTCAAGCTGCTCTGTTGCTGTCAATCCAAAACAAACCAAAAAAAAAACACACAAAAGTGGAGTTGGCAATGTCCAAAATGACAAGTTGTATGCAGTCAAGACCTTTGACCTTGATTTTGGATTTTGAATCACAGAGGAAATGTGTAATGCAGTCAGTAAGTCAGTACCATGGGCTTACAGGTGAAGGCATATGCGTATATGGGGGGGAGCGGCAAGGGGGAGTTACTAATGCAGGACATGAATAATAATAATAATAGTAACAATAATAATACTAATATAATCGAGGCACAAGATTGATGCTCTGTGACTAAAATATCTCCAAATTCTTAAAAAATAGTCTATGCTGTCGTGGGCGTGGCACGAGGGTCGACCGGCGTCCATAACTGTCATAAATAAAACTTTTTTTTTTTTTACGTAGAAACTGACTTCCCCCACCTTGCTTAGAAATATATTAACTTCTTGTCATTTGAATTAAAAAACAAAACAAAAGGTCTTTTAAATAGGTTTGTTTTCTTAAATAACATCCAGATACTGACTTTTTTTTTGTTTCCTTACCCCCGCCCCCACACTCTGCGTTCTAAGAAATAA
The DNA here is from genome assembly GCF_025434085.1 of Hippocampus zosterae. NCBI lineage: Eukaryota > Metazoa > Chordata > Actinopteri > Syngnathiformes > Syngnathidae > Hippocampus > Hippocampus zosterae. The sequence goes on along the minus strand of NC_067455.1, from coordinate 8,873,416 downwards.
AAACCAATGTTAGCAAAATAGATTTGACAAAACTGTAATGTTTTTTTTCTTTGTCATTTTAACTTACTTTCTATAAATGTATCCTGAACAACTCAAATATATTGAAAACACGTCACAAATTCTTTCCCCTAAACTCCATCCGAAGGAAAAAAAAAACAACAAAAACTTAAAGCTGGTAATAAAACAAATAAGGAGTGCATTAGGTTGAGTTTTGTTCATACATTCAAATGCATTACTTGCTCGATTTTTGTAAAAAGTTGGTTACAATTGCTTAAGTGCATCCATTGAGAATATGGATTTCCTATCACTCCTTCAAAGGGATTCTATATAAATGCATACGTCCGTTTTCATAGCGAGAAAAAAACCCATCAACAATTCCTATTTTGACTACAACGGAAAAATCGTAATACAATATTGTAAAAAATAATACTAAGGAAAAATGAACGACTCGAATGTCGCTGTGAGCCGTTTCCGCCGCCCATTTCAAGTCGCTCGTGTCTCGATGCAAAGTATTTCATACCGGCCCGAGCTGCACAAATGAAACTTACGCACATTTCTTAAGCAATCTTATTTTTGTGTAACAATTTTAACTATGCTGCGATGCTGTATGCCATTTTGGAAAACCCCACGGAAGCCTTGAGGTCGTAAAGCTTTTTGTATGCGGTTAACTCTTAGCTATACGGTACAATATCTTGCTAGCATGCGATGTAAAACTCCAAAGTCAACTCTGAAAATTGTCCTTGTTTTTAACGTCACCCCTATTGTGGAAATAGTGACCCACACATGAAATATGACTCGATTGTGGGGCGTCCCAGACCTGATATGTTTTCACAGATTTGCTTTCACAATGTACGATATCGCATTTAGAACACTACTAAGTTGGCTCTGGTCATACGTTGGTCTTTGGCTACATGTGACCGTAATACAAAGCAGAGGCGAAGTCTGGAAGCTACGCTAAAAGCTAAGACACTTGTTAGCGTCATTAGCATTGTTAGCATCCAATCTCGTCTTTTCATTGCCGTTCAGAAATCCTGAAACGAGTGCTTAATATACAACATATCACGCAAAAAAAGACCCTGAAGAGCACAGCAATTTTCCTGAAGTTTTTTTTTGTTTTTTGTTTTTTACGAATCAAAGAGCTCCGACAAGCTACCAAATGCTTAAATGCTAATAGTCAAAGTAGTCTGAATGGAATATTACCGTTTATTGCTTCATCTTAATGTACATAGAAAATTGTGTCTTCATTCAGGGGTTATTGTTGTTATTATTATTATTATTGTTATTACACATATAATTCATCAGAACCTTTATGTATTTCAGATTTTTACAGTACAGGCTTCATAAGGGATATCATAGAAGTGTCTGATTATGTTAACCCCTTGAAATAATATGTATTAAACCTATGGATCTATCTCATAAAGGCTAACATTTGTGTCAAAGTGATGGCTAACACAATAATAATAATAATAAAAATAAGATGTTCTCTTTTTTCCCGGTGTTAAATTGGAGTAGTAAAAGCTTTGTGGAAGCCGGACGTCCGATGCGCAAATAAATGTGTTATTTATTTACAAAGAGTCTTTGAATACTCGGATATAAAGAGGCAGCCCTCTCTTGTCGTGATAGCGACAAGAAATACAACATAAACAAAAACAAAAGGGAATCCTCATGTGCATGTCTTAGATTCTAGGAAATATTTCACCATCAGTGGTCGGTTTGGTATTCATGAAATGCGCTTCTTCTCTTAGTAAATAAGGTGCTTTACTCTTCATATTTATTTTTGTAAGTGTAAGTGTAAGGTCTTCAGGAACAGGAGTAATGTTCTTGGGTCATTTTGACTCGTGACATGTAATTTAGCCAAAAGGGTCAGAAACAGAAAAAAAAGTCATTATTAGCTCCATTACAAACATCACAGCCAACATGTGACTTTTCATAACCCCAAAACTACTTCATATTACTTCTCTTTCACAATAAAACGGGTCAATTTGACCCGCGACATAACAGACGGGTTAAGGGTGTCATTTCCTGAACCCCCTCCTTAGCCAAGTGTGATTCACATTCTTTAACTTTGAAAAGTTGTTGTAAGGGGTTGGTGCAATGGAAGGCCAATGTGTCAGCCTGAATGGCATTATTGGAATAAAAAAAGTGTAACATTAAGGCATAAACAAAAATACTAAGAATATTTTTTTTGACTGTGCTGTGCAATTTCTCCATAGAATGATACTCTTTATTTCTACTATCTTGTCCTAGAGTTTAAGTTACTTTTATTTTGTAAGTGTTACACGTGCTATGCTTTGTGTTTGGCTCTTAAGAGGAGGCCACGGGTGGGGGTGGGGTGTGGGGGGTGGGGGGGTCTCTTGAGGGAAGGATGTGGCTGGGACACAATTTAAAATGAAACGGACGTCTTCTCTGTGGGTTGTACAAAATATCGAATCGATATCGCGATACATCACGTCATTATCACTGTATCAGTAGACACACAATAGATATCGATACCTGATACCAGAATTGAAAACAGTTTAAAGGCTCAAGCTGAGGTGATACGTGTTCTCTTGTATCGATATTGCAATACAGTGTATCATCAGCAAATTATGATACCTGATACCTTTAAAACAGTTTGAAGGCTCAAGCGGAAGTGATATTGCAATACATTGCATCATTGGGTATCAATCCCCATTACCTGTAAAACAGTTTGAAGCCTTAAGTCGAGGCGATAGGGATACGATGATCTATTGATATCATGATACATTGCGCCTTTATCACAGGGCGGATACACCAATCATCAGTTCTCAATATTTTGAAGAAGTACTACAGCCACCCAGAATCATGTAAATATGCCCCTCTTGTATCTGACAGCAGCTTAGACAGCCGATCAAGCTGATTGGAAACAGATCGTGATTTCTTCCGGCAATACTTTGACAGCAAAAGTTGGGAGTGTTATTCTTAATTAGCGTCATTATTGTGCTGTAAATGTCATGATGCATCGTGGCTATCAACACACACCTTAACATGTAATTAGATAGTATTGTTCGCCATAATGTGGACTTGACCATTCCCGCCCCTAGATGGCCTCGCTTACCGACAAGTCCCCCTCTTTAATTCAACAGTTTAAGCCCCGCAATAACCCATTTGTCCCCCCCCCCCCCAGTGCTGGGCCCAGAGCATAATTTGATTCAGAGCGAGGGCGAGTTAAATGGGGTGTTTCCCCCGCTTTTCCTGTCAATTACAATTGCCTGATTTCATTCAAGCTAGGGCAGGGGAGTGGGGAGGAGGAGGCCGGGGGTCTCCCATTGGCTGGGGCCCCCAGTGTCCATAGCGAAGGGGCAGCTGCTGGATGTCCCTTACAGTAGCTGGGGTGGGGGGGGGGGGGTCAGTGGGTAGGCCTTTTTGGATCTGTCACGTAAACCCTGTTTTGAATTTCACAGTTGGTGCATTTGTGTGTGTGTGGGGGGGGGCTGTAATAAAGGGGTTAGGCTGGAGAGGTTGGGGGCGTTCACACTACACCTCGTGACAGTGCCTTCTTTTTAACATGGCCACATGTTTTTCATCAATAGTGTGGCTTTCAAATCTCGTATGTTGTGGGGGGATAGAGGGGTTGGTTGGGCACGACAGCGGGGGGTTGGATTCCCCCCTCCGGTCCGCACCTGGACCAAACCCACTTAATTATCAAAAGAGTGCCCGCCAGGCCCCGCTGTCCGAGTACCCACGGACAATAACGCTCCTCAATCCGAGAGGGGGGGCTGGTCACGCTGTAAGCAGCCCAGGGAAGGGGAACATGTGGTCAAAGAAGGGAGACAAAACGGGGGGGGGGGGGGGGGGGGGACCAGTCGAGATAACCCCACACCTGCTGCAGCCAGACGCCCAATACAAAAACAAATTCTCGTCTTATCTGCATGACGTTTGCTCACATTCTTCTCGTGGCGAATGTACGAGTGAGAATAAAAAGAAAGTGGTTTGGAGGGGTGTTCGTCGAGGCCAAATGGTCCGATTTCAAAGGCTTTTTTTTTGGGTGGCGGGGGGGGGGTGTCGTGGGCAAGTAAAAGGAGTCCTTTAAACCACGAGGGGAAGGCGAGCATCCACTGAATAACATTCGCTCATTTTGGGAGCCACTGGTCCAAACAATGGCACCGATAATATGGCGAATAACAATGTAATGCCCCCCCACAAAAAAAAAAAAATCAAGAGTACAGTATAACTATTGAAGAAGTGCTTTGAATAAAATCCATTCACATTTTCTATTGTCAAAGCACAATAAAATGATTCATTTACCATCAAAAAGTGTGATTAACAACCCTCTTTTAGACCCAAGATGATTGTGTGGTGCGGTGTGAATTGAACAATCCTCCTTCCATATAATCCCACTTCATGGTGTTGTGATCATTTAAAAAAAAAATGGAATAGCAGTAATAAAATGTTCACATTTTGTCGGCCTACACTGTGATTCTGCATTTAGGAATAACAGCAGCAGTCCCATCTTAAAAAACAAAAAAGATGAAGAAAAAAAAAATCTAAACCTGAAAAGGTACAATGCTTCTCTTATAAACAAAATTTTTATAAAATATATATGCATATATATGTATATAAAAGAAAAACTGAAAAATATTTCTTATACTTTTTAGTAAAGCAAGCAGTGCCTTCTAAAATAGCTGCTTGATCGTTTTAAAATTTTTCCTGAAAAATGAAAAATGTATCGCAATTATAGGAATAAGAATAATAATAATAACAACCGTAATAAGGGCAACTAATTAGCCGACCGACAAACAAGAGACCAAGAAAAGAAAAGAAGAAAAAAAAACAGCTGTCTAAAAAAGGGACGCGGTTCCTTAGGAGAATATTCGGATGGCCTGAGAGACCTGCGTGTGGCACACGGGACACTCGGGGTGGTTGAGCTCACAGATTCGAATGGCGCACTCCATGCAGAAGAGGTTGTGGCCGCAGGGCACCAGGGCGGCCGTCACTTTGCTCTCAAAGCAGGTCATGCAATCCCGCACGGCCGGCGGCGAGTCCGGTACGGGGAGCCGTCCCGGGAAGCCGCCCTCCCCTGCCGAGGTGGGCTCGCTGTGGGCGCGGCGAGCCTGCGCGTGCGGCGACCCCGACGCCATGCCGCCGACGGACGAGTTGGCCGGCGGCTCCGGGAGCCCCGGCGAGAGTCTAGTAAGGGGCAGCGGGAGCCCTCCGAAGCTCTTGGATCGCTGCTGGGCGTAGAAAGCCATCTGCTTGGGGTAGTCGGGGTCACCCCAACTCTGGGCGCCCTCCGAGCCGAAAAAGGAGCAAGGCTTTTCTCCAGAGCTGGAGAAATTTCCCTTATTGTAGATCCCCACTCCCTCGCCGCCCCCGAGGGCGTCCGAGAAGTTTTGGCGGTAGCTGCTGGTGAGGGGTTTCCGCTGGCCCCCCTGGAGGCCCCACACTTGCTGGAGTCGACTCTCCAGGCCGCCGCCGCCGCCGCTCCCGCTGCTCCCCGCCGGACTGCTGCCGCCGTTGGGGCCCAGGCAGTCGTTCTCGTTGTTGTGGTCGTGCAGTCCTCCGGTCCGGAAGGCGATGTGCGCCTCGATCTCCTCGCGGGCTCGCTCGGCGTTGCTGGGCGAGCCGGTGATCTCGAAGACGGGGTCCCGGTCCCGGCTGGGCGTGACGATGTACGTGCAGGTCTGCTGCTGGATGCGCTTGATGGTGGAGCCTTTGGGGCCCACCACCAGCCCCACCACTCGGTACGGCACCCTCACCTGGATGGTGGTCTGGCCTGGGAGCGGGGTGGGCGGGGAGCCGCTGAAGGACACGCCCAGCTTGTTGCGCGATGCCCTGAGCATGGAGAAGTGCTCGGCGGCGGATATGATCTCGCGGCGGGCCAGGGCCACGTCCTCCTTGCGGCCGGTGATCAAGAACACTGGCTCCTCGCCTCGCACGGGGGTCTTGATGTAGGTGTTGGTCTTGGCCCGCAAGGCTTTTATCTTGCAACCTACAGACACACCGACAAACAGTTAAAAAAAAAAAATGCTTGCGGATATTCTCATTTGTCCAGGTCATTTCTGGACTGCTCTGTTTGTCGTCGATGTTTCACATCTAATCTAAGAGGTCTTCGTTAGGTCATGCAAGCAAAATTGGTTCGGCGTCTTTTCCGAACCAAACAGGGACAGATGGCAACTGGACTGCTTTGTTTGTTTTTCACCTCTCGTCTATGAATGCTTCATCGGTTCATGCAACGTGACTTGGTTAGGTGGTCTCTCCAAACAACCCCAAGACAGGAAGCTTGCCTTGCATTTTTTTGGGTTTCTTTTGGGGTTTTTTTTAAATGAGGCAAAAGACTGTCTATAGCAGCGGTTCTCAAACTTTTGTCACCAGGTTTCACCTCAAAAACATATTTTGCTGTCAAAGCACCACCGTCATGGGATATTGTGAATCTTCACCTCTTGTCGGTGGGTTTGGAGTTTTTTTTTCCCCCCATGTGATAGACAGCACCCAACCGGCACCCTGCTTTGCTTGTCACACCAAAGTCATCCAGAATTTACACCACATTACCCTGAACAAGTTAAACATTTGTTGTTGTTGTTGGTTTTTGTTTAGTACGTTTACCGACAACAAACAAGCCAACTTCAAGATGGCCAGATCAAACCCTTTGGCGAATGATTATTGAGAACAGCCGCGTTGGTGTGAGCACTTCCAAAGCAAACACTTTCTTTACTACTGATGCGGTGGGCCCGAGGAACCACTGCAGATCTATTTGCAGCATCACGGTCATCCTTCAGAGTTTTGACCTCCCCTTGAACTTGCGACCGGGCCACTCGCAGCTTGCTTTTTTTGGTCCAGCTGTTGCTCTACGTCCGCTCATTCGGTGTGTGTGTGTGGGGGGGGGAGGGGGTCACACCTATTTTGTGAATCTGCAGTGAGGCCAGTTTGATATTTACATGCATTCACTCAGTCGGCCATTGAGAAACAGAGGGAGCCAGCGCCCTGGTTATTGACTGGTCAGGCCTTTCTTAAAGGGACCTGTGCACGAATCGGAAGCTCCTTTCCTTCGCCAGAAGGAAAGGGACGCTATGGGGATTTGTTTTTGTCCCCCCGCCACCCCCCATTCGTACCCGACAACTACAAACACCCGTGGAGGCACCCCAGCCGGCCGTGCTGGTGGTTTAATGAGGCTAATCGACGCGACAGTGTCGCAGAGGAGCACGGAAGTACACATTCCTGCACGCCGCCTTTTAATCAGTACAAAATGAGCGTCCCAATTAGACAATTACAGGGGCAGAGATTAATCAATCACACAACAAGAATTTACAGTCATTCGAGATGCTTCATTTGTAACGATGGGAACGTTCCAAATGATGCAAGTGGAAGTACGCCAAATTGCTCGGTGATGTGTATGTTGACAACAACATACCATTAAAACTGTGCTCTAAAATTCTGTAAATGTTTGTTTTGCAAATTTTCCATGGGAGTTACAGTCGTGTATTTGAATGAATTGGTTTCAACCAGAAATTAACAACTTTGAAGATTGTCTCTTAATAGGGAATTTAAATATACAGTTGCACGTATGCCTCACAGTACACAGGGCTCGATTCGGGGCCCCGGCTTTCCCGTGTGGAGTTTGCATGTTCTCCCCGTGCCCGCGTGGGTTATCTCCGGGTCCTCTGGTTTCCTCGCACATTCCAAAAACATGCACGTTAGGTGAATTGTTCACTCTAATTTGTCCGTAGGTGTGATTGTGAGCGCGAATTATTATTTGCTTATGTGTGCCCTGTGTTTGGGTGTACCCCGCCCACTGGCCGTAGTCATCTGGGATAGGCTCTAGCACACCATCGACCCTTCGTGAGGTTCAGGTCGTGGGTGTTAAAAATGACTGAAAATGTTGTAATGTGCATGCCCGGCCACTAGTTGGCAATGTAAAGCCACGCTACACATATAACATTTTGTAAATAAACAGTTGAGAAGTTAGCACCAAAAACCTCAGGTCTTCCATTATTGTTTTGATTGTAACAATCTTTGGCTGTGTTGGGAATCATTCACTAATTTCTGAAATGTCTTACTGATATGTCAGGATTTTTATAGAGGTCACTATACAGTTCAGTGAAATGAAAATCTTCACCCATCCTGAACCAAATATTCTTTGTCAAAAAATATTCCGTAAAATGTGAAGTCCAGATGTTAGCATGTGGTGCTCTACAGCGTTTACAATTTTTTTTCATTTCCAAATTACACAATGCAAAAGATCATCACATGCCAACATCGTGTGTGAGGTGACAGTTGGAATCCTTTTGAGGAATGCTTGTTCCTAAGAATGTTTTTGTTTCCGAATGGACAGAGGATGTGTCCGTGAGATTTCTTTTGACTCATTTCAGGACATAGAGTGGCCTGAAATGATTTTTAAAAAGGGCATCCTAATAAATTTGGTTTTTAGCCAATTTGAGTTTTTGTTGTTTAAGGGACCCCACAATCTCTGTGACATTTTTTTAAATTAATTGATTGATTGTATGCAGGCTCAAAAAGAGCAGTAAAAAAAAAGGTCTGATTAACATGTTTTGGTGGTTGGAATGATGCATTTTTAAAAAAAAGGGCATTTTAATTAATTTAGTTGTTAACAGAATTTTTCTGAGCTTTTTTTGTTTGAGGAATTCCACAATCGCTCTCACTTTTTCTTTTTTAAATCATTGCTTGATCGTATGAGGTCCAAAAAGGATGGGAAAGATGTGTGATTGTTTTGTGTGTGTTAGCAGTTGGAATTCTGCATATTGATGCAATTTTGGTGGAAATTTTTCCTCAGAATGTTGGTTGCTTTGTCAATACGTAGAGGAATGTGGTCATGTGTCTTATGTACACTGACTAGGACTTATTTTGACTTACATTTTGTGAAGAATAGCGGCCGGAATGTGCAAAGTTTTATATTAACAAAGCGTTTCATTGAATCCATACAACGATCCCACAAAAAATATGTATGGTGGCCCATAAGGTTAAAACCTTTTTCTAAATGAACATTTTTTATTTGGCACAAAAGAAGTACGTTTTTATGGGTTTGTGTCTAACTGAAAAAAAGTTAAAAGTGTCTCATCTCTGTTAGTTTATCTAAAAACTAGTAATTAGGTAATATAGAAATATACATTAAAGAATAAATAACTTTTTGAAACTCATGAAACACACACAATATAGTATGAAATAGAACTTTTTGTTGCAGGGACAATAAAAATCATCAAATAATAAGAGTCAATCTGACCAATTTGATTGTACCAATTTCATTATGGATGAAAGACATTTTGCCCTTGTATGTCATGACCAGCAGAGGCAGTGTTGAGTCGCAACTCGGTTGCTATCAGAAGAAGAACACTTTGTCAGCCATTGAAAGTTGAGCTCTGCTGTGGTTAGTTCAAAGAAGTCATTCCTCCTAAAATTGTACAGAAGTTTGCAATTTTAGCTTTAATCACATATCACATTTGTAATGTTTTTGAATTTTTTTTGTCACATCTGTTGACCTTTTGGGCCAAAGGTCAACAGATAGGTCTTCTTAAATAAATTAGTCTAAATAAGTCAGATGATTTTTTGGGGGCGTGTGTCCATCCATTCGCTAAAATATAGAGCAATTTTGACTTTTTTTAAAATAACGCTTTCAGCTCACGGTACTTAATGAAATGAGCTATGGTCATTGTTGCAATCCTTGATAATTCAAATTGCTTGAAACTTTATACAAACGAGAAACTGAACCAAATTTTCACCTTTGTTTTGTTTTTTTATCCTGCCTTTAGTGCTAAAAGTGTGAGGAAACAAGTTGTCGTTTTTTTTTTAGGAATTTCTTTTTTAGCCTTTGTGCTCCCATACTTAAATAAATTTGTCAACGACGTTCACATAAAACTTAATCGTCTAAATTTCGTACAATTTGGAGGCTGTCTAAAATTGCCCAAAAGTTCAGAATTCCCATTGGCATTTTAATGCTTTTATGAATCACATCTTGTTATGTTTTCGGCCATCGTACTTAATGAAATGAGCCCTGGTCATAGTGGCATCCCTGAAAATTAAATCACCACACTGTAAAAACACAACTTGTATTTATTGGGGGGGCTAAAACAATAATTTAGGTTGTAACCACTTGAAAATAGAAATTATTGACATTAATGGCCACAGTGTTAGCACAACAAAGCAAGCAAGTTCTCACTCCAAAACAATTTGCTGAACTGTTTTCACGTGTATCTTTCATTCGAGGGACAATTACTTCTGTCAACTCTTAATGTATTTTTTGAAAAGGTGAGAGAGACAATTTTGACAATAGCAAAACTTAAAATATTTTGTTGAATTGTCCAACTTCATTTTTTTAAAATTGTTTTGTTGCCTTGACATTTGGACTTCACTCAACTTTTTTTTAACTGTACGTAAACATTGCGTAATTCAAAAACGGAGAAAAATTCTCACGGAAAAAAGCAATAATATGACATGTTTACGCTGGCTGACTGACTGGATGGCTCGCTTCCTTTGTCCAAATGTGTCAGTGGGCCATATAGACAAGCCCCCCCCACACCCCCCAAACATCATCCCAGGCAGAACATGGTGGAAACCAGACCTCCTTTCTCCACGCTGCCAGCCCTCACCCCATACCACCCCCCAACCTTCACCCACTCAGCCACCCACCCTCTTTCCCCACCGCCCTCCTCGCAACAGCACGTTGCCTTTTGAACAGTCTGGCGCGTCCCAGACGACAAAGGAAGCCAACGCTCCGCTGACATTGATGGCGTTGGATTGTGGAATCATGCAGCAGACTCTGGCTTCACTACACGATTGCTTAGGAAAAAAAAGGGTATCAGATCAAATTAACAAATCATCCCAAATAAATTCATAAAAGCTCCTGGATGGTGATGGAACTTATGAGGCAGGAAAAGTGGGAGGCTGAAGCCTCATGGAAAAGGAGGCATAAGGGGAGGGGGGGTACCCAGAAAAAAAACACTACCACCACTCCCTTTTCTTTGTTAAAGGTAACATTGGAACCAAAAAAGTTTGCAAAGAAAGCATGCTTCTTTTTTTATTCTTATTTTCGGGGGAGGGATTTACCTTGCCTGCCCACTATTTCGGCAACATGCTCGGAGCTGGGTACCGGGACGCATTCGGTGATGTTGCAGCCGCGTCCTTTGGGCTCCCCGGACGAGCTCTCGTACAGGGCGCACAACTTGCTCTTGCCTTGGAGGATCGACGCGTCCCCTCCGCCTCCAAGTCCACCGATTCCCCCAATTCCTCCTCCTCCACTGTTGTGGTGGTTGTTGTTGTTGTTGTTGCTCCGGTCTTGCACTCCGCTCGTCGGAGCTCCACCACCGCCGATAACAACACTACCTCCACCTCCTCCTCCACCACCTCCTCCTCCACCGTCCTCGCCCTCGCCGAGCCCCAGGAGCGACAGCTGGCCGAGCGCGACCCTTAGGGCGCGGGAGTCTTCCTCGTCGTCGTCTGGGGGCCCCAGCAGACCTGCCTCGCCCCCGAAAGCGGAGCCGGCTAGATCGGCGCCGTAGCCCCCGTTTTTCTCCATGATCCCTGCAAGCACCAGCAGGCTCGGCATGGCTAAACAAAAGAGTGGCGCGAGACAAAGACGACGGGGAAGAGACTGGAGAGAGAAACAGCCTCCTAGCAGACGCCTCCTTCCACCGCCCCCCTCCTCTTTTTCTGCGCTAGTCCCTCCCATGGACCGACCCACCAGCCACCCAGTCGACCCTCCCTCCCTCGTACCGCCGCCCCCCAACAGTCCTCCCCTCGCCCCCTGGACCCCCACACTACTACTTCCAGTTAGCGAGCCGGCGAGCTCCAGGGGCGGACGGGACACGCGAGGAGAACGAGGCCGGTGACTGCGCGCTCTTCCCGGGTTGGATTTGCCGTTGGCTCGGGGGTGGGGGGACTGGGTGGATGACTGAATGGGGGGGTGGGTGGGGGCGACGCTCCACCCAGTCTGGCTCCTACAAGCCTCTCCCCTCCTCATCTTCATGCTCCAAAAGAACCATGTGATGTTCTGTATTATTATATAGATAATCAGCATTTTTGTTCTCTGAAACGACAGACGAGTGCTGGGAAAGAGTGTGATACTTTTCGGACTATTATTATAATTATTATTTATTTTCATTCATAGAAATAATACTTAGTGAGGTTGAATGGGGGTTACAGGCCCCCACGCCCATCAATAAAAACATGAAAAAAATTGGGATAGTTACACTTTTCCCCTCTTTGTTGTTCAGAAAAATAGAGAAACAGCTTCTGACGTCCATTTAAGTCTCCATCATTTTGTACTTTTTCCCTCCCTTACAATATAAATATTAAATTAGTGAAGATGAATATTTGATTATTGTAGTTTGGCTAATCCACCGGAAAGAAATAAACGGAATCAGCTTCCAGGCACACGGGAAAGGATGACGTCAACTTAAGTCTTCTTCATGTTTGTACTCGTATTTTTCTTCATAGTAATCCTATAGTGAGGATGGATGGTGGGTTGTTGAGGATATTGGGGGGGGGGCGCTCAGCTACTGTAACCACGCTTTGCGGCACCACGTTGTAGTCTCCGCATGAGGATGTTATGTATAGACTAGAGGGTGTCTGGCACAGGAGGAGGGGGAGGGTTTGAGGTGGGGGGGGGGCGGCGTCTGTATATATATTTATATAATATATACTTGGGGGAAGGGAGTTGGCAGACTGCAGATCCTATGTAGGAGGCGGGGGCGAGTACGGGGTCGTCTATTGCCATCCGTACATCCAGTTCCCTACAAAAAAAAAATTAAAAAGCGTTTTGCAGAAGCAGCAGCCGTGCCGGCGAACAAAAGAAGCGCACCCGTTGCTTCAGACTCCCCAACAAGATGTCCTCGCACACAAGCCACGCCTGACGGCATGTTGGTGGGAGCACACAAAAGACCCCCTCAACCGCCTTACACAGACAAAAGCCTTTGCACGTATGTTTTTCGAACAGAAGTACAGTAACTACACGTGCTTTTTTTTAGTCTCCCCCCTCCCCACCTCTTTGTTTTATTCCTCAGAGTCAAAGTCAAGGTTGGCCATGTGTGTGCACAAGGATGTGAATGACAAGGCAAACTCTGCATGAGCAACATGACACTCTCAAAGCTCGTAAGCCTTGCTCCCTCCCTCTTCATCCTCCTCCTCATCACTAAAATGTTTTCCATCTCCACGCGCGTTAAATAAAAAAGGCTCCTCTCCATTTCAGCACAGCATTTTGTTTAAAAAAAGGGGGGGGGGGGTGGGGGGTGATGAACAATTCTCCAGGGCGGCAATGTGTGATGGCACATTTTTACGTTCGAGGGGAATTACGTAAGGGGGGGGGGGGTGGAACGGACATTAAGTTTTACTTGACAATTCTCGTCTGCTGCCACACGGTGATGTACTTTTGAAGTTTTTGCAGCCGAAACACACAACCTTCCAGTTGACTCTTGAGAAAGACAAAAAATGCAAGCACTTGAAATTGAATTAAGGAAAAATATATTGAACATACCTGTCAACTTTTCGGAGCGCCAACCTGTATAAACTACCAAAAAAAATCCTTATAAAGAGCAAAAAATCGTTATAACATACCAAAGCATTTTATATGTCAAAATAACGGCAGGAAAAAAACCCACGAAATGTTTAATTATATTTATTGTAGATCTCCATAATACAATGTCTGGTTAATGTCTAATCATCATTCTACTTAGTGGCATTTCTGTGTTCAGAGTTGTCCTGCGTTACTTTTTTCACCATTTCCAAATCATTTGGAGTTGGAGAAAAAAAAACCCTGAAATTTTCAGAATCCGTATGATTTGTGCGATACGGCCATATACGTAAGATTCACCACAAAATCCGTGTGAACTATGGCAAAACCGTATGAGTTGATGGGTATGATTGAATGAACAGTCATTTGAAATGCATCTACTTTATTTTACTCTTTTGGGCCACTGTACTATAGAAATGATGTACACTTGTGAAACACGCAAAATTCGAGTTGACTCCTGGGGTTGGGAGGGGCACCTAAAAGCCACCAAAAGCCTCAGGAAAAGCATCCCTTTAAAAAATGTGCACAAAACTTAAGAGCTGCCATTGCATGTGAAAAGTTACTATTTTCAATCGTTTGAAAAAAAAAATTCCATAAATTGAAAAGTTAAGTTTAAAATAAATAGGAATATTCTCACCTTTTTACCATTTTGGTCCACCTTACTTCAAGAAACTTGTCCAAGCACAATAAAAATGGATTGGATGGCAAACGAGGGACAGATGAGTTGGTGGCCTGTTACAACAGCTCTGGTAGTTTTCTCCCCAATTTGTACTTTTCCATCTTTTTTTGTCATTTAATGTTCAATGTATGTTGTGATAACCAGTTTTGGACTGTTTCAGCATTTCTGGCTGTGATATTCTTTGGCAGAGAGCTTTTTTTTGGGAGCCTGTTACAATAACTCGGTTACTTTCACACTGGGATTTGTGTAGCTTTTTGGCCGAGGTATTTTATGTGGTGGAGAATTTTGGCTCTATGGATTGGATTTTTCCCGCTTGTTTACAATGCTACAACCATGAGGAACTTTATTTACCCCAATATTGATCTTCTTGACATCCTCTCCATTCGGCAAAGAATGCATCTTCGAGGGGATATCATCAGGGACAAGAGCCAACGCTAAAACAAAGTCAGTTGAAGTGAGAGAGAGGACGAAATGGGACCGAGGAGTTGCAGTTGTTGTTTACATTCAAACTTATCTAATAGCAAACGTGAGTGATTTTTTTTAAAAAATTACCAAAAATATCCCAAAGAAACCGCACAAAACTGAACCACTACCGAAGATAAGATGTTAGCATATAAAATGAACAACTTTTAGACCTGCTTGACAGTCAAACAAATGTGCTGTTAAAAAGACAATTGTCCGATTTTTTTCCATACTTGAAAAAATCGATATTATGGTGTTTAGAAATAGTTTTGGTGCTGTCGCTGCTAAATAAAGGTACCGGTAAATACAAATATCCATCGGATTGCCCTTTTTTTTTTTTACTCTTTTGGCCCTCGAGCGGAATTGAAAATGAAGGAAATGAATGGACTCGAATTCAATGGCAGCCAACTCCGAAATTAAGATTATAAATCGAAGTTCCATTGAAATTGCATTGTGGCAAGAAAAGAAAACGTGAAATATGAAGCAGGTGTATAATCACAGTCTACATGTGGGCAAATGGGAGGAGCCAATCAGGGAAAGGCTTCTCCTGGGGGTCGAGTGTGCGTGTGTTGGTGTGAGAACGAGATTAAAGCCCCCCCGCCTTGTAACTACCCCCCCACCCCACCCCTGAAAAAAATAGCAGCAGGAGGAGATCAGAATGGCGTGATTCATGCAGTCGCAGGGGGGGCAAGGGGGAGGGAATCCCTCCATTCTGTCCCCAATCCTTAAAGTCTGGGATTGGGCGGTGGGTGAAGTGTCGTTTGTCCGAGAGGTCGCGTGACTCTATGAGAAGGAAAGGGGAGGTGGGACTGCGGCAGGAGAGACCAAATCAATACGGACACCCATGATCAAGTTTCTGCCTTGACTACAACCACTCTTTTACTAGTAATTTTTGTTTTCTCCTCCACGAGTGCCGCTTTTGGCATACGAGTATAAATCTACAGAAAGCCATTGGATCTTTTGTTCCCCCACTATATCCTTGATGTCCAATTTAAGAAAAGTCCATGCACAAGTAAACCTGGCGCTCACCTCCCCCCACTGTCGATAATTTGCGCACGCTTCTAAAACAAATTTGGCATACTAGTAAGACATAACTGCACAGTGTGTGGCGTATCTCAGTTGAGTGCAAGGAGGAGGAAAGAGGGAGGGCTGCGCTGCTGTTGGAGTGGTCACAGCTGACTTTAACCATGACCAATCAAAGGAACTCCTTTCATTGCCTTAAATTCAGCACAGCAGAGTCTTGACTGCCCCAACCCACAATGGCCTGATTTAAAAAGATACAGTACAATGATTCAGGGGGTTTGATGCCCGCTGTTCACATATTCATAAATGAAATACGTCACATTAGACCAGCTATCTACCCTGCGTTGGTGTTACACGGTCTGAGCAGATGTAAGTTTTAGATTGATTTTCTGCCACTAAATTGTCACTCGGGCGGCGCGGTTATCGACTGGTTAGCACGTCCGCCTCACAGTGCAGAGGTGCAAGGTTCGATCTGGCCTTCCTGTGTGGAGTTTGTATGTTCTCCCTGTGCCAGCGTTGGTTTTCCGCGGGTCTTCTGGTTTCCTCCCATATTTCAAAAACATGCACGGCAAGTTATTGCAACACTCTAAATTGTCCCTTGGTGTGATTGTAAGTGCAAATTGTTGTTCTTCTATTTTTGCCCTGCGATTGGCTGGCAACCAGTTCAGGGTTTACCTCGCCTACTGTCCGGAGACAGCTGGGATGGGCTCCATGTGAGGATTAGCGGATCAGAAAACGGATGGCTGGATGGATAAATTGTCAGTCCACAAGGTGAATCTCCAAGACACTTCTTTTACCACACCGGCCTGTTTGACTTCATGGAAACTAATCTGCCAAAGTGGACAACAAAAACAATGAGTCTTATGCTCACGCAAAAATCAGGACGCACTAGCAATGGACCATGAAGATAGAGACCTGCATATTACTAGTAAGGCAAAACTACCAGTGGACATTTTGGTTCCACTAGTAAGCTTCAGGAGGCGACTAGTTGGCCTTTGTGTTGCACAGGTGATTAATAGTATGGCTATATTTCATGCAATTAGCATACTGCTAGATTAAAAGTAGCACTAGTAGAATACAAATCATAACTAGGAAGACGTTCTACTAGTCTGCCAAAAGTTGTCCTGCTAGTGAGGACAAACTGTGTGCTGGTAGGGTGTGTGACACAGCTCAACTACTTGGGCTTAGCGATGTTATGTACAGAATGTTTACTAGTCAGTTTTAATGGCAAACTAGTCAGCCAAAAGTGACGTCAGGGTTGGATAAACATTACATTCTTAATTTCTGTTAGTGTGTCCTAGTTGTTGTAAAGTGTGCTGAATTGCCTATATACTGTATATCAAAGAAATCGAATAAATGCTCAAAGGGTTTTGCGTGTGTGTGTGTGTGCGTGTGTGTGTGTGTGTGTGTGTGTGAGTTACAGGATACTTGTGAAAGTACAAGTGAGGTCAGGTTACTGATTGGGACCATCTGGCCGTCAGAGTGGTCCCCACTGTCCTTTCCTCCCTCCCTCTCTGATGATGAAAGGCATCTTTGGGTTACTGTCCCCCCCACATTTGCACACGCACACACACACACACATACACACAGAAGGTCTTTCTTTGTCCACTGTCGTAGACTGTCTTGTCCACCCACATGGACAGTAGCCATGTGCAAAGACATGTACCCGATTTCATGAGTGTCCCTTCTGAGTGTCCACCGGCAAATTTCCTTTCCCCCCCAAATAATTAAATATTGTAAAAAAGACGCACGCTACACAAAAGGGACTCACTGGGCCAAGCAGCACGTGCTCAACAGGGCGATGATGTCATACTCCCTTGCAACAAAGAACGCCGTTTGGTCAACGTCAAGCTTCTATTTCAGCGTTTTTTGGGCTGAGCGTTTGCAACATTATAGTCGCTTAGCCCTGATGCAGATGTTGATTTTGTGTGTGGCGACGAGCTACAGTTAAATAGGCTGGACCGACTCTCATTCGTGGGGGGGAATAGACTCATGGGACCTTTAATAAGGTACCCCCACACAAAGAGAAGTGACTAAAATGTCAAATCATGCTCAATTTGGATGGCAGTAAAATTATTTTTTAGGGTTAGGGGGGCTCTGCTTGTATGCAACACATCAGAAGGAGAGGACATACAGTATATCTGACAGCTAATTCTAGAAACTCATTATTATTATTATTATTCATAGTAGTAGTAGTAGTAATATAAAATTTCATTAAGTTTCACATTACATCAAAAAGTATTTTAAATTCAATTATTATTTATGCTTATTTTTTCTTTTAAATTATCTTGGGTCTCCGTAACATTCACAATCAAATTAACATCAAAATCATAGTTAAAATCCTATTAAAATTGAGGAAAAAAATGAATGTATTCATGAAAAATGAATGCGTATATGTAAGAGGCTTTCAGTCATTGCGCTCTACAGATGAGTAAAAAATAAGCAGTGATAAAAAGGCGAAGACAATAAAATGCCTCTGAAAAAAATCTAATAAAAACTGTTCTGTATATAAAACCACAGGAACAACACACAGTACACCGCCTATGACTCTCAGATATAATTTTTCTATGTAATATAATGAAATGATTAAAAGGATCAAATCTTTGTGTGTGTGTTTTTTAAGTGTGACATCAATAGTTTTTCATCTTCCGAGCCAATGTGTGCAAGAGTAAGAGTGTTTGAACTGAGAATCATGGTGATATAAAAAGACTTGAAGTCATTTTTTTTAATTACTTTGGATCCATTTGAAGAGCTGCACAGAGGCTGCTTAACCCCACAATTAAGTTGCCTGTCACATTGACCCATTTCAAATCAAGAAAAAAAAGAAAAAAAGGACTTTCATATTTGGATTATATCATTTCTAGTAAATATTCTAAATATTACATTTAGTCTATCTAGAACCAACAGTTTACATTTGCAGCACAGTGTCATTTTTTTCTCAGTCAGCACTTTTTGTAATGTTTTTTTTACAGAGCGAGAGAATTTGTGAGATTTAACTCAAAATACAATTACGTAAACCCCAAATACCATACGAAATATAATTAAACATGAAGAAGTATAACATACAGTATATATTTAAAAAATACAGTAAAAACGTACAATTAATCATAATAAAAAATGAAAAATAACAGTACTTGAAAAAACACCTAATTAAACCACAATCAAAAATGTGTTTGTCCACACCTAGTTAGCACTGGACCTAATGTTGCTGTCATGTGGGCATATGAGTCAGTGTGGATGACTTCATTGCTTTTTGCGGCTGTTAGGTCACTTGCACCCAGAATTCCCCCCCCCCCCCAACCCCCGCGCGCCTCCTAGTCCACCCCCCACCCCCGGCCATCCAATCCTCCTCCGTCTCTCCATTGCCTCCAATCAACATGAAGATGATGAAGAAGACTCCTCACCTCAACGCTTCCTTCCTGGATGCCGATGACCTCATGCGGGTGACATCACTGAAATCCTGTTGAAGAAACACACACGTACACACACACACACACGCACACACAATGTAATATAATTAGACCTGATGTAACAATTCTAAATAGAGTTGATGTCCATGGTACACAAAACACAAATGTGTTTCCGTGCTTCTGTAGATTTTTCTGTGCTTTACTTGATTATGTATTTTTCTGAATATCTTTTTACATTTATTCCTAATGTATTCAAAACAAGGCTTCAAGCTGTTTAATGCCACTCCCAGTCAGTTGAAACAAGAAAATACTGTAATGACAACAACCACATGGCTTCGACTTCCAGTCTGCTAGCTTAATGCTGATGCTAAATAGTAAATAGCCTCCATGTGGTCATGCTGTAACAGTTTAAGAAACGGGCTAACCACAAACAGTGCAGTTATACATGTCGACAGACAATGTAACAGAACTCAGTCATATATTCTTTACACTTTGCAAAGAATGACTATACAGGATATTCGTTTGTCAGACAGCACAATGGGCAGTGTGATCATTTTTTTTCATTGTGTTGAATTCAATTTCATTGTAATAACTGTATTTTTATAAAGCATACATTTCATGGTGTGCTACTTTTCTTGCGTGTGTGTGTGTGTGTGTATATATATATATATATCCAAACGGCTTTGTTCCACGTCAGTAATATAAAATAAATGCTGAAGCGTCTTCCGATAAATACGGCACCTGATCCCCGCCCCCTCAAATAACCTCCCTGATTGCCACCCAATTACGTCCGCCAGGTGGCACTGTGCAATTAAGAAAAGCTAGCGAGCAAGTCTACTCCCACGCCACACATTCAGTCGGACAACATTCCCTCCTTGAGTGCGTGTTTAGTTTTTGCAGCCAGTGTGCACTAAAGCGGCTTCTTCTTCCCTGGATTCAACACGTGGGCTTTTTTTCCCTCACGTGTCTGCTTTTTCCTGCTATGTGACAGTGGGCCCACTGCGGCCTGAGTGTTGTTTGACGCAAAACACGCGTGGCAAAGACGCCGGATCGGAAGACGACCTCGAGGAAGATTCGAGAAAAGTCAGGTATCGTTTCCGGTTTGGGTCGTAGAGCAGGTTTTTGGTGTTAGCTATTTGTTTAAATTAGCTGCTTGTTTACATTAGGTGACGTCATGAACTCTGTAACCTCAAGAGTGCGCACATATTGTTGGAATGTTGTCTTTTGGCTCCTCCGTCGCTAGATGACACTAGCGGCTTTCTTAGCGGGCCTGTTGGTTGTGTCAAAGGTCGGCAGAGGGCGTCACAGAGACATCAACAATTCACATAAATTAAATGGAAAAAGAGAAAAGGAAATGTGACTGACTGAATGTATGTAATAAGGTAAAAAAAAAAATAATGTCGAAATTATTAATCAAATCAAAAATAAAGGTGATCAATAAATATCTTTGAAAGAAGGTAAATCATTTAATTTCAGAAATAAACGCATCTGAAAAAACTAAACAAAAAATACAAACTAAGAACAATAAAAACGACTTTGCGTAAAGAAAAATAAATAAACAATCAAACGAAAAAATCTGATTAAAATTTTAAATATGCACAAAAATAACTGATGTTTTGTATCAACACTAAAACAAATTTTAAATAAAATGTATTCAAAACTGTTCTTAATGTACTTAATCCCACAAACGTATTCAAAATGTAAACACTGAAATTGAAAGAAAATCCTTTTTGTTGCAATATTGTGATCATCATCATTACTATTAGCAGTAGAACCCAATGTACACTTTGAGTGTTTGCATTCCATGTTGAACCGTCCTCCCTCAGGTCAAACAAATATGGGCGTGCCCAAAAACATCCTCTTGATCCGACGCTTTGCCTATTGATACCAGAGTGTGATTGAAGACCATTATAAAGTGTTTAAATTTCCTATATTTAGCGTTGTCCAAAAAGATTGGACCCGCTGATTTTGAGAGCCTGTAGGCTTTCCCTGTCGGAAAGGAGCCTTGGTGTGTGGGTGTGTTGGGTGCGCGTGCCCTTGTCGTCAGCGGCCCCACCCAGGAAGGGAAAATGACACTGCAATAATAACACATGTCACTCTGTTTATATTTGTGTGTGTGTGTGTGTGTGTGTGTGTGTGTGTGCTATCAAAACAAGATTTCCCAAGAGGGCGATAGGATTCTTTGAATCATTAACATGTGAACAACCCGCTTTGCACTCTGGCAAATGGGCATGTCAGAAGTGTCAATGCTCACACCCTTCAGTACATAAAAAAAAAAAGTAAAGGGTTTAAACACTATCGTACCTGAATGTGGTTCTTTAGCTTGGATGCATTGCAGAGTTTGCCGTGATCAAACTGCTAGCAAGATATGAATGTAGATTCACTTCACTCAAAAGATTTGTTTCTTGAGGATCTTGAAAAAAAAACTCACATTAAATTACAATCGCAAGAAAAAAAAAAAAGAAAATTGTTCAGCCCTCTTGTAAGAAGGCCAACGTTATCCATGGGTGCGACGTTGGTACCATGACTTATTTATAATAGTTACTCCAAAACCAAATGTTATCAGTGTGAAATTTACATTTTTGAAATGTACGAATAAAAAATGTAAAAATATGTACTCATCAAGCTAAAATTTTGCTAATTCCACGTTGCGTCTGAATCTTCTTAGATGTCATTTAATGTTTCTTTCCAGACACAAGATCTCAATCAATGACACTTTGACCCACGGTTGAAAATATACATATCACAAGACTATTTTGACAAAGGAGTCAAAAGTACACATTTTCACATGGAGGCATGCAAATTACTGATACATGCAAAAACTGCAACCACCAAGTACCACAAAGTATTTGTTCTTTGTTGGCTCCCACCACTAGAGAATGTTCATCGCTGTACTTTTGTTGCCAGTGCTCTTTATTGAATTTAAAAAGAAAGAAAATAGCTTGAGGTCAGGTTTCAAAAACCGGAGCGGGAGGCCCTGGCTTATTAAACCTTTTTTTTTCTGCAAACACATTTACAATCCAGGCTGACATTCCGCCGTGTGTGAGAATGTGTAGTAAGTCAAAGATGACAGACACACCTTTAGTGTTGTGTGTGTGCCTGCTTGGAATGTTGAAGGCCCGATTCGTGTTCGCTTCTCGCCTCGTCTGACGTGTTACATCACAGTCGCTCGACACCCAACCCCTCTAATCAGATCTGTAATATAGAAAGTGTCTGGGGAGCTGGATTGTCATCAATTTCTAAATGTTTATATTAGAAAAGGACCAGTTGCGGGCCCCAACCACCACTCACATGTCACAATTATAGAAACCGTTGCTCCTACACCAAACACAATATAACAGCACACAACTCTGCCATGTCCATCGTCCAGAGCGCTTGACGATCAGTATTTATTATATTTACAATATTTCATGATTTGAAAAGTTTGGATCTGACCAACCAATCAGGACGGTTAAATTCAGATGTCAGAACGAATTTAAAATGCACTCGGATAAAGAAACAATCACATTTCCAATGTAGCTGAAGTGACAAGGTGCAGCACTCTTGATTGTGAAGGCCTTGGGCAGATTAGTTTGGCATGGCAACACAGAAGCTGAGATCTGATTGGACCAAAAAAAAAAAATCTAACTTCTGAAAGCAGTGGAGCCAAGAAAAGAAAAAATGATTTTCAGAAAGAAAAGGAACAGACCAGTTAAGGGATTAAGCAAATTAGTGATGCATCCACCGTTAACTTTCAATCATATTGGAATAGGCAATACTGGCGGCAAACATTTTAGTATTACACACCACAATTATTGCCCCAATACCGGCTGTAAATTGATGTCGAGATACTGACAAATTACTACTAATAATTAATACTGACTGCCTGCTTGCTAGCTTGGGTAAATTCACATCTCATAGTTCAGAACCCCCACGACATCAGTTTTATTGATCTAGATGAACTTGGACGTGCATGACAGGATGCACCAAAAAGTCTCAAGGAAGCATTTCCCAAATTGATCAGGAAGTCACCCATTTTGGGCATGGCATCAATGTTTGATGATCATCTTCCAGTCTGGGTTGTTGATGGGTGAGTCAATAAAATTTCATGGAAAGACAACTTCGGGGAAAAAAGGAGGAGGAGGTTGTTTAAAACTTTGACTGCTGCTTTCCACTACGCCTGCCACCAGACCAAACCAGGACTTGGTCCATATTTAACCACACACACACACACACACACACACACACGCGCACACGCACTCGCACACATGCAAACTTACACGTCTTTGTGCCTGTCTTTGTATCCTCTCCATTTCCATGGTTCCATAAACTCCACCCAGAGAGAGAAAACGTATATAAGCAAAAATCACCATCTCCTCATTGCGACGTTTGAAGATTTCACTTGTGAAGTGTTGGATCCATGATGGGAATTTCAAATTACAGGAATTTTTTTTGTTTTCCATTTTTGGGTTTAATCGACCACCAGAAGCTCCTTCACGGGGACGCAGACGATTGCATACACAGGATGTCTTTAAAAAAGTGAGGACTGTCTTTTTTTTTTAAATAGATAACAACGGAACAAATGTTGTGGGCAGTGTTTATATTTAGAGTACTTTACGGTATATTGAATGCTTTAATATAGCATGTCCTAGATAGTAGGCAGATTTATTTTAAGATGTATTATTTTCTGGCACAAACAAACAAGGGGTGCTAATACATATCCCTGTGGGACACCATACCGAAATATATATCTTTTTTTACTGTCAGCAGCCAAAACCATAAATAATGTTATGTCCTGCTCTTGGCACACACGCAGTGAGAAACAAGTTTGACAACTGACGTTCATGTATTGATGACTGCATCATAAGTCAAACGATACAATACCAATAGTTCATTTTTATGTTGACACGGTATCATGAGGCACAATGATACATCACTAGCGATATTTTTTGCTGCCTCTTATAAATATGCAGTGTTGACGTTTCACCATCAGAGCGTGACAATATTGATGTGACACACCTGTATCAAAACTGTGTGGACAGGGTAGTCTGTGAGTATTGTTGTATACTCTTGTAGTGAGTGTTGCTGCTCTGTGTGCGTTGAACAGAAATTCATCGAACGCTTAGAATTACCCTAAAATTGAATTTATTAGTGTTTTGCATCATATGTTAGCATTAAGCTAGCAGGTGTTCATTGGACCAAATGATATGGTTGGGTTGGATATTTTGGAGTGTTTGGTTGCTCTGTATGTCACAGATTTTTCACCTGTCGCGGGTGGTTCTGGAGCGTAACCCCGTGATAAATGGGCTTTCACTGTAATAGTCATAAAAAGACTTTCAGTTAGAGGGCGCCGGCTTCGTGGCATCACATCTGCAGAGGTCTCCGTCTACATGTCAGTTTGTCTGTGTGAGCGCAGATAGAGTTTAACAGCTGCACTTCACACACACACATACACGGTCTGACAGTCTAGCCTGACTCCTCCTAGTTGCCTCCCTCCGTTCCTCCCTGTCTTCCTACAAGCCGGAAAGCAGTCCAGTTTTCCAGGCGTAGACATTGACGCGCGCGCACACGCACACTCACACTCGCATAACCAGTAAGGGAGTACTCTTCTTTTTCTCCTCCTCCTTTACGCTCACACACACGTCGAGCAAGCTTCTGTCTCCATTTGCAGCCCTGAAAAGGTAAGGTCTAAACGTTTTCTTCTTTTTCCTTCCTTTTTGTTTGAAGCGTGGCCCGGGAGAGGTCATGAACACCTTTTCGATGGGGAGGAAAAAAAACAGGATCGTTTGGAAAGTAGATGCTGGTTAAAAGCTCCGCACATGAGTGAAGAGTGTAAATGAGCACTTTGATGTATTAAATGGGTGGTTTTGTGTATTAATGAGCACTTTTATATGTTGAGTGAGTGTGGAGAGAGCTCAGGACTTGGCTGCTCATGTGGGTGTTGTGCGCGCACATGTCAGTGAGGCTGGTGGGTGGCAAAAAGTTTGGCCGCCCACTTGGGAGCCCCCCTCTGAATGACTTTTCCCAAAGTAGGTGTCCTGGTGTGTAATGGTGATAGCGCTGATGATAGTGCTCCTGAAGGCATCGTTATGCTGTGGTTGTACTGCATGGTAAAAAAGTACAATTACAACATTTATCTGGAATATTTTTTTTTAAATACTAAAATGTGTATTGAAGAGCAAAAATCTCTCAATACAAAGTACTTGTTAAATCGCGATAATGTGTACTGATGAATTTGTTTCATAACTCGTGATTAGGGTTGCAGCTATTGAATATTCTTAGAATTGGGTATTCTATAGATTGTTTGAATAAATGCAGAAGAATTTACTTTGCGTTAATGAATTCAAACACAAGAACATGCACATGTGAGGTGCAGGTATGATTTGTGTCCACTTGAGCATCGCGATCGTCACATTCCATTCGAGTCTGTGACTTTAAAAGGCGGGGCTTGGCCTGTTGAGTGACATGGGTTTCTGCAAATGACAGTGTGGTGTTGGGTAGCTGTTCACTGTCTAGCCTGTGAGTCAGCCTGCATGTTGAGTAACTGCTTGACAGCTGTTGCCGTAGAAACTCGAGTCTGTGCTTGTTAACGTGCAACGTTATGGTTAATGGCAACAACGAAAACCACAATTAATGATAATAACAACAAATAATTAAATAACGAGTTCTTTTCTAGAAACAAAGACTAACTGAAACTACATTTATCTTCATAAAACTCGCTAAACTTTTTGACTTTAAAATCCATCACTCAATAAATATTATACATCGAAACAAAAATACACAAAAAAAGAAACATAAAAAAACCCCTCCCCCTCCCAAACATGACACTCTAAAATGTCTTTTTTTTTTAGGACAAATGTTTCCCCAGGTCTGGTTGAACAGGAAGACTCATTGAGATGGACGCTTGTTCTCGTGCAACTGAGCCAGGAAATGCGTCCAGCCTTCCTCACTAGTATAATAGAGGTTGTAAAAAATAAAAATAACAGGCACTGACATTTAAATGAATTGAACCGAAAGGCTTGTGGAAAGTTTTTATTACAACTTTACCCCCCCCCCCCCCCACACAATTTTAAGTCTCTTAATGGCAATACAACAAGGTTCGTACTGGCTATGTGCAGAATTGTTCCCTAAAAAAAAATCCACAAAAAAATCCCAATAGTGATTAGGGAGTAGAGAAGGGAATGAATGAATGAATGATTTTATTTTTTTTTGTTGTGATCCCCGCAGTGACCACCCCGATCTGAAGCCTTTGCCGCCATCGCCATGGAAACGTCGACCCAGAGACGCAGCGGGCGCGGTGCCAGCTCGCCGGCCCGAATCACCCGCCTGCAGGAGAAGGAGGACCTGTGCAACCTCAATGACCGGCTGGCCGTTTACATCGACAAGGTGCGCTCGTTGGAGACAGAGAACGCGGGCCTGCGTTTACGCATCACCGAGTCCGAGTCGCATGTCAGCCGAGACCTGAGCGGCATTAAGGCGGCGTATGAGGCCGAGCTAGCCGACGCCCGCAAGACCCTGGACCAGGTGGCCAGGGAGCGGGCCCGTTTGCAGCTGGAGCTGGGCAAGGTCAGGGAGGAGTACAAGGAGCTCAAAGCCAGGTAAGGAGGCTTGATGGATGTTTCCTTTGCCATTTGGAGGGGGGGCGCTGAGTCAGACTCCAAAGCCAAGTGCAGCATGAAATTTGGGGGACATGACGATCATGAGTAAATCCGCAAAGACGTCTCAAGAAGCCATGCTCAAAATCACACAGGAAGTCAGCCATTTTGGTTTGAAGTGGGCGGCCATTGTTGGATTACTTGAGCGCGCAAGCCGAATTTGTGGGGAATACCCTGCAACGCCAATTTTCCTTTAGCAACATGAAATTTGGTTGGGATGTCTCTCATGAGCAGCCCAACAAAAAGACTCAAGAAGACTTGCACAAAAAGTCACAATTCTAACCAATTGATTTTGAAGAGGCTACTCGAGGATCAATTTGACCTTTTCCTTCCGACATTCATTTCCTCCTATTTTCCTTCATTAAACATATCCTAAAGCATTTTAAAATTCATATCTGGCCTGAAACCAGTTTGACAACATGGAATTTAGTCGGCATGTCTATCATGAGTAATTTCGACAAACCTACAGGATGTTGACCATTTTCATTTGAATTTGTTTTGGTGCCTTTATACTATTGGCCACCAATTATTATTTTTAATTCAACTACCCTGGCCCATTTCAATTCATATGAAATTTGGTAGATGTCTATCATGAGGAGACCCACAAAAAGTATTTAGAACCAGACATTTTTCGGCTTGTTTTGGCGATTTCCACGGGTCCTTCAAAGGATAGTTTTTCTTTTTTCAAATTCAGTCTCTGTAGCCAATTTGACTTGGTCACATTAAGTTTGGTAGGCATGTCCATCATGAGTAGACCTACAAAAAGGTCTCAAATAGACATGCTGAAAAACACAAAGGAAGTTGGCCATTTTGATTTGAAGCTGCCATTTAATGCTTGCTTTGGCAATTTCCTTGATAGATAGGAATGAACTATTCTTTTGAATTAATTCCTTGCAGGCTGTTTGACTTCATCAACATGGCATTTGGCCAGCCATCTTGGTTTGAAGCGGACATTGTTAGATATTTTGATAGCACCAAAAGCCACTTTCACATAACGCATGCACAGGAAGTCTGCCATTTTTTAAATTTTGAAGCAGACATTTTAAGCTCCATATGCTTCTGATATAGAGACTTACTTTTAGGGGAGGATCTGTTCTAGCTTCCCAAATTTGGGAAACAAATTAACACATTCAGGCTTTCGATAGTCATGTACGTAGCATATGTAAAAATCTTTGGGCTGATGGACATCTGGAGACTAACCAGCAGCCTGCGGATTGTCGTCAAATTAACGTCTCCCATGGGTGACGACATGCCGGATTGTTTTGCGGGATGCCGCAGGTAGCACTGGCATCCCGGGAATGTCGTGGAGCAGTCTACAAGCACGGGTGGAGGGCCGAAAGGAAAATTGCTGCTAAATATAGTACAGTGGACCCTTAGAAATGTTAGTTACCTCCCGCTCGCAGAAGCTTTGTATTTCCAGTTGTAGTCTTTCTAAAGCCAAAGTGATTATCAGCTTCAATCTCGTGACGTGCGATGGGCAGTTGCGGTCCGGAATCACCCCCATTTGCACAACTAGCAACGCCTTGGGCTGCTTTGTGTTTCGTTGCCCCAGCGACCGTCAAGCCTCAGCCTTCCCTCGTGAGTGCTGGTGACTCAGCAGGGCCCATCTGATTGGCCGAGTTTGTAATGAGTGACGATGTGGGCAAATGGTAAAGTATGTTCGCATGAATAGAAAGTGTTAATGTAGAACTACTACAGAGAACACACGCACCATGGCCCCAACCGCACGGCCGCCCTCAGGCAGAAGCTCGCACTGTTGGCGTCAACGGTTCCTCATTCAAAGTTGTTTAATATGGAAATAAGGAAAGAGAGGAGTGCTGATGGAGCTCTTTGCTATACAGCAATTTTTTTCACAGTGGTGAATTAATTTCAGTTAAACAAATGGAAGTATTTTTACCCAAGCTTGGGAAGTTTTTTTTGGGGGGGGGACTATTTCAGTTTTAAAATATATTTTGTTATATATTAGATTTTAACCATTATTAATTTATTATTGCAATTAATATACACATTAAAAGAATAAAATAATTTTTTACAAGTTTTCATTTCTGATGTTTTATATGCTCACATTTCTATTGAATGTTAATGTTTCAAAAGATTTTGATGCAATAGATTTTTAAAAATCTATTTTGGCTGTTTCAACAAATCTTGTATAAATATTCCTTATTTTTTGTGGTCTGTTTTTTATTGAAATATATTGCAACTAATTATTTGTAAATGTTTTTTGTGCCAAATTAAGTTTTCTATTTAAAAAAATTTTTAAACTTTTTCTTTTATTTATTGTAAAAAATATTTTACACAATGTGCAGCATTTATTTAATGTCTATGATCCTATAATATTGAATATTCAGTCACTTTGATATTGTGATGTATTGTTGGTGTTTTTTTTTAAAGTTGCTTTATGGTAATACTTTCATTATAGTGGAACATAACATTGATTGCCCGCCCTGCTTGTAATTCTGTCTAACGTAGTCAAAGTAAAGTTTCTTTGATGTTTATCAGTTGGCCGTTCACAAAGAAGGATTTACCTGCTGTGTAACCTGCCAGTTGGGAGGGCGGCGGTTTTAGGGCGAGGCATCAGAATGGAGGCCGTGAAAAAGATTCATGAACACGCCACGGCTTGTAAGCTTTAACGTGAAGAATTTGAATACAATGGCAACAAAGAATAAGTTACCTTAACACGTTGGACATTTTTCTTGTAGCTCACGTGGCTGTTATAAGTAGAAAAGAAAATTCACAATTTTCCCCAGAGGAAGCAAAATTTAGTGGACCTGTCCAGAATTATAAGAATTCTGGAATTATAAATTTGAGGGCTCTGACTTTTAATGTTGCCAAGTTAAAAAAAAATCATCAACATCTGTTTACTTGATCAACCCCTCGTGACACAAAATCGAGTGGACATGGGGAAAAAAAATCACAAGCACTCAGGTCTGAAACTTAACAGGAAGTCAGCCATTTTGGGTTGCAACGGCCATTTTGGACACATTCTTGGTTTATTCTTCGGAGTGTTAAGAGAAATTAGCCTGGTACCATTTGACGTGAGACTTATTCGTGACAGGTTGCACGAAAAAGTCCCAAGGACTCATGTCAGAAATGAAACAAAATTCTTTTTTTTTTTAAGCTAACAGTAAGGGATTGTTGTCTACTGTGGAAATGTACAGCAGATGTGTCCCAAAGCTGCTTCCCCCCCCCCCCCCCCCCCCCATTGTATAAATGAGGAGATTCGGTCTGCACAACCCGTTGGCAAGTGAAGTTCTTGGCAGGAGAGTTGATGTTGTGTGCGTATGTGCGCGTCTGTGTGCGTGCAAGAGTTTATAGAAGTTTCCGTGGAAGTTTGGCGCCGGCTCGGCTCTCTGTGAGTCACCGTAAATCGTTGTAAAATGGCGGATGAATATTCCCAGTGGGCCACGGGTAAAAAGCTGGTTGGTTTCCATTCAGTGTGGCTTCTTATGTAACATGTAATAACGTTTCTCTTTGAACCATCTGCACGCTTTTATATTTGGACGGCGGATAGTTTCCCAGAAGGTTGTACACTGCATCAGCTTTGACTTGTATCAAAATTATCCCCAGATGTTTTATTTTTTCATAGCTAAAATTATAGTATTTTATTGACCTGGATGACCTTTATTGTATGATCATAAATTAATTGTGTTTACAAAAAATGATTTAATCTCACCGTGGGCTAATTCAAACAATGGCAGGAAAGCCTCATAATTTTTTTTTTTTTTAAAGAATGTCGCCACATCTTTTATTCCTATGTGGTGAATTTAATGGGGTACTGTTCATCATGATGAACATTTTTGTTGTGATATGACTACAAACAGATTATCAGGATGAATGAATGAAATTTGAAAAACTAGTCAGAACTCGTGACTCATTCTCTCCTGAATCATTGCACAACCACACGGGGATGGCACAATGGCATCTCGTATTTTACACACACACACATACTGTTGAGTGACTGTGTGTTTGCCAAGCTACAGTGTTTGCATACAGATGAAGTTGACTGAGTTTCTCATGGTGACGCGCCAAACAAAAGGCATCGCGCCGCCTCTTTTGACAACACCCAGACTCCTCTAGCTCTTCTGTTTCAGCCCTTCTACCCACTTTGCAACACCCTCCCTCTTAGACGACCCACGACCTGCTCTCTGCCACACCTACCTACCCCCCCCCCCCCCCCAATAGCAACTCCACCACAGCTTGGGAGCCTTGAGGCGTGCGGTGCTTCTTTTTTTTTTTTAACTGGAAACAGCCATGGCGTTTGTTCTCATCATGAGTACATTTTGCCTGCCGTATAATACACACGCACACAATGCTGCACATTGTCCTCCACCCATCAGCGGTGGTCATTTGACTGCTTCCATTTTACAACCTTTTCTGCATAAGAGACCTAACAAGATTTTTGAGCTTTGATTAGATCAAAGAATCCATACAAATTTGGGAAAACCCTTTTTGTCCTATGTTTGGACGGGGACTCGGTGGGGAAAACCCCACCCACACCCATAGACACTCACACACGCTCACCAGATTTGTGTGTGTGTATGTGACTGAGATGAATAGCTGGTAACCCTGCCTCCTTTCCACCCAATTGCAGGGCCCTAGTAGGCAACTGTTTACAACCGAAATGGCGCAAACAAGACGGCTGTGTGCCGGCCTGGTCCAGCTGTCCGAGCATGAGGTGGCGGCTGGTGGGCCTCGTTGTAACAAATGGTCTCTTCCAAAAAAAAAAAAACGACAACAGTCACCAAATTGTGAGCTCAGAACCCCCCCACCGACCCATGTTAGGTGGCGTGAGGCATACACACTTGGCAAATAATTAACTGGATTAATTTATGATTCAACTTGCACTCTGCTGTACAGTATACTAATTGTGTGTTGCACACCGCACCTGTAGAACGAAATTACATACAACCGATGCATACGAGGTCCGATGTCAGTAAAGTGCAAACAGTGCTGCGCCTCCTGAGCTAGAGGAGTGGGGTTGGTGTCAAACAAAAAGTTTCCAGTTTGTCTGCATTTGAACCAAACTAGCATCTCATTTGTGTAGCATACCTGCTTTTCAACTCATAAGCAGTCTTTCTTGGCCAAGTGTGTAAAACAACACACAAGGAATTTGTCTCTTGTAGAATGTAGTAAGTGACTTCTGGGAGCTAATCCCATAGTAGGAGTTTGTCCCAACATGTCTGCTTTAAAACCAAAATGTCTGACTTCCTCTTTAATTTGTGGCATGGGTTCTTGAGACTTTTTTAAAATGGCCACCCCAGATTCATGTCAGTCTGTCAAAGTGGCCTATGAGCTATTTTTTCATTCTTCCCAAGGGGTGTTTGTGAAGGAATTTGCAAGAAATAACTATTGTTAAACCAAAATGGCAGACTTGGCCTGCTCAAGTTGGGCAATGGGTCTCAGAGACTTTTTGGTGCATTCTGCCCGGTTCGTTTAGATCAGCGAAGCTGGTGTCCGGGGCTCACCTTGTTTGTTTTTGTCTGTTTTTTCAAAGAATCCTCAAAATGAATACAATATTTTTCATTCAAATGGTTTAATCCATTTTGACAAGGCTCATTGATTTTATGATTGAATGGCCATTTAAAAATGTGTTGATTATAAAAATAATTTTAAATCTATTTTATTTACTGTATGGGGTATAACCATTGCAATATTTACAGTAATTAAAATGTGTAATTAAATAATCCTTTAAAAAAATTTTTGTATTTGTAAAATTTTGGGGACAGGCAACCTATGTTACCATTGTGCCCAACAAATAATGCATATAATAATTGTAACACAGTTCACATACTGTAGCTTAGTATTCAGCTTTAAAAAAATGCGTTTGTAGAAATCAAGGCCTCACCCTTAGTGAATGCCCTACCCTGAGATTCTCTTCCCTCCTCTTTGTATCGTGGTGTAAAAATAACAATTTTCATGTTGCATAGCATATGTCGCGTCTAGCACATGCTAGTAGCCCTGACGTCGTGGGCTGGGTTGTCCTAGCAACACCAAAGCAAACCTGGGCAGAATGGGAAGCAGGAAGGGTTTTTTTCTTTTTTCTTTTTACTTGTGGCTGGCGCGGCGGACAAAGATAGCTGCCTGTGAGTCATCGCTGAGGCTGGGAGGAGAGCCAACACATTCCTCCTCCTCCTCCTCCTCACATTTCTCCTCTTTTATTCTTTCCCGTCTTTCTGTTCACACTCTCTAAACCCTTCTACCCTCCTCACGGTGTCACATACGACTCAGGTTACCATCATCAACCACAATTTACAGAGAGCCAATCCACACATTTGATTCGCAAGCCTCAAAAGTTTGACGCCATGCTCCGCCCGTATTCAATTTCAGACGCACAGAACTTGGCACTGTAGCATCAGCTGTCTTTATAGGATACCTGTATTCTATTTGGGCAAATTCTGTAGTACTAGTTTCTCAAAGCCCCAAAATGGCTGCTTCGAGTGAAAATGGCCGACATCCTGTTTTAAGTTTGGGCATGTGTCCTTCAGATTTATTTTTTATTTTATTTAATTTTTTTGTGCGTCCCATGCCGACCAAATTTTATCCTGATGTCCAGGTTTTGGGAGCTAATTTCTTTCCGGTAGGCGCTATTGAGTGAGATATTCCTAAGTCATTTATTCAGAGGCTCTGTTGTTACACAAATCAGACTTAGATGATATAAACAGGCTGTCTTGCCTTCGGGAAGAGCTCACATACACAGACACGAGTGAAGATCTAAATAGTACATGACATTAAAGGACACGATTGCGCACGCACACATGGTAAACCAGTGGCATATGCAGTCCATTCTGTTGGTGACTGCAACTCATCTCATTTATTCGACATGTGCAATATGTCTAACAAGGGCAAGATGAAGATCGTTTTTCTCCATCGGAAATAATGGATGAATTACTAACTGCAGTGGGTTTTGGGTAACCTTTTAACATCCTTGGCTGTTGTACAAGTGCAAAAAGAGCTGAACTCAATTACAACTTGTACAATGCGTTCCACTTTTACAACCTTATTGTATAGATCGGGCAATGTGCCGCTTTCCCACACTTCATTTCGGATTTGTATAGTTATCGTCTTGTTTCCTATCACTGGTTTTATTTTGTGATGATTTCAACAAAAAAGAAAAGGCAAAAACATGCATACAGGTCTCCAGTGAACTCATCAAGGCGGAACCATACAACCATGCATTATCATTCTTTATCAGTAGACAGCGGGTGTCATTTTTCCTATCTTTAGACATGTTAGCGTCTTTATTGACGCTGACTGCTACTTGTCAGCTCATCTCTTGACATTTTGCGACCGTAAACTTGCAACCCCCCCGGTGAAAAAAAACCAACTTTTTTTTTTTGGTCAAAACTTGTACCGGTATATAAATCATGTAAAATCCTTAATACGTTCATATGTTCATCATTTTAAGATCATAAAATGTGCCATCAAACTACAAGGCTCGGCTGGTCATCAATTTCCCAATAGCACACTGCACCTCCTCCAACTTTATCACGCTAAACATATACCGGTAGTTGTACTGGTGAGGCGCGGCATCCTTGGAAAAATACTTTTTCAGCTGACAAACACATCCTTGAAAAGTTTCCATGCTGCGGGGAAAAAAAGGTTGCTTTACCATAACGTATAATAGTTGGTGTTAGCGCTAGCATTGGTGCTAATGTTGGTGATCAAAATGGTGCAAAACGCTTTTTGCAGTAAAACAATCGAGCACTGTTAGCGTTTAGCATATCCTTTGATTGCTTAGCCTCTTTCACTCCTGGCCCCGTCTGCCCACATTCAAGCCACAATAAGTCACAGTAACAAGATACAGTGAAGAGTTTCCCCTGGGAGCAAATTGAATTACAGCGAGTTTGTTTCTGTCTTCTTTCCTGCTCACAGTCTTATCTGAATCTGCACACATGTGGCAAACATGAATTCTCCTCGGCGAAGAACTAGAGCTTAATGGCTGCTTACCGCCTAATTTCAGGCTAATTGTAGCGTGTTAAAAGTACAAGGCGTTTAGGGTCATGAGGTGTAAAGCAAGCACATGATTTTGAAGAGGGTGGAAACAAAAAGACCATTACCCAGCAGCCCCATGTGCTTTTTGAGCATTAGAAATCCTAAACGGAATCATTTGGAACAAATATGATGAATTCTGGGATGTTTAGTGGAACATTTTTCACAATGAAGTATCATGATGCACAACGCATTTTATTCAGTTGCTCGTACTATGATTTTGATATCGTCATCTGGTGGTGGTGGTGTGTCTGGCAGGAACAGCAAGAAGGAGTCTGACTTGGACGCAGCTCTGGCCCGCCTCCGAGACCTGGAGGCTCTGCTTAACTCCAAAGATGCCGCCTTGAGTACAGCCCTGGGTGAGAAGCGCACCCTGGAGGCCGAGATCAAGGAGCTCAAGGCTCAGCTAGCCAAGGTAAACAAAAGATTTGGGCACATTTGAATTGCATGTTGAGGGTTGGTAGCTGATTTTTATGAATTAAGATAAAGTTGCGTGATTGCTCCACCTACTGGCACGTTCAGAAATTACTTGTTTTTTTACAGTTCTGGAATTTTCCCCTTTAGGATTTATGCAAATGGTAATAATCGGATAGATGGATGGATAGATACTGTAGTTAGCTGATATGCTGTAAATTATTAAATAGAAAAACTGTAAAAACAAATCATTTTACATGCTGGACGAACCCGTAGTTCCTTTTTCATTTCTGTTTCCTCCTTGTCCTTTATCATTATGTACCTCCTCTCAGAGAACAGTTCTTTGCCTTTTCAATTCTGATCAGGTCTACAACCCGTTTTTTCCTGCTCGGATTTTGCTTTTGTTTGAGATCTTCCCAGCTTGGAATAGCAACATTTGTCTTACACCATGAAATGTTAAAGAAACTAACGCCGACATTTGGTCTTCTCTGACCCCTCAGCTGGACGGTGCCCTGGCAGACGCCCGTCGTCAGCTTCAAGATGAGATGCTTCGTCGCGTGGATGCCGAGAACCGTCTACAGACAGTGAAAGAGGAGCTGGAGTTCCAGAAGAACCTCTACAACGAGGTGTCAACTTTTGGCCGATCAGCCGCCAGCTTATTGTTTGCCGTATGAATGACCGATGGACGTTCTGTGTCGCAGGAAATCCGCGAGTCCAAGCGTCGTCACGAGTCTCGCATGGTGGAGATTGACGGTGGGCGGCAGATGGAGTTTGAGAGCAAACTGGCAGAGGCTCTGGCCGAGCTGAGGGCTCAGCATGAGGAGCAGGTTGGACTTTACAAAGCTGAGCTGGAGAAGACTTATAATGCCAAGGTAAACTGCAACATGGCGCCGCCTGCTGTCCAAGCTGGGACTTTCGTAGGCCTTTACAGCAGAATGTGTTCATGTACACACTCGTTAATCTGTTTCATTACTTAAGTCCTAACCCTAGCCGTGAACCATAAATACTCATATAGCAACTTAACTGTGACTTCTGACTGTGAAGGCTAACCCCTAACTTTAAATCCTGATGCGAACCACTAACTCTAGCCCAACCCACAGCCTTAGTTGTAATGCTAATGCTAAACATAATCTAACCTGTTACCACTTACTGCTAGCCCTCTTGCTAATGATAACAACATCAACATAATCCACCCACTCATCAGTCTGGCCACCGGTAACTTCTAACCCAAAGACTTGTGTTAACTGCCAACACTTACCCTAACCTAGACCCTAATGCTAACTGTAGCCACTAAAATGTAACAGCTAACCCTTAACCCCAGTCCAAATGCTAACAAGTCTCTACTCTAATCCCTCGGCCTTAAGAGTAACGCAAATGTTAACCAGTAACTCTATCCTCTGTCCTTAGGCATAGCTCCAATACAAATGTTAGCTACAGTTCCCAAGTAATAACTCGACACCACTAACATTAACCTAGCAATTAGTCCTGTGGCTAGTGCCAACCCAGGTCCTCCTCTGACTCTTAAAACCTTGCGCAAATGTAAACCACTAACCCAGGTGTGGGTAACGCTGATGCTGCTTGCTTTAGAGGTTTCCTTTCTCCAACACACACAATT
This sequence comes from Hippocampus zosterae, assembly GCF_025434085.1. NCBI lineage: Eukaryota > Metazoa > Chordata > Actinopteri > Syngnathiformes > Syngnathidae > Hippocampus > Hippocampus zosterae. The sequence continues at coordinate 8,836,713 of NC_067455.1, read as the reverse complement.
CAAATGATCTGTTCATTAGCAAACTCTGCAGAATTCTGATATTGAGTTGGAGTTGCCCTCCCCTGCCCTAAACCCTAGTCCAGACCTAATTGCTAACGCTAACCCTTTCCCCTAACGTAATGCCAACCACGAACACTTCTTAGGCTAACCGATAAACCTTCATACAAATGGATAAACGCTAAATGTTAAATGCTAACCCTCACTTAATGCTAATCCAGACCACTAAATGGTAACCAACGGTGCTAGGTGAATCATTAACTTTTTAAAATGATCTACACACTCGTAATGCAAATCAGAGCCCTCGACACTAACCTTAAGAGTGAAACGCAAACGTTAAATGCAAACAATAACACTTGTTTCAATATGAGCCACACCATCAAAAGTGTTTGTTTAACCCAAAACCTCATTGCCTTGAGCCTTAGTAGTAATTCTTACCCGAGTCCTTTGGTCAAATTCGCAAATTTGGCGGCGCTCACTAACCTCCATTCAATCTCGCCCTGTCTTGATCAGTTGGATAATGCCCGGCAGTCGGCTGACAGAAACAGCCACTTGGTGGGTGCTGCGCATGAAGAGCTACAGCAGACACGCATTCGAGTGGAGGGCATGTCGGCTCAGCTCAGTCAGCTGCAGAAACAGGTGGGCACACACACAAGCACACTCATACACTACTCTTAGAAATTAGTAACGAAAATTGACACCTTGCTTGGTAGAAATAAATACTGTATGGTGACTAGATAACCTGCACAGGCAAATGCACAGCCGCAACCAAAAGTGTAGTACAATTCATTTACTGTGCTACTGTCTTGACAGTTATTCTTTTAAAACAACACCAACCCTTAGGTCAGGTCACGTTTGTTTTAAGGCTCCACTGTATATCAATTTTAATCGAAACCTTCTCTCTCCCTGCCCAGCTGTCCCTGAGTGAAGCGAAGGTGCGCGAGCTGGAGGACACGCTGAGCCGGGAGCGCGACCTGATGCGGCGCAGGATTGAAGACAAGGATCGCGAAATGGCCAAAATGCACGCGCGGCTGCAGCAACAGCTGGACGATTACCAGGAGCTCCTTGACATCAAGCTCACCCTAGACATGGAGATCAACGCCTACAGGAAGCTGTTGGAAGGCGAGGAGGAGAGGTGAGGACACGCTGACGGCTGGAATTGCCGAGTGTGAGTCAATGTTGTTACAGTTGGTGAAATAACTCAACCTGAAAAAATTGTACATGAAATCAAATACAAATTGAAAATACTTTCAAAAGCGAACTGAAAATACATTTTATGTTTATGAAACTAATTATAGTTATTGCAAAAATGTCTTCCATTTACAGATTTGTTTATTCATGACCTTTCGGGGTTCATTTTAATTGTATTTATTTCTGGTGTTGCTGTACATCCACACAGAAGGTCAAACATTTTGACAATTGTAATTTACTTTTGCTTTATTTCACAATATAAGGACTTATTATTTTATCATGCACTTGACAAATACTACATGTAAAAAAAACTAAAACTAAAGCTATAACTAATAAACTAAAGTCAAACATTTTCAGAAAAATAAAGAGTGATTTTAAAAAATTCTCAAACTTGCTCTAAAAACAAAACTGACTGACTTGTGATAAATGTGATAATGGAACAAAAAAATGATAATAATAATGAAAAATCGAAACTATTGTGATTGCAGCTTCATTCCCGACACTGCCTCTCCCCTCAGGTTGCAGCTGTCGCCCAGCCCTCAGTCCGGCCGAATGACGGTGACGCGTACCTCGGGCTCGTCCCACAGCCACAGCCGCCTTCTTCACGCCACGCCCGGTATCGCCTCCAGCAGCCGCACGTCCTCGGGAGCCGCCAAGAAGCGGCGTCTCAACGACAACGACAGCGACACATCCAGCTTGGCGGTGGCCGGGGGCACCGTCACCAAAACGCGCATCATCCAGCACGCCGCAGCTAGCGGACGTGTCACTGTGGACGAGGTGGACCAGGACGGGAAGTATGTGAGGCTCAGCAACAAGAGCGACGAGGTGAGCGCTCGGGATCGACGCTCACAAAAAAAAAAAATATTCAGGATAGAATCGGGTGAAAACTCCAGATCAACCATAAAAGCCTGTTCAATGTGGAGGATGGATTTGGTGGGCCGATTTTTGCATGTCACTCTTAATTGATATTGGTCAACATGCAGCCAATTTAGGAATTATTTTTATTATTATTATTTTAAGTATTACAGTATTGTTATTGCTAACAAGCACGTGCGATGATTCTTACCCGCAAGGACCAATCCCTGGCTGGCTGGCAGTTGAAGAGACAAGTGGGCGAAGACGCGGCCATCATCTACAAGTTCCCCCACAAGTACACCCTGAAGGCTGGAGCCACCGTCACCGTAAGATGCACACAAAAAAAAATTCCCACCCAAATTCACCAATATTGACAGTTACAAAACGATGTAAGGCAAAAAAAAAGAAACAAAATGCCAGAATTGTTGGAGAATCAGTTTTTAGCCTCGGCTAATCTCCTGAAAAACTTGCTTTAAAGGTGAAGCCAACGAAAAAAAAATCTTTAGAACATGTTCTATGGGTCCCACCAGTCGAAACACCATATTCTGATTAATATTACTTTGTTTTCTTTCTGCAAAAAAAAAATACTATTTCTACTTCTATTTTTGTTTCTAAAATCATTTTTTTCTAAAAATGACTGCTCAACATTTATGTTTGCTAAAAAAAACCCAACAAACTCCATCTTTTATTACTTTTTGGAGTTTTTTTCCCCCCAAAAAGTCTTTCTTCACTTTTTTTTGGTTGCTTTTCTACTGCAAATAAATTGCAAGCATACTTGACCTTTAACCTTTCTGAAGGTGTGGGCGGCGTCAGGCGGCGGAAGCCACTCCCCGCCGTCGGATCTGGTGTGGAAGAGTCAGGATTCGTGGGGCACCGGCGACATCCTGCAAACCGTCCTCATCAGTGCCGCTGGAGAGGTGAACCTCAAAAAAGGCACACTTGCACATAAAATCAGCTTCTTTTCACCGTCTTGTTTGATGCTAACTTTATTTAATTTTTTTGTCATTTGACATTTTCTCACTGAATTACCCTCAAATTTATTTTCAGATAGTTGTGTTCAAACGTTTGATATTCTATTCTCAATGAACTCACCTTAATTTCACTCATTGCCTTTTAAGTATGTATAAATAAGCTTTTGTTTGATTTCGACCATACAACAACAAGAAACCACAATAGCGGTTATAAAAAAAATAAAATAAAATAAAACACAGATGAGAATGTGTGAGGTATCCAACTTTTCAGTGTCTTTGAATGCATCATGAAGGCAATAATGACTTTTGTGTTTTTCCACAAGGAAATGGCCAGCAGGAAAGTGACCCGCACCCTCTTCCAGGAGGATGACGATGACATGGTAACGTTTCTTCCTCCTCCTCATCATCACCACAGTGAAGGTAAATGTGCACTCATGAGCACGCTGTCGTGTACCCCCTCCATCCTCCCCCCTCCTTCCCCTCGCAGGGAGCTCACAGCACCAGCGGTGAGAATGAGTACAACCTACGCAGTCGCACGGTCATCTGCGACTCGTGCGGCCAGACGTCGGACCGCGGCCACGGCAGCCACGGCGGCGGAGGGCCCGAAGGCCTTGTGGGACATTCCTTTTTCGTGGCCAACAACCTGCCTAGACAGGTAACGTACTTATATCAGAGCTAAGTGGGAAATGCATACTTTTTTTCTAGATTTTTACTTGTTTTTTTAATTAAAAAATGTTACTATAATAATGTAACTAGTCATAAAATAACTATTCATGTGAAATGACTTTTTTTCTGGTGTATCTGAAATGTTTTTTTTTCCTGTGAATAGTTTGACATTGGTTTCTGAAAAATGTGATGGTTTTTTTCTTTTTTTGGGAGGGGTTTAAAAAAAATATACTTGTTTTTTCTCATTACTTTTTAAATTGTCTACTCTGAATTTTTGACATTTTGTTTGCTTATATATTATATCTTGTTTCTTTCTGAAATTGTGACACATGTTGACTTTTTTCCCCTCATAATTTTCCAACATGTACTGTACTAAGGAAAACCTGCAACTCTTTAAAAAAAATAGTTTTTTTGTTTTGTGTTTTTTAAAGGGAAATTGAATCAAATCGGGTCATATTTTTCAACTTATGACCTTTTTTGTGTCCAAATGCTGTGGTAGTAAGGCTGTCCCTTGCTCTTTGTCCTTCCAGAGTCGCGTCAAGCCTGAGAACTGCGCGGTCATGTAAAAGCAAACTTGGCCCCGTCTCCTGTTGCGCAATCATGAGCATCGCCTCTGGGATGTTTTTTTTCTTCCCATAATTACCTTCAATTTTTTTTTTTTTTACATGTATCCACTATAAATTTCTCTGCTGCTTGAAGCTCGCCTGAAGACCACAAAAGCTTGCTCGTGTTTAATCCATTTACTGTATGTTATTGCATGTGCGCAAACGCTTGTGCTAATGCTAACAGACACATACACGCACACACGCTCGCACTTAGGCAAATGCATCCACCCAAGGTGACGATTATTGCTGTCAAAAGTCAACACGCACAGATGGTGAACCCCAAAACATCATCAGTTTTTCCGATGTAATTTAAACTGTTAGTTTTTGTTTTTGTTTTTGTTTTTTCCCAATGAAGTGGTGGCAAAATACAATGACTTTGGAGTTCCAAATTCTCATTCAGAGCGTTAATTTGTAGAAAGTGAAAAAATTTCAAAATACCCAAAAGAGATATCGTCAAATATTTTTAATTTAACTTTTTTTTTTGTGGGTTTAAATTTTTTTCCAGAACTACACACGGATGCATATTGTTAGCCTAATACTTAAGTCATATTTGAATGTTTTCGGAAAACAAGAAAAAAAAACATTTTTTTAAGCATTTTTATGAGTATTATTAGCCAAATAGTGCAATTGACAATATTTTGAACTCTGTCACAATATTTGTACTTGTTAAAAAACAAACAAAACAAAAAATCACTTTTCTTGTTCTCTGTAAACGTCCAAATAGGTCTTTGTCAACTCTGCATACCTTTGCATAGAAACATAAAGTGAAGCTAATGAGGCTCGTTTGTAACGTCATAACTTGTGGCTAATCATTTATTAACAAACCATTTTTTTCCTTTTCAACATTTTATGATTGTGCCAGGATAAAATGTTTTGTAATCTCAGGGCAAACATTTCTATGTGGACCCCACCCCCCCCACCCCACCCGCGCCGCCAACCAAAAAACTTGCATTTCCCCCATTTCCCGGCTTGACCTATGGATGGTTTTTTTTTTCTCTTTTTTGTTGTGCTAGAACGCCAAAGATTGGCAACTTTTGGATTGGGTGTCCTTGTATGCGTCTGGTGCCGCACGTGAGCATTTACAGCAGTTGCGCAATCATTGATTTTTGGCATGCCTTGATGCTTTTTTGCTGGCTTTTTAAAACACTTTTTCTTGCAAGTTTTGCCTTGATGGAACATTTGTACTGTATTCAAGCAGCTTGTCAGCCAAAGAAAGCATAGCCAAGCGCTTATTGGAAAATACTTGATGGCTTTTTTTTTTTGGCTTTTTTTTTTCCCCGCCACTTTTTATGATATTTTGTTACTTAAAAGTGCCTTCCAGTCCTCTTCAAAGATTTGGAATTAACATAGTTGATGTGTAACATAAACGCTGTTAATTGAAATATTTTGAATTTTTGGAAATCTGCCAAATGAAATGCTTGCCGTTTTGAGATATCATGTCTGTCTTGATCGAAGACCTATTCTTCAATATTGGATTATTTTTGTGCTTCTTTTCCAAATAAAAATGTAAAAGGAAAACAATGTTCATGAATACACCATAATCCTTTTTTATTTATTTATTTTTTTTACAAATTTCCCGGGTCATAATGGAAGTTTTGTGGGCCTAAAATGATCTCATTTAATTAACTTAATTCGGAACATGATTTTCTTAGACTTCGTTATGTCAAAAATGTCTCACTTAAAAAAAAAAATCTATTTTACAATTTTTAATTGCATTCCCCCCGATTTTAGATTCCTAAACTCGTTTTTTTGTTGTCATAAAACTTTCATTGCATAGTTGGAATTTTGTGCAATTGCAACGTTATAATTTTTTTTCCTAAAATGGTGAAATTTTCTGGGAATTTTCACTGTGTTGTGGGGAAAAAAAATCTCTTGGAATATCAAAGATTTCGACTTGGCTAAAAATATCACATTTTTGCAGAAAATATATTTTTTATATGCCTCTCTTTGTAATTTTTGTAATTTATGTAAATTGAAAAATATATATTTTAAATTCGATTTTTATTTTTGTGGGGTAATTAAATTTTCATTAGATTGCACGAGAAATATATTTAGAAACATTTTTTTCTCGTTTATTACCTTGTCATAAAATGTGGAAAACTTACATTCTGTCGAAAAATAAGTTTTATTGTTACAAGACAAGTTTCCACCTATGATGGCTTTTTTTTATTTGCAAATATACACGAGAAAAAAAATTGAAGCCGAAAAAAACGACCATGTAAGGTGTTTTTAGCTGAAAAAACGACCATGTATTGGAAGGAGTTTTTCGATGGAAAAAAACGACCATGTAAGCCATTTTTGGCCAAAAAAAAAACAACCATGTATAGTAAGGCGTTTTTAGCCCCAAAAAACAACCATGGATAGTAAGGTATTTTTGGCCGAAAAAAACCGACCATGTATAGTAAGGCGTTTTTAGCCCAAAAAAACAAACATGTATGTAAGGAATTTTTAGCCTAAAAAATGACCATGTATAGTAAGGCGTTTTTAGCCGAAAAACAACGACCATGTATAGTAAGGCATTCTTAGCCGAAAACAACGACCATGTATTGTAAGGCATTCTTGGCCGAAAAAAACGACCATTTATAGTAAGGCGTTTTTAGCCCCCAAAAAAAAGACCATGTATAGTAAGGCGTTTTTTGCCGAAAAAAACGACCATGTATAGGAAGGCGTTTTTGGCCCAAAAAAACGACCACGCATAGTCAGGCGTTTTTAGTCGAAAAAAAAGACCATGTCTCGTAAGCCGTTTTTAGCCGAAAAAAACAACAACCATGTATAGTCAGGCGCCTTCCTATACATGGTCTTTTTTTTGGGCCAAAAACGCCTTACTATACAAGGTCGTTTTTGGGGGACTAAAAACGCCTTACGATACATGGTCATTATTCTCGGCTAAAAACGCAAGTGTCCTGTTGTGACTTAGATGGCTGATGACATTTCACACATCCTGTTGTGATTGAGATGGTCAGATGACCTATCCCCTTTCTCCGACGGGAACTGGTGGAGAAGATTGAAGCCAACAAAGCTGCACGAGTATCATGACTTTTAATGTGTTGTGTTGATCTTTTAAAAAAAAAAAAAGTGTTTTATGCTGTCATTTATACATATGAGTGTAACACTGGGCTGGCTCCGTGGCCCACTAGTTAGTGCGTTGGAGTGCGAACGCAGAGGTCCAGGGTTCAAATCCAGCTCCGGCCCGTCGCGCTTGTGTGTTCTCTTCTTGCTGGCATGTGTGTTGTCTGTCCACCCTCCTATCCATTTTCTCATCGCCTTGTCCTCACAAGGGTTGGGGTTGGGGGTGTGCTGGAGCCTTCCCCCGGCTGTCGTCAGAGGGGAGGGGGGGACCCTCACCCCGCTGACAGCCAATCAAGAAAACCATTTGCACCTTTTTTACTTCGGCTAAAAACGCCTTACTATACATGGTCGTTTTTTTGGGCGAAAATCACGTTACTATATACATCAGGGGTGTCCAAACTTTTTGCCAAGGGGGCCAGATTTTATGTGGTAAAATGTCGGGGGACCGACCTTGGCTGACATTCTTTACATTGAACAACAATATTGTTCAAGAAATTTTAGTAAGCCAGTCTGTTTCACATTTCCATTTTTATTTGAATTTCAACAATCTTAAGAATTTCTTTTGGTTCATTTGAAACAGGAATTTGAAATATGACATATCAGTCAATATAAACACGGAGTGATGTCTTGTTAACTCGTGAGTGATGCCCTCTAGTGTCTAAATGCTATTACTCATTTAGTGAATGCTATTACTCATTTAGCCACTAGAGGGAAGCAGTACTCTATGAAACATCACTCACCAGTCTACGAGACCTCAGTCAATGCAACACGTGTTCCATTGCGCCCAAACTGCGGGCCAGACGGCACTGATTTTATGACAGGGGCCGAGGGCCGGATGAAATTCGACCGCGGGCCGGATTTGGCCCCCGGGCCGGACTTTGGACATGCCTGATATACATGGTCGTTTTTTTTCGGCCACATACAAAAAGAAGAAAAAAGAAACAGTGTCCTACAGGGTAGAGTGGCACCTCTAAAGTTGACTTGTGTTGGACTTTAATGAGACATGATTTAAAAAAAAAAAAGCAACGAGGTGAAAGAAAAAAAAGTTACTACAGCAACAAAGTGCTGCCAAACAGACGACATCTGTCAAGCTGAGAATTAAAATTCAAAGTGCTCTGAGCAGAGGAAGAAAAAAAAATCACCAACTGGCCAGTTCATGAGGAAATCCACAATACATACAGAATATATACAGTACTTGGGGGAAGGAGGGGGTGGGGGAACAAGCACTTGTGTAAAAGAAGAAAAAAGCTCATGTTCAAACATTGTTTTTTCCCCCTATTCTAAATGTTACTTTTTTTTTCTTTTATTATTCGGACTTGATTGTCAAAAACCTGAAAAATATTGGAATTTGTATTCTCTCAGTATTACACCATCGTCTAAAAAAAAAACTCAATCATGTAATTATTTTCCTTTGCCTAATTATTTTTGTGTTTTATTGACATACACTTTGTAGAAAAACAACCATGTTTAAAAAGCGAGCAAATTCAAACTATTTTTTTTGGGGGGGGGGGGGTGCTAAAGTGCATCATAACATTGTGAATATCTCTTGGAAACCAACCGAAGTTGTAATTTGTTTTTTTTTTTAATTGAACATTAGTTCACTGAAGAGTCTTCAAACCATCCTGAAGTCCACCCCACTCCCCAACCCCACGCCCCTCAAGTCCCTCCACTTGGGCGCATACCACGTAAAGTGAGATCTCCCCACCAGTGGTGAAAATCCAGCGTCCTCCCTCTCGGGGGCGTACGGCGTCTTAAATGCCGTTTCGGGAGCCCTCGCGTGCCGTCACGTCGGCGTCTTGGTCAGCGCAGCGTTCTCTCGGGCGAGGGGGGGCGGCGGAGCGGTGGCAGGTCGTAGTGGCCCGGGATGTGGCTGTTGACCGGGAGGTCGTAGTGGCCTTGCGGATCCTCCTGGGGGGCGTGGCCCACAGAATGCTGACGTTCTGCGGGTGGGGAAACATTTCATTGTGAACTCATTCATTAAGAAATGGGAGATAGCACACACCTGCCACCATTTAAAGTGCCTCTTATCATCCCGAAACAAACAAAGTTCAGATGTTCTAGGAGGCTTTCCCTGATAGTTTTTGCTTTCTAACAGAAATCTCAAGATTTGGCGTCACCACTGAATGCTCCTGTTCCCATCATGTTATTTTTGACTGCGTGTCAGCGTAAGGGGTGTGTAGACTTTTTATATTCAGTGTATAATTGTCATGTGCGTGGCTCACGTCGTCGTAGAGAGGCGGCGTTGAAGGGCGGGGGCGGTGGTGGTGCGCTTTGGGTGTACGCTCGCTCTCGGGGGACGGCCGCTTTCATTTCCATGTAGCTGCTTTCGGGAGGGCAGAAGGGGGGTCCCGGCAGATCTTTGATGGTGGCATAAGGGTTTTCGCTATTCAGGGAACTGCTGCTCGCCATGCCTGCGGCCTCTGTCAGTTCTGAACGAACAATTAAGATCACATTTTCTGATCTTGCTACAAGTACTGCATCACAAAAACTGCAACATCAAAAATTGTCATTATTCGCGACCCAAAAACATGCATTTAAATCACAAACACACAGAATATTTTTAAATGTAATTTTACTGATGTCGTCAAACATTAAAAAACGTCCACATTTAAATAAGTGTTGTTCTGCACAGAATAATAATAATCAAAAATATATCATGTTCTGTATGAAAATTTAAAATATGTTGTTTCCTGCCAAGTAAATCACAATTTTGGATTCTGGAAAAAAAAAAATAGATCACAACTTTCTGGCTATTTTGTTGTAAAATAATCATTTTCCAAATAAAAATTAAAAACATCATAATTGCTGTTGTCTTGTAGATATAAAAATATCTACTTTGTTTTTGGATTGAAAAAAATTAAATGTGAAATTGTTATTGTAAAGTTCATATATATTGTAAATAATATATATTTTTTTTATGTTCTCATTTTGGGGATTCCACCCAAATCAAGTAATTTTTTTACTGGTGAAAATCAAAAAGAAAAAAAAAACCTTTTTGGATTTTCTTCTTCTTCTTGACTTTTTTCTTCTTCAAATTATCAAATTTGAATTTGGATTGGATACAACTTTATTGTCAAATGTTTTGTTTCCTAGATTTTAAACCCCCTTTTTGTTTTTCTGGATAAATTCCTTGCTTATTCTCAGTTTTTCACCCGTGTTGTTTTCTGGATGAAAATACGTCAATACCATTATGGTTTTTTTGGGGGGGTGTTGAAGTCTTGCAGTACCACTCGATGCCTCTAGAGAGTGTGTGTAAGCACTAACTGTAAACCGCAGCTCGCATTCAAGCGGATGGAGAACATTTGACCAACCTTTGTTGAAATACTTTCCGATGCTGGCGCTGTAGCTGTAACTCCGATGATCGATTCCAAACGCTCCTGTGAACGCCAACGATTCATTTTATGATGGAAAAAAAGATCATCGAAAACATGCTTTTATTTGTTTTTACATCCCCGTGTTCAACAAGTCTTCTTGACGCTTCTACGAAGAAATACCGTCAACGTTATTTTATAGCCAATAAAAGAAGACTTGGCAACACAATAACAAGACGACTGATTCGCATCCAGCAGACCGCCGCAATAAATCAAATGTGTTCTGTTCGGCTGATTTTAAATGTACAGTATAAGTCAAGTTGTAGCCAGTGGTGGGAAGTTAAAAATGTACCCCACTCCTTTTTTTTGGTATCTTTCTGTGAATTATTAGTTGTGTGAAAGCTTTTGACTTTTACAAACCACTTTAGAAACTTTTCTTTGTCCAACTAGGCTGGTTAGCATTTTAGGGAGTCTAGGTGATTTATTTTTAATCTCAAATTTTTGAGATGTTCAAAAAAAAAATCTGAATTAGAGAGGAGCAAATTTGCAGGGGAACATTGTACTTCTGCTTTATGCTTTGTTTTATTCCACAAGCATCTGGATTTATATTTTAATCAGGCGTTCAATTTTTCTGATTTGTTTTTTTTCCATCTGATTTATGTATTCCGAAAAGTGCGTCGGCTCCGGCTTTCCTGTGTGGAGTTTTCATGTTCTTCCCGGGCTCGCGTGGCTTTTCTCCGGGGACTCCAGTTTCCTCCCACATTCCAAAAACATGCGTGACAGGTTTGTGGAACACTCAAAAATTGTTCCTAGGTGTGAGTGTGAGCACGGATGGTTGTTCATTTTTGTGTGAGCTGCGATTGGTGCTCTGCTTGAACTCTGGTGTAGTCTGACCTGGCTCCTTATTGCGAGCTTCGTGGTGTTTCCAGTCGGCAGGCAGTGTTGCGTTGCTCTCCACGCCAAAAAGGCCACGCCTCTCCCGATCCGTGTTCTTCATGCTGCAGAACAATTGCTTGTTGGTGTTCTGGAAAAAAAAACAACATATCTGATATCACTGTTATCAGAAAAGTCATCAGAAAAGGGGGCAAAGAGTGAGCTTGAAGGAGCCAAGTGGATGAAGGTCACCTTGATTGTGCGGTTGTGGTTATTGGGGAGGTGAGGGAGTGGTGGACGGTTGTCCCGAAGCGTGTGGTAGCTGGGGTTGGAGTAGTAGTGCTGGTAGTTGGGAGCCACATCTACACACACACAAACACACAAACACACAAACATAATGCTTAGCTCTCCAAGAATTATTTTTTTTTCTTGTTTTCAAAATCAAAAATTGAAAAAACAGTGAACCAATTTAAGGATTTGAGAAAATTTCTTTTTTGTCTTTTCAAGACAACACCTAATTTTTTTTGCTGATTTCTTGATAAGAACGTAAATATTACTTCACTTTTTTGTTGAAAACTTTGCTATCAATATTGTTTAAAATAATTAAAGAAAATATCACCCCACAAAGTGTCATTTTTCTTTATTTTTTTTTTTCTAGATAACCATCAATAAAGTTAAAAAAAATCTACTGGATATACTAATTAAAATGATCTAGTGATGTTTTTTTAATTAAAAAAACTGTTTCTCAAAAAAATAACTTGTTTTCGAAACAAACTTTTAAAAATATCAGTGTGATTAAAAAAAATGAGATTTGTTGTTTTTGAATCAAATCTTCAATGTTGAAATGCAAAAAGTATTCTGAAAATATGTCACCTAAAAAAATGTTTGCTGATTTCTGGATGAAAACGTAAATATTAAATCACATTTTGTTGAAAAATTTGCGACAAAATTTGTTTAAATAACAAAAGAAAAAAAAATCCCACAGAATTTCAGGTTTTGGGATAATCATAAAGTTTTTAAACACATCTATTATCATTTGTTGTATTCCGGATATACTTATTTAAGGATTTTTTAAAAAGTTTCTTTGAAAAATAATTTAGTTTCGTGATAAACTTTTAAAAATATCAGTGTAATTTTTTAATGGACTTTTTTTTTGTTTTTGAATCAAATTTTCAATGTTGAAATGCAAAAAGTATTGTGAAAATTTCACTCGCGGCTACGAGCCGACGCGGCGCCCGTGCCGTTGCCTACCTGGCACGGCGTACTCGGAGTTGACGGTGCGGCTGACGGAAAAGGAGACGGCGGGCGTGTTGTTGTGCTTGAGCCTCTGCTGGCGTCGGTAGAACAGCAGTAGAACCAGCAGCACCACCACCAAGATGACCAGAGCCACGACGCCGCTGATGGCCGCCCACGACTCCTTCTCGCCCGGGGGCAGCGGGACCATCACGCTGCCGGGCTCCGATGCCTCTGAAAACAAAGTATGGGATCAAGTCAGAATTATTCTAGCGGAGGGAATCTCCAAAGCTTGCTGGTACTGTGTGTGTGTGTGTGTGAGTGTGTGTGTGTGTGTGTGTGCGTACCTTGTTGACAATCAACATTGTCACACACGCATTCTCCCGTGACCCGGTCGCACAAGACATTGGCGGGACAGGAGCAAGTTTGGGAGCAAAAGGAGCCAAAACGTCCTGCGCTGCATGCTGGAGACCAAAAATATATTTTTTAAATATCTACGAAAAAAATTAAGCTCATGATCAACACGAATATGATAAATTGGTGCTGACGTATGGAGCAGTCTGTGGCGGTCCAGCCGGGAAGACATTGGCATTGGCCGTCGCGGTGGTTGCACGTGGCGTTGTTGGCGCAGCTGATGCACACTTCGGAACAAGCCTTGCCGTAGTAGCCGGACGGACAAACTGCAGCAAACACACAGAACGAACCATGTGAACCATCACACACATTAAAACAAGTCTTAGCCATTCATGGGTGTTTTGGGTCGCTATCCTGTTGTAAGACGCATGACCGGAGACCAACGTTTTTGACACCAGGCAGCACATTGCTTTCTAGAATATCCTGATAGTCTTGGGATTTCATTGTGTCCAATGCCAGATGTAGCAAAGCAGCCCCAGAACATAACAGAAGGGACTGTTCTTTTCTTGATATGCATCTGTCAACATCGAGCGAAGGTGCCTTGGTAAAAAGTTCCAATTTTGTATTGGAAATCGGCCCAGCTCTGTGGTTTAATTGTTTTCACCATTTATTTTCAACAGTACTGTTCTCCTTTTGTTGCCTCCCACGAAGTCCACTTTGGTGCAAAATGGCAACTGATGGTGTGATCTGACATTGATGTCCTCGGCCTTGGAGTTTGCCTTGAATTTCTTTGGAGGTCGTTGTTACCTTTTGTATATTCCGTTTCAATTTGTCACCTGTTCTACTTCTCCAGCCAAGTTCAGGGAGGTCATCTCCTGTCCTGTGGTTCTTACATTTCTAAATATGTCTAATTGAAGTGGCAGGAACATCAAGCTGCTTGAAGATGGTCTTATAGCATGTGCTTTTTACATGCTTGTCTATCAGTTTCTTTCTAATGTCTCGAACTCTTTCTTTCATTTCCTCTGGTCCATGTTTAGTGTGGGACACACCACATCACGAAGCAGCACAATTGTCACCCTTTAAATGGGCTGACTGATTGATTACAAGTTTGAAATCACCCGTGTTTCTAATACAAGGACACAACTTGGTTGAACATGTCCTAATGGTCCGTTTATTTTTTTGTCTTTTATTGGACCCACCCTGATGGCATTCATCCCCGGTGTACCCCGGAAGGCAGTCGCATTCCCCGGTCACATGGTGGCAGCGATACGACTGGCCGCAGGATGGGCAGGACTGGCTGCATTGGTCTCCGTACATACCCGATCTGCATTCTGGGGAGGCGGAGACACGTCAGGCTTGGACTGGCGTCGTGATCGGGCGTCGCTCGGCGACACTTACTGTTCTGACAGGTGACCCCCCTGAAGCCCGGGCGGCATACGCACGCGCCAGTTTCCCGCAGACACGTGTCGCTGTTGGGACAGTGCTTGAAGCAGGTCTGGTTGCAATTGCGCCCCCACAGGCCCTCGGCGCATGGCTCACTGCAATGTGGGCCTGAGGGAGACAAAGCGGCTGAAATTTATTATCATTATTATTAATTGATTGACTGATTCGCTTCAATTTAACTATCACCAAAATATTTTACATATTCATCTATTAATACCTCTCCAAAGTGAGCATTGTTACCTTATAAATCTGCCTTTTATTGTATTGTATTGTTTGAAAAATAATGGACACTCACCCCACCAGCCAGGGAGACAAAGGCAGTCCCCTGTGGTTGCTTGGCAACCGTCAGCGTGGACGCAGTCGCATCTCTTCAGGCAGCCCGGCCCAAATGAGCCCATCTGCGAGTAGGAACCAAAGCCAGTGAGGAGAGTTACTCCAGGTTCTCAACTGGACCAATGCCGGGCAAAATGTTACAATTGCGAGAGGAGGGGGGTATTACCTGTCGCCATGGCAATATTAAGGCTAAAAGCTTTCATGGAAATTACTCGTAACATTTTCTAGAGTAGAGGCAACAATGTACATCGATGGAGAACAAGTAATTGGTCATGACGGTCCTGTCTACACGGTCACTTGTTGCTAGGCAGAGTTCATTGGTAAGGTTCAAAACTGGCATACAAAACTATACAAAAGCTATACAAAAGTTCAACAGATAGATTGTAATACATGCCAAATACATATTGGGATGAAAATAATAACCGTACCACTGGCACTTTTTGTTTTTTTTAAGAATATTTTGTCATTTTATTTTGTTGTTGTTAGTGTTTTCTTCATTAAAAAATGACATCGCTGTTGTTGTTTTGTGGATACATTTTCTTGTTTTCTAGATATTGCCTTGTGTTATCTTGATAAAAATAATGAAAGAAAACTGTTTATGGGTTCAAAATGATCTTCGTTTTTCCTGGATGTTGGGGCAAAAGGTTCTTTTTTTGTCATTCTCTTTTGGATAAAAACAGTTTGTCATGGATTAAACATTGTCAATAACAATTAAAATGCCAAACCGCAGCGGCGCAGAAAAACTGTTATCGATCTTGCTTTTAGTTTGATAGACAGTAAAAAAAGTGCAGAAAGCTCACCGGGCACGACTGGTCACAGTGCGCCCCCTGCCAGCCGGACGTGCAAGTGCAGGATCCGTCTGCGGGATTACATTTAGCCCCGTTGGAGCACTGACAGGTACCGTTGCATCCGCGGCCCCAGGTTCCCTCCAAACAAGGAAGCGAGCAGTCGGGCCCTCGCCAGCCTGAAAACATTTAAAAAATGAGAGTGATGGTGGCAAGTTTAATGATTTATCGCCCGTATGTGTGGGGAAAAGCTTTACCTTCTTTGCAGAAGCAGGCGCCGTCGATGGGTGAGCAGTCCACAAAGTTCTTGCAGGAACATTCCAGGGAGCAATTTTTGCCGTAGGTGCCGCTTTTGCATGGACTCTCGCAGTGAACTCCCTGTGGGCGGAGAGGATCACAATCAGTATAAACTAGAGCACGGATTCCCAACCTTTATTGAGCCATTTTTTTCATGAGGAAAATTGCAGGGCACGCGACCAGACAAATTGTCCCAAAAAGTGGATACAGATGTCAATTTCACTTTGTGTCACGGAAGTTGATACCCGTTTGCAATCTTTTACCTTCATCCACCGGCCCCGCTCCAACTCACTTTCATTGTTGGTCTTGTTACAATGCATCATTAGATGGATTAACAAAGAGCAAAGAGCTAAAGTTTTGATTGGACCCAACTACCATTAAGGGCACTTGGATCACTTCCCACACCACACGAATGTGGTTGTGAGTTGACGACGGCAGGTTGCTGACCGTGTATCCGGGCGTGCACTGACAAAGTCCGGTGGCGCTGTGGCACACGCCACCGTTGACGCACAAGCAGGGCTCCAGGCAGCCGTCGCCGTAGAAACCGTGGGCACAGGTTTCGTTGCAGTGTAGCCCCGCCCAGCCCGCCTGGCACGTGCACTCGCCTTTCATTGGATGGCAGCTGAAGGGAAAAGTCAGTCAGGTTCCATGTCACACTCATTTCACTTAACTAAAATAAATTTATATATATATATATATATATATATATATATATATATATATATATATATATATATATATATAGGCGGCCCGGTAGCCAAGGGGTTAGCACGTCGGCTTCACAGTGCAGAGGTACCGGGTTCGATTCCAGCTGCGGCCTCCCTGTGTGGAGTTTGCATGTTCTCCCCGGGCCTGCGTGGGTTTTCTCCGGGTGCTCCGGTTTCCTCCCACATTCCAAAAACATGCATGGCAGGCTGATTGAACACTCAAAATTGTCCCTAGGTGTGAGTGTAAGTGCGAATGGTTGTTCGTATCTGTGTGCCCTGCGATTGGCTGGCAACCGATTCAGGGTGTCCCCCGCCTACTGCCCGAAGACAGCTGGGATAGGCTCCAGCACCCCCCGCGACCCTAGTGAGGATCAAGCGGGTCGGAAGATGAATGAATGAATGAATGAATATATATATATATATATATATATATATATATATACATACATACATACATACATACATACATACATACATATACATATACATATATATATATATATATATATATATATATATATATATATATATATATATATATATATATATATATATATATATTATAAGAGTTGTCAATTAAAAACAAATCTGACAAGAAAGCAATTGTATTTCACAGTTTTAAAAAAGATTTTTTATTTTGATGTTTTAAAAAAAATACTTAGTTGGATTCTGGATTAAATAAGCCTCTGTTTTAATTCATTGGATATCATTTACAAGACATATTTTTTGTTGTTCTTTTTTGTATGAAAAAAAAAGCAAATGTACAAGTTCTGAAGTTTTATGATGTAGTATTATTTTATATCATTATCAGGATGACAAATATTTTTTTTTGTTTTCGGGATTTAAAAAATGCAGTCATTTAATTAAAATGTGGTTTGTTTCATTAGAATTTTATTTAACTTAATTTAACTTCAATTCATTCAAGAGCAAAATATTCAAATTTTAATGGGCCAATTTTTAAAATGTTAAATTACAATACTTTTTTGCTTTCTGGATTATAAAATACACTTTTTCTGCTTTAAACTCCTAAATAAAAATATTAAACATGAATAGCTCGTTTGCACGACACTTCATGCCAGTCATATGAGTTGACCAGCGCCGTTTTTGTGGTCGCCAGGGGGCACTATTTGTCTGCAAACTCACAAACGGTGGATTGGCCTAGACTCAGATTTGGATAGGCAGGAACGTAGAAGCAGTTTTATCAGAATTGGATAGCATATGCGGTTTGTCAAGTGCACACCCAAGGCACCTCAACTTTATCCGCATGCTTACCTGAGCGTATGTTTGTCCTGGCAGAGACACGTACGCTCGCAGTGCATGCCGTATTTCCCATGCGGGCACATCCTGTCTTTGCAGTTGGGCCCGCTGAAGCCCGGTTCGCACAGGCAGCCGCCGTCGATGTTGTAGCAGCGAGCGCCATTTGCGCAGTCGCACGCACCTTCGCAGTCCTGACCGTAAGATCCCACTGCGCACTCCTCGTTGCACCTGAGCAAGCCAAACGTAACATTAGAAACACACATGTACATACACAAAATGTATTTCTGGATGCCTCCAAGTTGCCAAGGAAACAGCATATGCCCAGATGATTATTTATTTTTTTAATCTTATTGAACCTCACATATTTCTACCTAGTAACAAGTGACCTCATTGCCACATAAAAGCATCACAAACACACATGCTTCATCTCTGGACTGCTTTGTGATTGGCTAGCGCACATCACCAGCACTTTAACTTCATCAGTGACCTTGAGAAGTACACACACACCTGTTCCCAGTGTACCCTTTGGCACACTTGCACTGTCCTGTCTCAGGGTCACATTTGCCGCGGTTATGGCAAATGCACTCCTCGGCACAGTTGGGTCCATATCGTCCCTCGGGGCAGCGCTCCGTGCAGACAGAACCCTGGAAGGCAGCGGCCGTTTACAATACAAGGTTAGTTAAACATGATGCGATGTAGACTGAAAAAAAAAAATAAAGCCAACACTTTTGGTTTTCTTCTCCCACTTTGTGGTAGCCTTTTATTGTGGGCAGTCAAAGGCAGACCTGTGAGGATTGCATTATCTCGGAAAGGTGTTCACTACACAATGAACAATATTTCTGAGAAATAAGACTTGTGAGCCCCAAACAAAAGTGTTGCATTGATATTTTTGTACGGTATAGATTTACAGAATACGACTTTTGACATACCGTCCACCCTGGAGGGCAGGCACAGATCCCTTTGCCACGACAGATGCCACCATTTTGACAGGGACACCGCGCCGGACACTTCCTGGAGCACGGCCTTTCACAGCTAAAAATGCAATCCGACATCTATCAGCTCTCATTTCCATTGTGCAGCGGTACCCAATTCCTAACCTTTACTGAGCCAAGGCACATGCAGTTTTTATAATCAGATTGTCTCAAGTCTCAGAGCCAATCAATGAGCATAAAACTGTGAGTAATTGACATCTGCCCCGAAATGTTTAGAAATGCTGATATTCATCGTTTCGATCGTACCACAAACTATGATATCAGGCGGCCCGGTGATCCAGTGGTTAGTGCATCGACCTCACAGTGCAGAGGTACCGGGTTCAATTCCAGTTCTGGCTTCCCTGTGCGGAGTTTGCATGTTCTCCCCGGGCCTGTGTGGGTTTTCTCCGGGTACTCCCGTTTCCTCCCACATTCCAAAAACATGCATGGCAGGCTGATTGAATACTCTAAATTGTCCCTCGGTGTGGGTGTGAGCGCGGATGGTTGTTCCTCTCTGTGAGCCCTGCGATTGGCTGGCAACCGGTTCAAGATGTCCCCCGCATACTGCCCGAGGACGGCCTGCCATTCATGTTTTTGGAATGTGGGAGGAAACTGGAGTACCCGGAGGAAACCCACGCAGGCACGGGGAGAACATGCAAACTCCACACAGGAAGGCCGTAGCTGGAATCTAACCCAGTACCTCTGCACTGTGGGGTCGACGCGCGAACCACTCAATGACCGTGCCGCCCTAACTATCATGGAAATTAAATGATAATAAAATTAAACTGAATAATTTTCTAGAGCACAGGTGCTGATCTCTCACGGTAATGAATCTGTGCCCTGAAAAACTTACAAGGTGCCGGTGAAGCCATCACGACAGATGCACTCTCCGCTGGCTTTATGGCAGGATCCTCCGTCCCCGCACTTGCATTTCTGCAGGCAGCCCTTCCCAAAAGTTCCAGCAGGACACGCCTCCTCGCAGTGGCGTCCAATGAAACCCGGCGGGCACTGACACGTCCCCTTGACCGGGTCACACAGTGCGCCATTCTCGCACTTGCACTGTTGGCCACAGCCTGGGCCCCAGCGCTTGTCCTCACAGGCTGGGGGGGAGAAGGACACAGGGAAATTATTTGGAGTTGTTTGTTTGATTTCTAATGTGCCACGGTGGAAGTTTTCATCATTCCATTGCCAAGGACCGATCGCATTACAGTGATTGTATGACTTGTATTTAAATTGTGCTCGCATTGTTGACCTTTTTCACAATGGATTCATTCTTGTTGTTGTATCATTGATTTCTATTGTTTAAGCTGGAGGTTATCATGAACAACTCGTAAGCAAACCATTGTCAGTGGAACCCATGACATTTCATACAGATGGGTATTGTATACACTTGTTTGGATTTAAACTAACGAGAGATCCATCTTGAGACTCATCAAATTCACATGCTTAAGGTGGCCCACAAGGATTACAACTGGGCCGTCTGCCTTTTTTGAACACCTCATCCCTCAGAATATGAACGAGAACACTTTGGAGTCCCTATGTAGGAATTCTTCATTTTGCCAAGACATGCCGAAGTATTGTATGCTCACATGTTGGTGGGAACATTTTAGCCATTTCCCACATTTTGCTGTAAAACTTGTTTGCCAGTCCAATTAAAATCAAAACATTACACATTTGCGGCGCGTCACTGAAGATATGAGGGAAGGGACGGGGGGGGGGTTAGTTTTGAAAGCCTCCCTCCACTCTGGTCCATTTTCTGACCATTCATAACAGTAACCTTCCTGTTATGGAGCCTTTACCATCACTTATGGGAAAGGCGTCTCTTTAGTGCGACGCGGTAACGCTTGATGATTTCATCGAGTATGTTTAACCACAATTAAATGAAAAACAGAACACTCTAGCGAGCACCAATTGTGGTTTTGCACCCCTTCCCTCAGCTCCCCACTGCTGTCATCCAACATCTAGGGTGTAATTCTACCACCCTGGAGATTCGAATTATCAGAGAGATTTGCATGGAGCTCACAAAAGCTGGACTCGGCTTTATCCAGCGTTGGACATTCACACAGGGTTTGAGTTACCGAGAGCATTCTGTCCGTATGATGATGTCACTGATGGATGGGGCGTCTGTCACATGAAAAATGGTGCCAATGATTTCTTGTTGACCTCAGTGGGTGTTATTTTTAAATCACTCGGTAATCTGAATCGAGGCTTGAGTCACCTTTTGCTTTTTTTTTTTTCGTTGTTGTTATAGAGCTACGGTTCCCAAAATAGGTTCTACTCGATCCAAATTTGGCTCGGACTGAGCTGCGCTGCCAGTGTTTATGCGGCCAACGTTATTGCTTCTTCTCGTCTAAACGGATCGCCAGAAGAGGGGAGGTCGGGGGGCAGGGGGGACTTGGCTCAGCTCTGTCATGTTGAGTAATGAGAAATTCAGCTGGTGTCGACCATTGTGTTTACGCAGACCTTCTCATGCAGATTTACCGATGTGACTCAATCACAATATCAAAATAAATAAAGAAATAGTAGAGGCGGTACTAGTGAAAGTGACTATCCCGAACTTACTTAAGTACTCCAGTAAAATTAATTGCCACCTCCATAAGGCCCTTAAAAAATCATCAAAAGAAGATAACAACAACTAAAAATAGGGGAGCAGACGGTAACATTAATTGCTTTCTCAAAAGGCATCCCACAGGAATCATTATAAGGACCTTTATTAGGGAAGCAAGTCAAGTCAAGTCAACAGTATTTATAGAGCACTTTCAAACAGCCATCGCTGCATACAAAGTGCTGTACATGGAGCGATTTAACATACACAATAAACAGTAAGACGAAATGGTAATAAAGGCAGTAGAAAGCACCAAGCAGTAAAATCATGCTGAGTCGAACGCCAAAGAATACAAGTGGGTTTTGAGGAGGCCTTTAAAGATGGGCAGCGAGGAGGCTTGCCGAATGTTCAGTGGGAGGTCATTCCAGAGAGAGGGACCAGCAACAGAAAAGGCTCGATCCCCTCCGAGCCTTTTAGTTCTTGGTACTTCTAACAAAGACTGGTCCACAGACCTGAGGCGCCGGGCAGGTGTGTAGGGACGGATGAGCTCAGAGAGGTAAGGTGGCGCGAGATATTCAGAGATTTGAAAACAAATAAGAGGATCTTGAAAACAACTCTAAAATGAATGGGGAGCCAGTGAAGGGATGCCAGGGTAGGAGTTATATGCTCCCTCTTACGAGTACCAGTCAAGAGGCGAGCAGCGGCATTCTGGACCAGCTGAAGGCGCTTAATGGAGGACTGGCTGACTCCAAAGTACAGGGCATTACAGTAATCGAGCCGGGATGTGACAAAGGCATGGATTACTGTCTCAAAGTGTTCATGTGAGAGGAAAGGTTTTATTTTGGCCAGCTGTCTAAGGTGAAAGAAGCTGGATTTAACAACGGCACCAATTGGCCGATCGAGTTTGAAATCACTGTCCAGTTTAAGGCCCATGTTTGAGAGCGTTGATTTCAAATAAGGAGACAGGGGGCCCAAGTCTACAGGATGGAATGTACAAGGGCCACTGGGTCCAAACAAGCAAACAAAGCAGCACAACAGAGAGAAAAGAAGCTAACAAATTAGAGTCGTACATTGAGATATATGAACCATTTCATGCACCCTGTAACCTGTAACATAATAAGCTGTCCACTGTAGTAACTGCTGTCCCTGAAAGGCTTCACTTTGTTCCATGACCATATGACATGCTATATGACATCTTATAAAAACATTTAGTGATAACTTAATTAAATATAATGTGAAGAATCAAGCAGTTTCTAGATCATGACTAATTCATTGCGCCTCCTTTTGATGTGTACGATGTGTCCGCCAGGCGACAGTATAATAAAATCATGCGGAAAAATGATCACTCAACTTGTGTTAATATGCAGAAATATTCATATTTTTTTCAAGGAAAAAGAATTTATGCCACTGCGTTTTAAATTCTGTGTCTACATGTGCTACTGCACCATTTGAGTTCAAACATTCATTATTTAAAGGTGTCCCACAGGGATCAGTATTAGGACCTGAACTAGGACTTCAGCACAGTATTTGGAGAAGATAACAAAATTATACACACCATAAAACTGGTCTAAAATAAGAAGAGGTTTCACAGGAAAATGCATAGAGAGCACATTGTATTTGCCAGGGGTGTCCCACAGGGATCTGTATTATTTATTTTTTTATGCCCATTATCAATCTATCCATCTCTCTATCTTCCGACCATCTGCAAACCATTTGTGCTGATGAGTAATTTTTTTCTGGTTTTGACATTGTCAAATACTGTAAATGCTTGACGGATTTTATTTATGTTTAAACCCAAAAAATGGAGAAAAAAATCCCAGTATTAATCTTTCACATAACGATTCATCATTTTTCGACAAACGTTGCTACCCTGATGCACATTTTCCTGTAATATCGCTCTAGCTCAAACATTCAAAACCACAGGAGCGCATTTTGGAAACTGCTTCAAAACCAGCTGCTGCGCTACGCTAACCTTTCAGTCATTTGAAATGAGATTTTAATTGCTGCTTGTGTGTGTGAGAATGTGCATTGGAACACTTTTTAACATTAAATCATGTCATTTTATGCATGAAGCAGGATCACTCATATGGTCCAATACGATTGTTTTGCAGCAACCATCCCCCATCATTTTCCATCGCTCTTCATGCTATTTAGCTTACCGGTACTCGCAAACCTCAAAAAGCCCTCTCCTCCAATTTCACAGACTAAGATAACTCCACACGTGGAGTGTTCTCCAAAACAGAAAATTAAGGGCAAACAACAAGGTTAAAATAACAAGAAAAAGAGGTTTAAAAAATAAAGGGGGAAGGGTACAGAGGGAGCAAGAGGCGAGATGGAGAAAACTGAAAATGAGAAAGTCTGGGCTCATTTTTTCCGTTTCCTCACCGTCAAGACAGCAACTGCTACCCGTTAAAGCTAATTCCCTCTCTCTGCTGCACAGAGAAAAACAATAATAAAGCGGCGTACTTTTGACCCAACTCAGGCAGCCTGTGGAAAATAGCCACGCAGGCCAATGATATGAAGTTCTGCTTTCACTCTTGATTAAAGAAAAACAACTCTGTTGTGTTTTGGTGACGTCCAGAACAAAAAAATGTGTCCATCTCATTCATACATGAGAGAGCGTAGAAAAAAAAATAGAGAAGCACTTTTGATTCTTATTTTTGAATGCTACTAAAACAGGAATGCAATAGCATCACACTGCTTAAAATCACAATTAACATCGAGACTTTTTGCACGGCATCCCACAGGGATGACGACTATACCCCCAGACATTGGGATAATGGCCATCAATTTGGTATTTTCAGGATGATTTGTACACGAATATGTGGAGGTTCACTGTAAGATTGCTTTGGTCCTGTTTAATCATCCATTTTGCAATCCACTTATCCTCATTAGCGTTGAGCGTATGCTGAAGCCTATCCAAGTTGACTTCAGGTGAAAGGCATGGAATGAGCATTCACATTCACATTTACACCTATAGACAAATTAGAGTCCTCATTTCACAAATACATGTTTTGGAAAGTGGAAAGCACAGGGAGAACATGCGTTCATTGCACATAGGAAGCCCGGAATCCACATACACATTTACATGTCAACTGTGAGGCTATTTTGCAAACCAGTCGGCAACCGTGCCACTGGTACTGTTTATATTATCTATTATTAGCTTTGGGGGGAAAAAAAGACCAGATAAACCACGAACTACATTTTACAGCCGAGTTGTACTTTGTAAGATTGGCAAATAGCAATTCAATTATTATTCAAGTTGTTCCACTCTAATTTGAACTGTATTGACATACAGCAATTACGCTAATATATTCTGTGTAATGTAACACATGGCCTCCAGAAGTTTGGGGTGATATATTTGAGAATGAGAGAAACCATACTAACACTAACCGTATGCGTTTATTATGAAATTGCCCGTGGCATTTTCACGACTTGAAGTATTCCTTAAATTCAAAGGAGCACATAACAATAATATCATTTATTACTTAGGAGTTGTGATAAACTCTCCCTCCCTTGTGGTTTCTTTCTGACTTTCGGGTTGAGTGAACGCTGGCGCGTTTTGGCTGCCGCTGCTCAACCCGTATCGTATTGTTTTGTGTTTTTTGTTATTGTAACGTGTCCTTGGGTGTCTTGAAAGGCACTTATAAATAAAATGTATTATTATTATTATTATTATTATTATTCCATCTTGGCATCCACCAGGGACCATCAACATAACACATAACATACACCCTTGCAACTCGAGCGATTATATAATTTTGCTTCTTTCTGAGTTGAAATACATGAGTTCGCTTTGCCTTTTCCATTGGAGAAAAGCCTAGTGTTTGTAATGGCCCCGAGCCGCTCTGACTGACGCAGGGATGTCGTTCCTTGTGTCTATGCTGTTTATTAATGTTGAATGTCTGCGCATGGTGTCAGTCACATTAGTAGCTGGGATTAAAGGGGAGAGATTTTTTTTTATCTTTTTAAGTTTCCATACCACTGGAGCAGTCGTCGCCTCGCCAGCCTCCCTCACATTGACAGCGGTCCGGAGCCAGGCAGCGGCCATGAACGCACTCCTTGGTGCAGCGAGCTGCGGAGATGAAAGGCAGACGGAGGCAAATAATGACACCGTAGGAGGAAATGTATCACAACATGTCATCACATAGACACAACATGTCGTTATGCATAATGATATGTTTATTGGCTGGTTAAAAAAAAAAGCAGTTGTTTAGAAAGAAGGGGCGTTTAGATGTCATGACCAGAGATGTTTCAATTATACAAGTCTCACTTATGTGACAGGTTGTATGAGAGGGTTCCGGCGACTGAAGGTACTATTTTCTTTGCCAATGTTTGATTGTGTGTTGCACTTTATTTATAGAAGTCACCACAGGAGGCAGCAGGAGGCAACATGTACTACAATCAGACAGAGCGACCAATAGAATCGCACAAAAAGAAATGGAAAATATCCTTCGTACTTTTGCACTGACTCGATTATTTTGTCTGTACTGTTATTATTATCATTATTATTATTTAAATTGGATATTTTTTATCTTTAAAAAAAAAAATCAAGGAGGCACTTTTTTTTTGTGTGCTCACAACCACGATTATACCAAAAGTACTAAAAGGATGAATGGACTAAGGAAGCTGGAATTATATTTTGGTGTGGATAAAGGTTATTTTCTGATTTATTTTCACATCACGTTGCTTGATTGTGGTCAGAGTGCGGAAAATCTGGAGAAATCCTTCAAGTCAACTGAAATGCAAAGCGAAATTTCCTTCATGGTATTGGGGCTTTTCGCGACACGGCTGCTGCCAGTACAAACAGCCACATGGAACCCAAACCCTCAATTTTGGAGAAAGTGCTTTATGTCGACGGGGCGGAAGAAAAGCAAACTGAGATTCATGTGTCACGAAGATTTTCTTTAAAAAAAAATCACCTTTAAATTCTCCAATAACAGTTTTGTCTACCACTATTTAGACTGGCAATAGTTTACCATAAAAATTGTCTATGAAAAAAGAATTCATTTAAAGGATACATATTGCCCATTTTCCCTCCCAATTTGGAACCATTGCCATATACAATACCTTAATAGAATAAGAAATAACATTTGTCAAAATAGTCCAAGGATCAAGAATTATATTGTACCTTTCACCTGTTTTAGCCTCACAGAACTCAGCGAGTATTCATATTGGGGTCGCCACCATGACATGCTAAACTGTAGTACCTGTGACTTTGAATGCGTGTATCTTTAAAAGGCAGGACCAGGCCTGTCGAAAGACGCGCAAGTCAACAAATGACAGTGTAGAGCAGGGGTGTCAAAATCATTTTTGTCGCGGGCCACAATGCGGTTACGGTTTTCCTTGGAGAGCCATTGTGAATTTTGTGAAACCATATAAATGTTTAACCATCTCCACATATTACATACATGGCGAACAACAAATTGATGGATAACTAGTTTTGAAATCAAAAGTCAACAATAATGGCTTGATCAGACATTGTTATTATGTATTACATATGACAATTTTATATTTTGGTTCAGACTTTAGCAAACAGGAGGGAATTTGACATGCTTGATTTGCTTTTGCAGGCCACATAAAATGATGTGGTGTGCCAGATCTGGCCCCCGGGCCATGATTTTGACACCTGTGATGTAGAATTAACTTAGGATAAGCAGTTGGCTGCACAATGGCTAACTGTTAGCCAGTCTGCGTTTTGGAGTGCCTCTGAGCATCACTTGCAGCTTGCATATCATGTGCTTCTTTTGTGTTTATTTTGTTACTCTTAGTCCAATTAAGCATTTGAAAGTGCATGATGTTTACTTTACCCATCGACGTGCAGTTGTGCAAGGCAGTTCGGCTTTGCAGTAGACACATTGTACATTGTTGTCTTCTTTCTTTTTTTTTTTTCCCCCAGTGAAAAGTGATCCCAAACTTTGGGCATCCTCATGCTTATTGCTACCTGAACCTGTAGTAACAATCTGTGTGGGAAAATGATCATTGCAAAATGTTTTAATAACAAACCTCTATGATAAAAAATAGGTATGTATGATTTTAAAATTCTGCACTGTCGTGAGACCACGAAAAGTGAGCTACAATATGACAAGGAACGACTATAATCCATTCTGATGCCACGTAATGACAAAAATGTATTTTCACTTACGAACACATTTATCGCGGCTCTCATAGTAGCCTGGGCAGCACTGGTAGCGTTTGCGGTAGTCTGTCTTGACGGCCTGCCTGTAGGCTGTCTTGTAGGTGATTCTGAATGAAGAAGAACAATTGGGATAAGATTGATGTCAGCGAATCCTTCCCTGCTGACCTGAACACGATCATAACTGCTGACCTACATTGACCACGTCAATTCGAACATTTCATAGTCCATTGCTTTCAGTCACCTGTGTCGGGGGCATCTGTAGTTGCTCCGAGGATCCGAGCAAGGCTCCTCAGTCACGTGGTCGTAAGGATGCGAGTAGGACTCCTTGACGGAGGTGGTGAAGCTGAACAGAAGCAACAAACACAAAATGAATCAGCTCAGAGTTTATACTCGGTAAAACTCAATTCAAGTTGGCATGAACCATGTTAAAGTGACACGTGGAAATTTGTCAAAATACATAAATCAAGATGCTAAGCTAACAGCATACAGATCGGACAGCAAAAGAGAGAGCTAGTGCCGCAGATGAGTCTCATATAAGTCTCATGAAATTACCATTATGAGTTGCTAATGGCATGGCATCGTTTTGCAGAAGTACACTGGTTAACCTGGAACAGACAAGCAGTCTGTTGATGATTCTTTTTGACAGGTAACACTGACTATGAGCATGACCGCATTAACTTTAGCTAGAGCCACGAATAAGAAAGTGGCCTCATGTTAAGAGCATAATATTAGCATAACGTTAGTATTTTGAACTAAAAATGTCATGAACATATTTTTGAATATAAGTACGTTGCTTGGATTGAAATTGACACAAGGTGTGCCTGTTATTATTTTTTTTAGACTGATTTAAATGATTATGTGGGAAAACTTATAGCTTCATCTAGAGCCATGATTAGTAACTAGGCCTCATGTTAGCGTTTCAGTGAGCTAGCATAAGCATTATTTTACAGATAATATATTGCTTGGCTTGGAGCAAACAAGCATGCTGTTGATTTTGAAATGTCTTTCTTTTGTTTGTAAATACAGTACTTTTTAATTATTGTACTCTTAATGATGTGATGCATAATGAATTAATCTTGTGTATGAATTGCGATACATAAATAAAGCTGCCGTGTCTTCCCTAAATTGCTCCTTTTATATTGTCTCTCTATATCGCACAACATATCTCCCGTAATAACCGTTTGGTTGGCTCACAGTCTCTTGATTCCTTGGCTTGGAATTCACCAAACAAGGAGCTAAAAAGCCAGAGAAAGTTATATAACATTCTAAGTGTTGCTCCTTGCTCCTATGTCCTCTCCATCATGTCACATGCCAGAAGAGAAAGTATGCGTTTGCCTCGTGGCAGCAGCAGTAGCAGCAATGGTATACTGGTTTGTTTGAGCCAAGTGGGCCTCACCTCTCCCACAGGCTGCACACATTGGGGTCCCTCGGGTTGAGCGAGTAGGCCAGGCTGAGCAGGAAGCAGAGAAGAAGTAGGAAGTCCACGCTGTGCGCGGTCCACATGGTCCTGCATGCATCAGGGAAAAAGCAAATATTTTGATAATTATTAAACAAAATGAAAAAAAATTTAAAAAGACATTACAAACAGTCGGTTCAATCCGTAATATAACGTAGGAGATATAATGTACGTATTATAGTTGCTCTTGTATTGTGTTATTATGGTTGCTCTTTAAAAAAATAAAAAGAACAAAATTCTGCAACAATTTTGTTGTTGATTCTTTCATTTTAATTCCATTTGACTTGTGACATGACACCACGGTAAATACACCAAACTAACAAAATTATGA
Organism: Hippocampus zosterae; assembly: GCF_025434085.1. NCBI lineage: Eukaryota > Metazoa > Chordata > Actinopteri > Syngnathiformes > Syngnathidae > Hippocampus > Hippocampus zosterae. The sequence goes on along the minus strand of NC_067455.1, from coordinate 8,807,324 downwards.
AGAGTAAATAAAAAAAAAAAAACAAGAAGTAGGCCAGAAGAACACGTTTAACACCATTCTATTTTTACATTGCATTTACAAAAAAAAAAAAATAAACATTTTAGGGTTTTTTTTGTCCAAGATTCAAATAGGTCTATTTGATCTTTAACACAACAGCAGGATTAATACAGCATGCATGAGTGTATGCAAAATGCAAGTAATAAAATAAAATGTAAAAAATGAAGAAAAAAAATTGTGCTTCATTTTTTGTCAAACAATGGGTCAGTTTTAAGCCATGACAAAACAAGGTTACGTTCTGTCCTGCGTGAGTTTCGCAGAAACTGTACCAGAATCCACCACACAAAACGCTAACAACCTGACACAGCAGATGAAGACGAATCAAAGAGGAAGAGAGGCGAGGTCAAGAAACGTGACTCCAAACTCCATTCTGACCTCAATCCATCAGAAGCTCATCTCCTCTCCCTCCTAAGTTTTGGTCTTGCTGTCCCAGTGCTCGCTCCAGCAGCATCTGGATTTCATCACACGCCGTCAACCCGAGAGAGCGAGAGCGGCACGGGGACCCTGTTAGGCTCTCAGGGAGCGAGAGGGGAGATGTTTTTCCCAACCCCCCTCATACCTTTCTTCATTCTCACTACAGAAAAAGAAATTCGCTCAGGTGGTAAGACTTATTGAAAAAAAAAGTTATGGAATATCACAACAGCTTTGAGCAATGCCGTGTTGACATGAGATTTGTGGGCCCAGTTGTTGTCTACTGATTGATGATATGTCGGGATTTCAAAATCAAAAAGTCTCTCTCAGAAGCCAAAATGATAAAGAACACACGTACGGTCGATAAAATATGAGTAGGGAGAAGAATGTTGCTCCATGTAAAAAAAATAAGGATCATATATTTTGCATTACTACTCTGACAAGTACAAATTATCCCCAAATTTACTTCAATAAATGTAGCAGAGTAAAAGTAGCTCCTTAACCCTCCCACCCCCACCCCCTCTGCTGGTTTCCATTCAAATCCAAATCAGCCTGACCCTCTGCCTACTACTGATTTGGTCAAACTCTTAGTCGAAGTTTAAAACTTCTGCTTCAAACAAAAAATGCCCAGTTTCAATTTTTCAAGCATCACATTATAAGACGTGCACCCAATTCCGTGTTGAATGATAAAGCTGGTGTCAGGAGCAAAAGTTTTGAACAAACCTGAAATGGCCGCTTCAAACTCATGTTGCAGACTTCCTGTTCAAATCCAGGCATTGTCAAGATTTGTGTTTTGTTGTATGTGGTTTTCATTTCTACTTTGATGACATTTACCCTGTTAGTTTTTATGTCTTGTATGTCTTTTTTGTTGTTGTTTTTTGCGTCCACCCGTTGTTGTCAACCCGGTTCCTTAATTGTGTTGGCCTCTCAGCTCCCACAGTAACTCGTTTTGTCCAGGTGCTCCTCATTGTCTTGTCAGTTTTGTTTGTATTTAGTTGCCTGCATACTTTCAGTCTTTGTCCGATCGTTGCTTCTAGTGGCGTACAATGTGCAAAACATATGCAAAAACGCACGCGCGTACGCATGAATCCAAGCACATTACTTTTGTACATCTCAATCATTGCAGAAATGTTGGGAGTAACAGATGTCTCGCTCTCCGCGGCACTCTATAAATACACAAATTAGTATAAACAAGAGCTGCTGGTGGGAATGATCACCCTCCCCGATCAACAAATCGATGCCCGCTTGCACGCCACTGCACTCGCCACTGCCCGCCATCCAAGTAGTTGGCGGAGAGCACCGCACGTTCCACTGGTCATTTCACTCTTGCATACATCTGAACGTGAGCAAGGAAAGCCATGTCATGCCACCTTTTTGTACATACGCCCCAGGTCATTGGTCCTTCCATTGTTGTGCGTCGCTGCCATTGTTTATTTGTCTATGTGTACTGTGGTCTGTTTGATGTGTTTGTGCGCAATAAACACATCAGCGCCTCGTTTCAGTCATTTGCGCACACGTGATTGACGGATATCGCGGCTGGCAGAATCTCGCACTCGCCGAGGAGCTAATTGACTCTGGGTCAACAAAAAGAGAGTATTTTTTTCTTTACTATGGGAAGCATATGGCTCCTATTTGGAGAGTCATCAACTCGACGGGTTATATTTTTCATTAGCTTCACTTCTTCTTAATTGTTTTGCATTCGAGAAAGGCTCCAAACCGCAGGTGAGATTCTTGAATGCTGACAAAGACAACTTGAAAGACTGGTTGTTATGGAGTTCTGGAGGAAATCGGGGCGGGAGGGGTGGGGCGCGGGGGGTGGGGGGGTTGTGGTGGTTGCAGGTAGACAAGCTGAGCTCCATGTGGTGTTGTCATCATGTGGAGGAAAGTGAGCTCTTGGAGGAGATGACCTTGATTCTTCTTGGAAAAGAATCCTTTTCTCCTGGACTGTTTTTCCAATCATTTTTCTTTTTTCGGGCTAGTAGCTAACAGGCGTTGTGAACACAAGTGCTTTTCACACGGGACATCGGTGGCGTGATGATCGGCATTCATTTATAACCGACTCCACAGCCGACAGGGTTCACACAGTCGTTGCGACTTTACACATTCACATAATTACATGTGACATTAGCCTTAAACACAAAGCTCCCTGGGCAGGGAATTTCAGGTTTTAAATTTCAGTTTCTCTGCATAATGAGTTGCATGGTGACGTCTGCACGATGACTGTTTGTTGGAAAAAGCAAGGAAAAATGTCACTTTGATGGCCAGTGTTAAAGCCATCACATACTCTCTCCATCCATCCATCCCTTTTCTAATCCACTTCATCCTCACTAGGGTCGGGGGGGCACGAGCCTATCCCAGCAGTCTTCGCGCAGTAGGCGAGGGACACGCTGAACTAGTTGGCATCCCATCGCAGGGCAAACAAAGATGAACAACCATTCACGCGCATAACCACACCATGGGACAATTTAGAGTGTTAACCTGGTATGCGTGTTCTAGGAATGTGAGAGGAAAGTACCCAGAGAAAACCAACGCAGGCACAAGGAGAACATGCAAACTACACACAAGAAGGCCGGGCCAGAATCGAACCGTCCACCTCTGCACTGTGAGCCGGATGTGTTAAGCAGTTGACCAACGTGGCACCATCACATACTCTAGTGCAGCAAAATGAGAGCCTGGCAAATGTCCATCCATCCATCCATTTTCGGAGCCGCTTAATCCTCACTAGGGTCGCGGGGGGTGCTGGAGCCTATCCCAGCCGTCTTCGGGCAGTAGGCGGGGGACACCCTGGATCAGTTGCCAGCCAATCGCAGGGCACACAGAGACGAACAACCATTCGCACTCACACCCACACCTAGGGACAATTTAGAGTGTTCAATCAGCCTGCCACGCATGTTTTTGGAATGTGGGAGGAAACCGGAGCACCCGGAGAAAACCCACGCAGGCCCGGGGAGAACATGCAAACTCCACACAGGGAGGCCGGAGCTGGAATCGAACCCGGTACCTCTGCACTGTGAAGCCGACGTGCTAACCACTGGACTACCGGGCCGCCCCCTGGCAAATGTTTAAAGTCTATTTCTGAAAATCACAAACCGGAGCTGGATACTAATAAAAATTAAATTCAATAAAAAATGTTTTTGGAGAAAAAAAAAATAAATTCTAATTGAATCAAGACAGATTTAATCCAAGCCAGATGCTCCTACAATATGAACTCTGGTTCTTTCCTTCAAAAGGACATAATGTCAATCATCAGTCGATTTACATCGATCAAATATACAGTAGTAACTAACTGTAGCCAATAGAATGGTTATAGTAGTAGGTTATATGTTATTGTATGAAATAATAAGATTTCACATTGGGCAGCTCAGAGTGCAGAAGATGCCCATTGGCATCCCACAGGGGTCACCTTTAGGTCCCTCAAAATATTCATTTGACCCCAATATTTACACTTAATATCCCTGTTTATAATATTGTACGCTACGCTACAGGGGCACAATTATTGTGACACAAATTGCAAACACATGTAAATATGGATCTGCTTTGTAATGTTGCGTAATGAACATTCGACACCTAAAGTACAGTACACGCCCTCCCACGGGGCACTGTGGCTATTTCAAGCTGTGACAAAACCAAAAACAGTCATTACAAATGCCTTAGATGAGTTCAGAGAAAAGGGGGGAAATGATGAATTTGCTATCAGAGCATATATTTGCCAATACACCAAATAAGCACATGCATACACACACAGACACCGTGGGAGCTGTTTGCTAGCAACGCAGAAATACCCTTTGCAGATGTACACGGGGGAGTGGAGCCACAACAAAAGCCAAATATAAACATGTTCTGGATTCATGTTGGTCTCGAAAGACACTTGTAGCCGTGATGTTCGCTTCCATCAACAGTGACAGCTCCGCGTTCCATTCTTTTCCCGTCTCAAGCGCGACAAATGTTTGCCAGCAGGGCGGACTTCACACAGCTGAAGCGAGCACTTGAATAAGTTCACTTGAATTATTTGCTGTCAATGGACATATTAGCGGCGGCGACACACACACACACACACACACACACACACACACACACACACACACACACACACACACAAGCACACATACAAGCACACACATAACACACAAACACACGCACACACAGCAAAGCCGACGAATAACTCAAGTCAGTGAATTAATGGGCAGCCATGAAGTAAAAATGACGAGCGAGTAGTAGCTCATGCAGTTGTGAAAAGATTCCTTCATTTGGAGCAACGGCTGACACTTTTAAGTCTCCCATTTTGAAATGTGGTGCAGCTGCAAACGGAAAGTGACATTGCTCCAAAAACTTGGTGGCAATAAATACGGTGATAATTCAAGGGCACTAGGTACAACGACAGAATACAGTAAATATGGACTTAAAATCAACAACTTCCAGTTATTTTAGACAATTGGTCAGTGAAATAACTTGGTGCTAATAACTAAAAATGCATTTGATCTATGTGGTATGCAGCCTTGTTCCCGCGGCAACCGTGAAAACAGCACGGAGGAGAGCCCTGAAATGTGTTGCGGGTGCGAGAAGTAGGCAAGTACATTGAATTTCTATGTCGTGGTGTCACATAAATCAATCACATCACAAAGTACCACTCGGACCATCTGATTGACAGTCATTCGCTTCAAGATGGAATATTTGTTTGGATTTGAGACCAGCACAGTTTTTGAGGGGAAAATAAAGATTAGGGGGTGAATCTTGGCTTGTCATATCGATAATGGGGAGGAAGGCCAACGGTTTTAAAGTCAGACCTGAAACAAGAAAGAATATGTACCGGTACATGTATGATGTAAACAGACTATGTGTGCAGTTGGTGGTAGAAAAAGTGTGTCGCGATTGTGAGGCAAAAAATGAAGCAGTTCATGTGGCGAATGATGAATGATATGTAAAAAAGCGACTTGACATTCAACTTGAGCCATGTGATGAGTCAGCATCACTCAGTGTGCGTTTCTTTGTTGTATACGGGAAAAATAAATGATTATTTTGCCAAATAAAGGTTATCTTATCTTATCAAGAGCACTTTCTTTTACTTTGTGTTGTTTTACAATTTGAGTTGAACAAATTTGCATCAAAATCATTGTTCTGATGCAAATAGTGACACAAAAAGCTTGTTTTCTCCCCTTTTTGGTGAGACACTGCTGGTTTTGGTGAAAGCAGCCCATGTTCAACTGCTGATTGCTAGAGAATGGAAAATTCATGTGCACACATAATCATATTCAACAACAGTATGAACATTTCCATGCGTTTTCTGCCAAATTCAACGCAGCAGTAGGCCTAAAAGTGACTAATCAATGATAAAATGTGTATGGAAAAAAAAAAAGTAAAATCCACATAACATTCCCCTTTGTGACTCAATATTGTTGTTGGAAAAAAAACTCCCTGGAGCAGTGCACCTTCCATGTGACACATCCACCACCGCAGCCCCTTTCCCCCTCCCCCGCCATTAAAAAAACAGAGTTACTGTAAAGCCATAATACATCTCATCTGGATCCAAGGGCCCCATTGAGACCACAGTGGGATTGGCACATGTTGGGTGGGTGAGGGGGCTCTGAGACCCTTAGCAGCACACTAGTGGAGAAACAGTCATTGCGCCACACCCTGAAATGTGAGCACGAAATAAACACACCCACAGATCGTACTGTGCTTACGGTAAAGAAAAAGCTTTGCGCCGCTGGAGCCGAACCCCCGCGCTGGAAAAATGATGGTAAGCGGAAAAAGGCCGGACAGTTCTGGATGTGCTTTCGGGACAGAAGATGATCTAGAGACAGAAAGATGGCAAATGAGGCTTAAAAATCGATGATGACGCGGAACTAAGGGGATGGGGTGTCACCAGATCCAAAGGAAAGCATGGAACCAACCAAGGGATGCAGCAAAAAAAGTCAAAAGAAAGGGAAAAAATACATGACAGAAAAGATTATACAAAGGAGTAGTCAGTGTTGGACTGGCCGTTGAGCCTTGCGGGCAGATGCCCGGTGAGGGGACATCTTTGGCGGCGACATTGTGGTGCAGTTTAAGAGAATAGAATTCAGAGCTCGATAGAAATGTATGGAACACTTGTATGGAACATGGGGAGGGTCTCTACCTAAAATGCGAGGGCCCATTTTTAGTGCTGGGGCAGCCCTGGTAGCAGTGGCAAAAATAATATTGATTTAGCCATCTGAAGCCTTGTTCTAACAGCCAGGATTTTGTCACCTTTTTTTGGCAGGTATATTTGGCATGTAGAAAAGTTTCATTTACGTGTTTCTTTCTGTAATAATCGTAACAAAATTTTTCATGCATATTTTTATGTAAAATATAGTCGAACCTCTTTTCAATGTACACCATTTATATTTTCACCCTGATAATGTTCAGATTTCACGTACTTCATTTTCCATTTGCCGACTTTGCTGACAATAGAAACACATATAACATAAATGTCATAACGATGAGATTTTTCCCAGAAAATCGTGAAAAGGCCATCATTAAAACGAATCATGGGAAGCTAACTGCTGCCGCGACTTTGCTTAGGTTATGTTATTTAATTCATGTCTAATAAAATCACATTTTCTTCACACTGTACACATATTTGTAATTGACAATGTTTTTTAAATGGTCTTACATGTTCATGTTTGGACATCTATAAATCTTGATATTGTATTATACGTCGTAGTAGGCAGACGTACGTTGCAACAAGGTTTGAAAAAAAAATTGATTGAATATTGTGCCTACGCACAACAATGCAAATACAGCAGCTTTTTTTTTTTTTTTTATGAGCCGGTGGGGCAGTTCAGATAGAGCCCTACTGAAATCTGCCAGGCAACAAGTTGCAGGGCCTTTGTTTGATTTCTTTGTTCCTATGGCTGCCTCTGCTGCCGGAGTTTTGGAGTTTTAACAGGCATGATGTCAAGGACAAAGTCAGATGCCCAATGACCATGTTAGAGGGGATTAAGTGAATTAACTAAGCTTTTATGGAGAGGGAAAAAAAGGCAACTCGGGTCAACTCTTTTGGCTGCCTGGAATACTTCAGGAAAAACAGGAAACGGCGAGTGACTTCTCTGCTTCCTGGCACCACTGCTTCATTCGTGGTCAGGTTTTCACATTCAAGTTCTCATCAACCAAGATGACAAAACCCCATCGAAATCACCATCCTGAAAGTTTAATGAGGACGAATGACAATATTGCATTGTAATTGCCCAAGGAGGACCAAGCAGAAAACCACAGAGTTGATAAAGACGCAATTCTGTCTGTTCCAATACTTTTGGAGTTGTGTGTACTTCATTTTCGGATAACTTTTTGATGACGCCAGAACCATGTGACTTTAAAACATTTTAAATAAGGAAGGCTAGAAATGCTAACATGTAGCCAACTCCCCATTCCATTCAGACAGAGCAGCACCAACGGGGAAAAATGTGGCTTTGACGGGCGGTGCGAAAGGGGATACAGTAGCAGGGCATGGGAAAATGATATTTTAAATATAGACAAAAGACGTGAAAAATACATGCTCTGAATATATTTGATTTATGATCATAGAATTTTCAATGCAGGTATAAAAGATCCACTATCCTAAGACAACGAGAGCTTGAAACAAATGACAAAATAATCACACACTATAATTTTGTTTTTTCTCGAGCAAAAGAGCCCTTTCAGAGAAATGACCGTTCAAGGACGGCACAAAACTGTTGTTTGATCGCTTACAAGCAAATAGCACCTCCTTCATAAAATCGATCACCCGATTGCTCCTTCCTAGATTTTTTCCCACCTTTCCCCAAGCTGGCTTTTACGAGTATGAGGTCAGCGCCTCCTCTTTCCCACCGCCGTGATGGAGAACAGAGCTCATGGATAACGGTGTCGGAATGATAAAGTCGCCGTGGCAACGCTCATGTTGTGGACCATGTGAGGACATCAACAAGAAGTGCAGCGAAGGTGAAAGGAACAGGCAGAACGATATCCAAAGCACCCATTGGGTTAATAAATGTGTCAGATGAATGATTTGAAAAACGGGTGTTTGGAATTCCCAGTACAGGAGCGCAGTAAAAATGTTTTTTGCAAACATCAACAATGATTTTAAATCGTAATCACCCGAAAGATATGTTTTTGTAAACATCCACGATGATGTCGTTTTTAATGGAATTAGTATCGAGACTTTTGAGACTTTGGCGAACCGAATACTGCAGCAAAACTCCTCAGAGCAAGCTCGAAAAGGCCTTCAAATTTTACATCCCATCATACAGCTGATATTGAATTCGTTTTAAATCCCGGTTAAAAAGTAGTCTCTCTTCACCATAAATATAATTAAGGTCTTTTGAAGCCTTCCCGTCACCAATTTTTCCAAAATCGTGTTCTTGCGTGATAAGTTTTTTTTTTTTTGTTTTAGTCAATTTTTTTTCTCTATTGCTTTAAAATGTCCTAGATTCTTCAGTTTTTGACATGTTTAAACTATTTTGCCTTTAAAAGCTCTTTTGTAAACATGTGAAGCCCAATGAGTTAGCTTGCTAATAAAATGTGCTATACAAATAAAGCGCCATTGCCTTGCCAAGAGTCAGTTTTGTTGACTGGAAAGTCATATTTAGATTTATTTATATAACACAAATATAGTAAATCTAACATTACTACACAACTCTTTTATTTCGTTTCAGGTATTAATTGAAAAGCTAGTTCAAGATGCTAGCGCTAGTTTGAGCTTTCGACGCTATCTAACATGTAACACAATTTCATTTATACATGCCAATTTTCGCGAAACAGAATTTGTTCTTGGCAAATCACACAGCAGTTGGCAGCTGCTTTTCATCACTGCTGAAAAAACTGAACGTCAAGAGCAGGGGTTTGCGCAAAGTCTATCCGAAGCACTGCACCGGAACTCAGCACCAACTAAAGTTTGATTCAGCTTTATTTTGTGTGTGTGTGTGTGTGTGTGTGTGTGTGTGTGTGTGTGTGTGTATATATATATATATATATATATATATATATATATATATATATATATATATATATATATATATATATATATATATATATATATACGTGTGTGTCTTTTTTTTTTTTAACCAGTGCTGTAATGATTTATCAGTCTCCGAAGTTTGCACTGGCGCTTATGAAGGGTTTCGGCCGCTCATCCAATGGTCTTTTCTTTTGCACGGTAGGAGCGTATCTAGTAAGTTTCAGTGGCACTGCTCAAACCATAAATCCCTAAATTTAAGACTTGGGCAGTTTTTCAAAACAAATGTAGAATTTTATTTCTTTTTTTAAATTAATCCAAGTAGATTTTAAGACAGGAAAGGCAATTTCTAAGACAGATTTTGGGTGCCGCAATCGATTATGTGCCTTTTGAATCGTAAGACCAAGTGCTTTTAACCGCAAACTGTTTTAATCACAAAATTATACGGTTTGAACTTTCAAAACAGAAAATATCGATTCCTCGCCTGAATAATGTTGTCAACCACACACGCCGCAAAAGAAATGAATCCAACATGATGTTTTTGTAAACATCAAAGGCGATTAGGAGGCTTTGATGAACCGATACTGTGTTTGCTGCGGCTTGTTCAATAGGCTTTCTTTTGAATGTGGTTCGATTCAGGGGCCGTAGGCCACCATTGAAAGTTTTAAAGTTGAGATGTAGGCAGTTTTTGTCCTTAAATGATGCAATTTAATACTCCTCTTTTCATTTTTGAAGTACACTTGAAGAAAGGAAAGGAACATTGTAAGGCAAACCTTGGATGCCGGAATATTTGTCGGTTAATTTCCTCTTTGGCTTTTGCAACTTAAAACCACAATTCAAAAAGTAGCTTTTTTTTTTTTTTGCAAGCTGATTTAATTACTAAATCACACAGATAAATCCTTTAAAGCAAAAATATCTCATTTCCTCACCATAATCATGCTGACGACCGCATGCGCCATAAATTCATCTCTCTCAAAAAGGAAATTAAACTAGAAGATGACAAAGCAAATAAATAACCCTCATGCGGCCTTACAGTCTTTACATTTTGCAGATGTGTGCCGTCACATGTGGCCCGCTATTCAATTCCCGACTTCTTGCCAGATTGTAGGCAAAAAAAAAAACGGTCCATAGCGCCTGCGCCTGTGCCTGCACATGGGCCGACCCAAACCTCAGGCGGCATGACTTGCGGCTCCGCTGGTCAGGGAGACAAACTAAAAAAACGGAAAGACTTGGAAATACACGGCCTCCATTCACAACACTTTGGACCGGCCTTCCGACATTTAGCCAGCGAAATGGCGGAAAACCCAAAATGGATGACTTTATAAGAGGACCCGACCAGACTAGGTTGTAATTATATGCTGTGTAATTCACTGCGGATCATATATCCGAGACACTGTTACTGAAGGAAACCCGAAAACCAGAAAACACAGCTTAGCTGTATAAACACCCGCATTCCCAACACCGGCGACAAACCCTCGACGTCCGCAATGTCACACCAAATGTAGCCTCAAAGGAATTGTCACCGGTGTCATGTGGAGACACTCAACAGAATGGGTCGCTGCCCCACGAGGTGTACAACTCAACAGATGAAAAATCAAGCATACTGGTAGTGGAAGGACTCCTCGCGTATCCATCTGAAAGCCACTTTCAAACCGCCTGTTAAACCCAAGAATTTTCCAACGGTATTTGTTTTCCGGACGGTGCACTGTTTCAGACTTGGAAATGGGGGATGGGGGGGGGGGTATCATTTCATCCTGCCAATATTCCGCCATCTGCGGGAAACTGTATGCCAGTCTTGGGCTTCTTTTTCAACACTAATATAGTTGGTGGCACTTTTGAGACATGATTATTTTCCACCTTTTATTTCAGGTCGCAGTATAGAATCAAGGGACATGGAATGGGGGTGTGAAGACATTCGGCAAATATGATTGAAGGTGGACTTCCCTCCTGAGTTGCAGTTTTCTGCTGCCACTTTTGACCTAGCCGCCATTCGGCCAATGTTGCTACCTCAGAAGTCAGAAAATGTGCGGATCAACTTCAACACTACATTCCATGTGGGTGGTAGCCTTCGCAAATAACCCAAGCCTGTTTAATAATTAAAAAAAAATGAGAATGATAATTATAAATCGGAAATATCATTTTTGTCAGGTCACCCCGCCAACTTTGGTAGACTACAAAAGCTTTACACCACAACCCCCCCCCCCCCCCCCACCACCACCACCACCACCACGACCTCGAAAGCCAGCAAATAAGTGGGTCCACTTCAACACCCCATTCCGTATCAGTGGATCAGAAAGAGCACTGGGCTGTTCACCAAAAAAAAGTCAGTTTTTTTTTTCTATTTTCCTTTTTGTTCCTGGTCGGCAAAGTACGGAAAGGGGGTGTTGAAGTTGTTCTGCGGACGATTTGCCTTGAAAGGTAGTATCAGAGCCACATCGGCACCTGTGTTTTCTGCTCCTTCCACACAGCTATCAGCTATTACCTACCGTATTGGCCCGAATATAAGATGGCCCTGATTATAAGACGACCCCCTCTTTTTCAAGGCTCAAGTTTGAAAAAAGACTTTTTGAACACCAAATTTATTTTTATACAGAAAATAATTACATGACATCTGAAACAATTGTTTATAACGATATATTTGAGAGAAAAAGCGTCTTGAAGTTTACACTATAACTTGTCCTCAGCTGCCGGTTAACCTGGCCGATCTTCGACCCACTTTTCTCCAGATTCTCTACGTTTCTCCATTTTCTGTTATCTCTATTATTTTCTTCTCTTTTCTTTCTTACACCTATTTTTTTATTTTTCTTCCTCGTGCTACCGCTATTTTTATTTTTATTCTTCGTGACGGGTTCGCTTTGGCCTGGGGAGTCAAGTTCAGCAGTCGCTTCAATGATATCTGGTGCCATCTAGCGTCGTGAACGGGTATAATGTCTAGAGCCCGAATATAAGACGACCCCCACTTTTCCAGTCTTATTTCAATACAAAGAACACCGTCTTATATTTGGCCCAATACGGTATTTGATATTGCCTTAGAAACGGTCACGTTTGAGGGTCGATGTCAACACTGTGTCTCAAATTCGGAGAAGTCGCCCTGTCATTATTTTGCCTTTGAAGGTGTAACTAAGCCACAATTGCGGCCTGCAAAGTTAGACCAACGTGGCCTGTAAAGAATTATCAACAGTGTATGAAACTTAAACAACAGCAAAATCTCGATACAAAGTCACGGTGAAGTTCATAGGCTGTTAGCCTCAGGACCTCAACAAACATTTGTGACCTCCAGTCGAGACAACGAGGACCATCTGGAAGGACGCCGGCCGTTTTTAAGACGCTTCCTGAGCCTCGGAGGACGTTCTCAGTGTCCGTTTCATACTGGGATTTATGACCTTGTTGTTCATTGTTATCCCGTTGTGTAAAAGCCCGCTGTTTTCCTGTCGTCTGGGGGGGAAATAAGAGCCACACACAACGTTCATCCTTCGCGTCACATTTTTTTAAACATCAACAACGATTGGTGGTCTCATTGAATCGAACTACGGGGCTTTTGGTGGCAATCAGGGCGCATTCAGAGTCTTGAACTTAATGCGTGTAAACAACAAGGACTGTGTATGTGTTTTGTAGACAATGGCGACCAGTTCAGGGTGTTGTCGTCTGCCTTCCATCCGAGGTCAGCTGGGATAGGCTCCAGCGACTCCCCGCGACCCTGTTCAGGGTGAAGCGGTGTTGAAAAAGGATGGATGGATCAGTCCTAAAGGTTTTAGACTGGCCCCCATTCAGACAAAGAATCGTTTTTTAAGATTCTGCTACTGGTCTATAAATCACTAAATGGTTTGGGTCCTGAATACACTCAGGAAATGCTAATTGAACATTAACCTGCTCAAATTGCCAACAGAAGTTTAGTTAGCACCAAGTAGAAATGCTTGTTTTGGTCATTTCTTTTATGTACAATTCTATTTCAGAATTGTCTATTTTTATTTATTCCTTTCCCCCTTGTGTGTTCACAAACCCCCCCGGGAACCCCACTCCTACATAAATAAAATTGCCTTGCCTTATCATTAAAGAGCTCGGCAAAACGAATAATTAGCATTCAACATTTACACTGCTCAAAAAGGTCCACATCTTCTGTATTGTTGGACAGACGGGACCATGATTGAGCTTTGTGAGGCAAAATACAAGATTTACCCTTTCAGGGACGGCGGTAACTACAGTGGACAGTTTACAATGTTATCAGGTTACAGGATGCATGAAAAGGGTTATGGGACAATGATGCTCAGTGAAAGAATGTTCGGCGGGCCTTGATGCTTCACGTTAAAACCAGCCATCCGTTTCTAATGCCTTTTTTTTCATTTTTTTAAAATTACAGTGATGCCTGACGACGACCTGGAACACTCTTCTCGGTGTAGTTTCGGCGTGAATCACAGATGACTTGTCGATTCAAACATACATTGTCTCTTCCTGGATGTTAGTGTTTGGCCGCGTGTCCACCAAGCCTGCCAGGAAACGTGACATGTGTCTCTCATTCCAGTTTTCAAAACAAATTAGCATTGAGACTTTACGCAAGTAGCCTACAAAAAAAAGGGCCATTCTGAGAAATTGATATGATTTGCTTATTTTTCCATGGAATTTGACACTGACGGTCAAATCTGAAAACTATGTGCGTTCTCCCCCATTTGGGAGGTCAGAGAAGTTGTGGGAAACACGACGGCGATGCAAAAGCATGACAACAGCAAACCGTTCATTTATAGCCATGACCAGAGGTCCCCAAGCACAAACACAAGGAAGGAGGAGGGGGGGGGGGGGGTCAAGAGCCTTTGAAATGTTGAGTAGAGGTTAGCAAAACACTCATAACCTCTGCTCGCGTCTCACAGCCGTGATAAGCTAGCGACGGGGATTTTTTTTTTGTAAACATTCAACAACAAAGCCCAAAAATGTTCATTTCAAAGAAGCTTTATACTGGATTGCTTCTTACTGGACCTTTCCAACTGAGAAATGATTTGCATGCATTTTCTAAACCAAGTTCACATTCACAACCGGCAAACGTTCCATTTTTCAATTCATCCAAAGTGTTTTTTGTTAACGTCAAAGACAAACGAGACTCGTCACCAAAACTTAAAATGAAGCGTCGCAGACCATGAAGCGAACCCGAGGCGATGTATATTTTTCAAACGAATCAAAAACACAAATTTTTGATTAACTTTTTTTCCCCCAAAAACGTCGGAGACTATTTCGAGTCTTTGTTTTTTTTTCCGTGGCTTTGAAGCCAACACGAGACTGACGCCGATCTACTGTTTTCAGGTGACGAACGGTGTATTTGTGGGTATTATTCATTTGACCGTTTTCACTTTATTTTGCTGCTGTATTAGCAAGAGGACTGCTGAGTCATCACATACGTCGTGTACTGTGGAGATATAAACACAGATGTGCTCATGCTCCTACACACACACACACACACACACACACACACACACACACATGCTCACCACAAAGAAGATGCCTCTCGCTTTGCATAATCGAGCATACTCAAGGACGCGATGCGGCCTTCGGTCTTGGCAGGAGGCCGCCGCAGTTTGCTAACGCTTCACCTTTGCTGAGGGTGGGAGGACTGCTTGGGAGACGGACGGTGGACGGGCGGAGAGCCTGTTTTCCAAAGCATACTTGAGGTATGATATCAAACCGCAACCACGACACACACACAAGCATAATGCGAACATTCAAGACTTAAGCGGGAAGATTGTTGGGTGTTGTTCATATTCAACAACAAAGCTTCACTTCAAATGACCTTGACGTGAGCCTGACTCGCCGTAAAAAAAAAAAACTCTGCGAAAAAAACAAAATTCATAAACCTAAGGTTTATAATGACCTATAGATTCCACAAGATGATCCCCAAAGCACTACTTTTATACTACACAGGACTTTCAGGCACTTAGACAGCAAGCGGGTACGTTTTTCAGTGACTAACAACAAACATGTTTCTCAAATAAATCTGCAAACACATGAACTCAAACATCAACGACAAGTTAGACTCTCAACAAACCCAACGTACAGATGAACTTAAACGTCAAAGAAATCTTCGCGTCTCAGTGTTCGAAAAGAATTTCAAGTCTCAACTAAGCTGAGCTGTCCAATGTCGTAACCGCTGTCCCCGAAAGGGTGAGTAAATTTCTCTACACTTTTTTTTTGCTGACATACAAAACGATTTTGAGTCTCAATCGACCACAGATTGAAGCAGACATAAAAGACAATGGTGGCTTCTTGTATGAAACTAAATGTTTTCAGAGAGCTTGCTGCAAAAGGAACGAGGCCTGCCCGCCTTCTTGGGTGTCCTATGGCGACCGAGCTGATGCCTTATCGAGACGTGTGTGTGTGTGTGTGTATGTAAGAAGTCTGACCAAAATTCACGCAGAGACCGAGGTTCCCAGGAGGCAGCTTTTAGAACCCCGACTCTTCAAGTGACGGCTTGACGACGCGGCGAGCGATTTAAAGAAAACCGCTGCACATCTGCTTTGGATTAAGACGGCACTCGTGAAGTGAGTGGATGGTAGCTACGATCAACCGTAACTCGATGCTGCTAAATGTTGCACTAGCACTGGGTAGTTATGGTGGTGAAGTGAACACTTTCCGTCTGTGTTCTAGTGTGGGGATTACAGTAAAAACTGATTTAGGGGAAGCTAACATTAGCATTATTATTAAATCCAGTGTTAGCTTGACTTTTGAGAGGCCCAACCTACGATGTCTTCCAGTTATGAGTTGTTTCGATTTACGATTTCTGTTTCGATGTTTCAATTTCTTATAAGGCACCGCTGGAAACTATTATGCCACCCCAGCATCTTTACATCCTTAGGACAGTTTTTGGGAACTGTAGTGTGGAGAATGCGCTAATCCAGACATCACTACCAGGGTGCGTCATGCGCTCACCTTCCTCACTTCCTTTTTTTTCCTTTTCACCATTTACAGGAAGTCAAGCCTAAGCCAGTAAACTTGCTCAACGTTGGGGCCCGATGATTTAGTGCCGTACCTCTAGCATGTGGTACGCGGCCCGTGTCTGTAGAACCTGAAACTTATTACGCTGATCACTTCAGAGCCCTGAAAAGCGGACTCCCACCCCCCCGCCCCTCTCTCTCCAGATGGGGCCCATTGAGTAAGCATCTGGAAGCCAAATCTGCTCATTTTCTCTTCCAAACAGAAAAGAGCCACGTGTGCTACCCCCAAGGTGAACCCCCTTTTTTTCTGGGTTGTCACAAAGCTGCTGCAGTTTCCACTGCCAACAGTAGGCACTGCAATTGACTTCAAAGCGGACAAACGACGCACAGTGGTGTCTCGTTGCCTTGAGATAGAAGTGACCCACCTGACAAAATCTGAGCCATCATTGCACTGATCATTTGCTTTGACTTCTTAGAAAAAAAATTAATACAATTCTGATACAAACGCTGTATGGTAGCAGTGAACGCAACTCAACCGACAATAGGCAGCAGTTTGTCACACAGTGAACAATTCTTACAAAAAGAGGCTTCAAACTTGAGTTTACTGTCGAGCTACATGTTAAATTTAACACAATTAAAAATCAAAAACACCTGCAGCATGTGGAAGTGTTCAAGCAATTGACATTTGAACATAAAGGTAGACAGATGATGAAACAATACTCACATGTGTGTATTCTTTATCCTCTGCAAAGAATGACCAATATTACTGCGGTTTACTGAAAAGTTTTGACTGGCTCCACATGGGTCCTTTGAAACAGCCCTGGGTCATTTTTGTCGCCCTGTTTCAGGTGTGTGCTTAGTTTTATCATTTTAGAATATATTTGCTTGATATTTTAGTACACTCCATTTTGTACAGTTGTTTGGGTGTTTTTCATGTTTTTAATGTCCAAGTATTTTTTTTGTCGTTGCACCTCAAAATGATTTTTAAAATCCAAAATAATAAATTAGAAGCCACTTTTATCATTTTGTTTTTTTGTTTGTTTGTTTAGTCCACCTTGATGATATTCAGTACATAATTCTTTATCACTTAGATTGTTGTGAAAATAAAGTAATCCTTCTGCAAATATTTTACAGTAGGCTAGGTATAAATGATCGATAATTGCCAGAATACTATTATCAGAAACAAAGCCCTAAAATCAAGACTTAAAGCCCCTGGTCGGACGCGTGGGTCTGCTCTTTGTCACACACTTAAGACAATTGGGAACTGTTTGAAATTTTGTGTGTGTGTAGAGGTGGGGGGGGGGGGGGCATGCAAAATACGTCTTGTTTCAAAGATGAAAGTACACAAACTCTTGTGTGGTCAGCAGCATTTAACACCACACAACAGGAAGAGTGGGGTCCAGTGGGGGTCAAGGGTTACGAGAGCCCCCCTCCCCACACACACACACATGCACGCATGCACAGACATCCTGGGAAAATGACACAGTGGGGCGGGGGGGGGGGGTAATCTAAGTGTTCGGAGAAGGACAACAAATCAAGTGGAATGTGAGGCATGCAGTGTAAGTGACAGGAATTGTCATCAAGACAATTAGTTTGGATCATGTGGCAATTAAAAAAAGGACAGCAATCGTCATTTAACCACTAGAAAATGTCACTGTCAATATATTTTAACAGATCCATATGACAGTGTTTTCTTCAGATACGAGTGACCACGCCAGTAACTCAAAACATATCTCAAAGCATCTATCCTCGCTGAAATGAATGGAAATGCCATTAATCTGTTCCCGAAACACACACAAATACATACACATGCCTATATATACCTGTGTATATATACAAACACATCTAAATAATACAAATTCAATTTTTTAAATCATTCATTCATTCATTCATCTTCCTAACCGCTTGATCCTCACTAGGGTCGCGGGGGGTGCTGGAGCCTACCCCAGCTGTCTCCGGGCAGTAGGCGGGGGACACCCTGAATCGGTTGCCAGCCAACCGCAGGGCACACATAGACATGGAACCATCTGTTCTCATACTCACACCCAGGGACAATTTGGAATGTTCAATCAGCCTGCCATGCATATTTTTGGAATGTGGGAGGAAACCGGAGCACCCGGAGAAAACCCACGCAGGCCCGGGGAGAACATGCAAACTCCACACAGGGAGGCCGGAGCTGGAATCGAACCCGGTACCTCTGCACTGTGAAGCTCACGTGCTAACCACTGGACTACCGGATCTAAATAAAACTCACTTTTTCATGTATTGTATCTCAATAAATTGTATAAATTGTTTCTGAAGAATTTCCTGTTTATTACCCTCTTACATTAAAAAAATACATTCCATATGCCTCATCACGTTATATTCTATTAGAGTAGACGCCATTGTAACTTGCTGAGGTGGATTAAAAGTGCAGTAAAGGGTCAATGCAGCTTGCATGGAGTCAATAAAGACATCCAACTTTGTTTGATGTATTGTGTGTGTTTACCTTAACAAATTACTTTGTGCGGAATAAATGGCCATCGTCAGTCATGCCGCAAAAGTTTCTCTTTGGAAAAGTGGATTCGCAAGACGGAATCGAAACATAAGCGCTCTCATAAAAAACGAGATGGACGACAGGGAGCAGAAAACAGCTGGTGGGAGGATGAAGAAGAAAAAGACGGAGAAGAAAAGCTCAAGAAAAACTGCAAAAGTTCCCTCGGTTCACGTGCGCGCGCTGCCAAGCATGACATAGCATAGACTGGGGACTGGTTTGTTTTTGGGATGCAAAAAAAGCAACTCAGCACCACCCCTCAAAAAAAAAAGGGCAGCAAAAGCCGCAAGTCAGATGATTTGTGCAATAATCCATAACACAAACAATAACCGAAGACAGTTTGCAATTTGGTGTTGGCGTCTTTTTTGGGGCCAACTCATTCCTCGATTATTTCACGTGTCGGGTTTCAACTAATTTCTGATTTAACGAGCGAAGTCTGCAGTGTGGCTGCACACATGCGCACATACGCATACCCCACATGCACACGTGCCAACATAAGCAAGTCCAGGAAAGACCCTCACCACAGTACAAGTCGTCTGTGGTCCGTGCCTCTTGCTAGGTCCTCTTTCACATTTATGATGTGCACACAACACATAGAGCAGAGCAAGGGGCGCACTGATGTAAGGCCTCTTTAAAAAGTTGGGAAAAAAACGAAGCAACCCCTCCTCCCCCCACGACCACCAAAAAAAAAAGAAAAAAATACATTTGATTCTAGTGTCAAACAAACGTCCCATTGAAAAGTATTGAAGACGCCATTTTTTAATGCTCCAAACGGAAGCAATCATTTGTTTTAACTTCTCCACTAGGGGGTGCTATTTCACTCCATTCAAAAGTGCAGGAAGATTTCCTTTACTTTTTTTTTGAATGGATAATGGATGCCTAGCTACTGAAATAATAATTGCAACGTGCAACGTCTCTCTCTCTCTCTATCTCTGACAGCGCGGCTAATTAAATATCCTCTTGTTTATCCATTCATTCATTTCCTAATCCGCTTTTATCCTCATGAGGGTCCCGGACGTGCTGGAAGCTATCCCAGCTATCTTTGGGTAGTAGGCGGGGCACACCCTGAACAGTGGTTCTTAACCTGGGTTCGATCAAACCCTGGGGGTTCGGTGAATCGATCTCAGGGTTCGACGGAGCCTCTGCCATGGAGGTTAAGACATAACCGACTCAACATGTCAATTAATTATGAAACGCCCGCTTGGCCATCACTGGCTGCAGATGATCACATTACATTGCTTGTCCAATCAGTGCTGCGGGAAATTTCGTTCAGTTATCGTCAACGCGTGCCTGTCGTGATAGTTTGTCATAAAATTTCAAAAACATATACTTATGTCTTGAAATTTTATTTAGTTTTTTCTGATTTTAATTAATGCGTTTTTTTTATTACTTGAATCTGTAAAAAGTCATATTTTTGTTTTTCACTAATGAAAAGTTCAGTGAATGTGCATATGAACTGGTTGGGTTCGCTACCTCTAACAAGGTTAAGAACCACTGATGTAGAGTGTTCCATTAACCTGCCGTGCATGTGTTTGGAATGTGGGACAAAACCGGAGCACCCGGAGAAAACCCACGGACACGCAGGGAGAACATGCAAAATCCACAAAGGAAGGCCGGAGCCGGAATCAAACCCTGCACCTCCGCACTGTGAAGGCGACATGCTAGCCAGTCGACCACCGTGCCGCCTCCTCCTGTTTAGTTTTACCTATAATTTGTTGTGTAAGTTACCATAGAGTGTTGACCAAGCCCCATTAATGTACGGTATGTTATAGGCCAAATTGACCTGTCATAAAAACGGGTGGGAAAACATGGTAAAAATGGAAGGGGGGGTGATAACATTCAGTTGTTGACTTAATTTTTCAAGTCATTACACATGATGTAAATTGTCTTCAATCTTGGATGACAGTGAGGAAAGTTTAAATTTTGCTTTTAGGTGGCTGGTCGAGTTGACAGGTTTAATCTGTTGAAATAGTTTTTAAAATATATATCTAAATTATTTTTTTTAAGTTGAAACTTGCTTCCATTTTGTTTTCAGCTTCATCCCAAACACTATTTTCTATGCTGCTTATTCTTACGGCCAGCTGACTGAGGGTGTACTGTTATCAGCTGTGAATGAAACTGGTGCTGAGTAGAAATTGATGCCGTCCAGCTGCGTGAATACCAGCTATGTGAATCACTACGCTTGCAATGTCTCCCCCCCCCCAACCCAAAATCTTGTCAAGTCATCAACTGGCCTCGAACATCACAGCTTTGTTGTCCTTGTTTTCTTGTTATATTTTGCTTGATGTTATCTTGTTCATATTTCTATCTGTCAGTTTGGATTCATTGGTCAGTCTGACTCAAGAACGCGACTACAGTGGTACTTTGGCTAACCCGAGTCACTACTTGTACATGCTACAAAGACAATTCTATCTCAATTTGTTAACTCTTCTACTGATTTGAAGTCATAAAAAGAAGATAAAAATTGTCAAGAGTCAGCGTCGTAAAGCCCAGAAATTATTATGGATTGGAAAAACCCAACCAGCTGTGATTGGAAGACAGTTTGACATTACAGCCTCACATTGGATGAATTGCAACACGAGATCAAGAAACCTCTTGACGTTTCTTTCTTTGGGTCAAGCTGACCCACTGCATGTTTGGTCATTAAAACGACAATACAGTATTATTATTATTATTATTATTGTTGTTGTTGTTGTTATTTCAAACATATAATCAAAATATGAATGTAGCACAACAAGCAGAAAACATCGGAAAGCAGAACAAGCTTCATCCAGGTACATTTTACATTAAAAACAGATTTTTTTTTCTTGATTGTTTTTTTTAAGCTTTGAGTGGTTCGATTTGACTGGCAACATAACAGGAACATTAAATAACCACAGAAGGTTGCGCATCCAAAAGTAATAAATCACCCTTAGTTTCCGTCCCCAATCATAATCACACGTATAATCGTACAGTATGCGAATACAGTAATTTAATAATATTATCATGGTTTTACTATTTAACATTTTGTATACAACCACCATAACATCAGGCACACGATCACAATACAACGAGATCCAAAATATAAGAGTCTTCTGATTAAATTAAATAACCAAAATATTTGACACAGTGTGATACAAACACAAGAATTGGAATAAAAATAAACAAATTGATAAATCAGTACCTATTTGACAGTATAAATCAAACGTTTTTATCCTTTTTGACAGCTGGTCCCATCCCACCAAGTCATAAAAGATCGTACATGTACTCACCTTCCCTTCTGCTTGCTGCCTGGTGGTCCTGTGTGGGTAAGACTCCACTCCAAAGTCTCCAAAGACCAGAAGAAAATCCTGAAAATTATACCTTTGATTAATAATAAAAAGTTGATCCACAGGTTGCGTAGAGAACTTGCTGCACAAAGAGGGTCCGGCGGACTTGGTGAGGGGAAGAAAATAAGAAAGTAGCCACAGAGGAAAGAGTCGTGTGGCACCAAAAAAAAAAAAAGAAAGAAAAAAAGGGAAAAGGGGGGAGGGTCGTCAAGACCACGCAAAGTGGAAAAACTGTGACAGAGGGAGGGAGGGAGGGAAGATTGCTGTTTTAACTCGTTTTAAATATACTGTGCTGAAAATTAGATAGATAGATAGATAGATAGATAGATAGATAGATAGATAGATAGATAGATAGATAGATAGATAGATAGATAGATAGATAGATAGATAGATAGATAGATAGATAGATAGATAGATAGATAGATAGATAGATAGATAGATAGATAGATAGATAGATAGATAGATAGATAGATAGATAGATAGATAGATAGATAGATAGATAGATAGATAGATAGATATCAGTGTTATTTTAATGTGTGCGTGTGTGTGTCACATTCTCACTTGACTGTCAGCTGTGTGTTGAGGCAGTCCTGCGAGACCACCGGTTTGTCAGCGAGCTTCCCAAGAACAGCTGGACATCCTCCCTAAAACAGGAGGTCGGCCTTGATAAACAGCTGCCGCGCTGCTTGTCTTCTCCTCCTTTGCAGATTAAGACCTCATGCAGGCATGTATCAGAAGGTCGACATCCGAGTGGAGCAAATTTGAATATGTGTTCCATGAAATTGAATTGATTTATTTCCAAATGTTTCACTGTATGTGAGGTTAGATTGATTCGTCCAATCAGGTTGCAGCCTCTACGTGTTGCCAACTTGACATGTCATTTTAATTTGTCCCGGGTCTTCACAGGCTTGATTTAATTTGATTAACTATTTCTTTAACCAAACATGTTGCAAATTCATCGGTATTCCCCACCCTCTGATAGTTAGGAACAAAACTTGTCACAATCAAACTTCAATTAGTGTAGCAATTTGCCCAAATCAATACGCTTATAATTTGCATCTCTAGTTAATATATTTTAATTATTGTTTTGGGTTTTAACATGGTATTAGATAAATATTAATCGTGAACTGCTCCACATACAGTAGAGTACAAGGCCCGTAGCTATGTCGTACGGGAACCCAAGACCAAGAGAACTATAGATGCCAACCGTTTACACATTTATCATTAGAATGAATATTTAAAGTAGTCATAACCACCATACAATAACTTTATCACTGATGTGACGTGAAGAAAATGAGTTGCAACTGCTTGTAAGACGGCGTCAAAAGGAAGTCTCACGTATTTGGAACTCAATGCTATCACCTAGCGGTTTTTTCTATCCCTTACACACATTTACAGAATTTATCGGAACCGCTTTAAGCAATAAGCACTTTAATGCTAGGAAATCGTGTATATATATCCACTTTATATGAGGTAGTATTTTCTAATACGACCCTCGTGAGGATAAGGGATTCGGATTTTGGATGGTTGTATAGATGGACACAAACCTAATGCGTGGCAACGACGAAACTGCTGACGTCGACAAAAACGTTTCGGTGGAGACGCTCACAGCTTAATTAACATGCATATGGGTAATGCAACTGAACTTTAAACTAAAGTTAACTCAAATAAAACATTTTGGTTTTCCCACGAGTCACAAGATGAGCGCAAATATAAACCGTGCCTTTTCATGCTATTGCTCCAGCAGCCAAATGCGTGACAGTTCTTTTTTTTCTTCATTTTTTAAATGACGAAATTCGTAATGGGAACCAAATTCTTTTTCACACGTAAATGTTCAACCTGAAGTTGCTTCTCTCCTTAGTTTTTGAGTAATCAAAGTACAAACTAAATTTTCATCCGTTCAAAAGGAGAAATAAAAGGTAAATGCGGACAGTTTTGTCCTCAAGTGTATCAGTGAAACCCGGAAGTACTCGTTTGCGCTAGGCGTGACGGTTTCCGGTGTCATGTCAGCCTCCTAGAGAAGCCGCATGTCACACTTCTCCAAAGGTTTTAGTTGAGATTTTCATATTGACTGATATACGGCGCTAATAAGTTTGCAGATTTAACTCGACTGAATAACACTTCCGTTTTATTTAAAGATCGCAGTGAAAATGTTTCACGTATTGTTATGGGACGTCCTGTTATGAGACATGATGGTTATAACATCATCATGCAGGTATTAACAAACCTTCCTTCCTTCGTCTAGATGGCTGACTCTGTGCAAGACAAGGGCCACGGGTTGAGGTTTGCCGAGCAGCAGCTGAAGCGTCACGGCTGGAAACATGGTCAGATGTTGTACAGTTATTGAAGCTTGGCACTTATCATATATCAACCATTGCATCTTGACATGTCTATTATTATTATTAATCCGTAGGTAAAGGACTGGGTCGGGATGAGAAGGGCATATCGGAAGCCATCAAGGTTAAAGTGAAGTGCAACAAAGGCGGGGTGAGGGTTATTGATTGTTGTTGTTGTTTGTGGTGTATGTACAGTGGCAACTAAATAATTTGTGTGTTGTGTCAGGTGGGCCACAAGGAAGGAGAGCAGTTCACTTTCCACTGGTGGGATCATGTCTTCAATAAGGCTTCGGCCAGCCTTCAGGTGGAATCCCATCAGGTCGGTAGTTTAAAAAAAAAGAAGCTATGTTCACTCACAAACAAATTATGGAAATATAACTAATCAGCTCCAGGGTCAAGTTATCTTGCAAGCTGCTACTGTGCCAACTGTTAGCATGTTATTCTTTTATCCGTTAAACCACTGAGCACTAAAGTGAGCTAACTCCATATTTGTTTAATCCAGAATGGCATTTCGTTGAAAAAAAGGGCTGAGGACGATGAAGACGACAGCGTGATTTCTAACAAGAAGCCTCGGAAGGCCTCGTTGGCTAAAGCCAAACTCTATGGCTGCTTTGTCAAGGTGAAATACTTCAAGGATTTACACGAGGAGTTGTGGACTCAAGACGTGTTTACTGGATGTGGGTGGGTTTTTTCCCTTTAGTCGGCCACTCTGCTGTCTGGTCAGGAGCAGCCAGAGCCAACAGTTGACAGTGACGACAGCAGCTCGGACCAGGAGGAAGATCACAAACTTGATCTTTCTTCCGCTACCAAGTGAGAACTTTTTTTTTCTGCTTTAAATTTGCAGATTTAAAGCAGTGCCAAACTAGTGTCTAACACATTTTATTTCAGCAAAATTAAACCACGGGGGGAAAAAAAATACTCATCAGAGATTTTGCCACGTTTGCTGTTTTCTTCCAGGCTGTCTGATTTCGAGCTGGTGAAGGCTTGCGGAGGACGCACCGCCCACAAGTCAGTGCATTTATGGAAACATAACTTTAGGACTGAACGTGTTTTAGATGCTTAAATTCTGGATTGTTTTTTCTTTTTCCTCAGAGGAGCCAGACACGGTTTGAACATGAGCGCTAAACTAGCCCGGCTGGAGCAGCAGGAGGCTGACTTCATGGCCAAATACGGCAACAAGACCGAAGACAGGCGGGAAGGAAACAAGTCTAAGAACAAAAGGGCATCTGAGGAGATGACTGAAGTATTAAACAACTCCAATATTTCACTTTTGGAACCGTCTGACATCAGAATCAAAAAGAAGAAAAAGAAAAGGAGTGATGACAGAGAAGAAGCGACATGCGTAGAAAATGGTCACGAGAACCACACGAAGAAGCAGAAGAAGAAAAACGGACAGTTGACAGGTCCAGAGCTTGACATCACTCCTCTGCTGGAAAGGAAGAAGAAGAAGAAGAAGAAAGAGCTGCAACTTCCAGTAGTAGAAGAGCAGATGAACCACACAGAGTCGGAGCCGCTTGTTTCCGAACATCGAGTCAAGAAGAAAAGCAAAAAGAGCAAAAAGGACTCAAACATGTGGGAGGAGCCACAAGCATCACCTCCACCAAAGAAGAAAAAGTCCAAAGAGTAATCTTTGGTCTTCCGTAGTGACTGAGGATTCTTTAAATAAACTCATTTCTTCTGTACAACAGCCTCATTATCGATGATAAGACCAGAAACGGACCAGACGTGTGATATGAGTGCTCAAAAGATCAATTCCATTCGCACGGTACCATTATTTACCTTCCAGATATTCATGCAATTAGCATGTCGTTGGAAGGTTCCCGACAAATGACAAAAACGCAGGCAAGCTGCACTGAGAATATCTTAAATCCAATTATGAATTTATGTCTTTATGATTTTTGGTTTTTTTGTTTTAACATTCAAACTCTAAATATTGATTTATTTTTTGCTACCGTTATTATTGCCGGTGCGTGTCTCCTGGACCTGATGGACCCCGTTATTATTGCCGGTGCGTGTCTCCTGGACCTGATGGACCCCATGATTTTGTGCTCAAGACCCTCCTTTGAGCGAATTTTTTTTTTTTTTTAACCTGACAAGACCGATTTTATTTTCTACATTAATATGTTTTCTGCACGGAATATCCTACTTGTTTTAATTGTATTTTATATCTATAATATTTTTTGAATCATTCTCAGTTTTTGATGTTTGTATAATTAAATGAAAATTATTTTCTGAAATGACATTTACATTAAGACAAATAACTGTATTGTCACATTAGGTAAATGTAAAAATAAATCAATTTCAAAGAACCAATTTTACAGTCGTAAAACATGACAAGTGCAACAAAAGCAGAGAAACTGCAAGAAAAACTAGTTTATTACACAGTTATGTTCATGAACCATATATATTTGGTATTTAAAAAAATACAGAGTGTTTATGCCAGTGTTCTTGGATATCTTCTTTCTGTTTTAGCCCCCAACATCGACCACAAAAATCACAGTCGCCAGTTTGGTGAGATTTATTCTGCCACGCAATATGACATACGCACATTAAATGGATATCTTGTCTACTTACGATAAATGAGTAAATCGTATTTATCGTGACTATTCCAGAGTGGGCACCCAGAGTTGAAAAAGGACGGAATCGGATACTTGACAGTTTATTCTCACGTATGCCTTGAGATTATTTTTAGTTTAACATTTGTTAAATTAAACAGGACATGGCGCAAAGGCAGTTCTGCAACTCAACTTCTCGGAAAGTGTAATTCGAAACAAGCTCGAAATAGAGGAAGTCGAAAATAGTGCCTTAGAATCTTTGTTGATAAACACACACACAAATACATACACAACACCTTGTCTCTGACTTCAGTCTTTGTTTTATATCCTTCTACATTTGTATTTTTGATGAAACAATAAATCTAGCAATCCTTTAAAATGCCCCCCCCAACGTTTCCACCTTTGATGACGCTGGATGCGGTTGGGCCATATGTTGATTATTCTCCAAAGTTGCACAACACGTGGTTGCAAAATACTTGTTTTTACTACACATCATTATCCAGAAAAAATATCAATGCAGGTCACTGTGGGGTGAATTCATAGCAAAATAAATAAGTTCCATACTTTGTCAGTTCTTTAGTTTTTAATTCTCTTGCTGTTGTGTGATTAGTGTGAGTGTGAACTGGCTGTAGACCTATAGCTACGATTTACCAAGCTTACAATTTAGCTTGTGATTTAACCAGCAAAATTTTGAGCTAGATTTAATCTGCCAGGATTTTTATTCAACTACCTAGTTCATCCAAACTAGCCAACCAACTAAGAAATTTACCTAAGACCCAACAAGCTAGCTGCTGTGTCAGATTTTGTTTGCAAAGCTGTCTCGTTTGCTACTTATTTTACTGTCTAGTTGGCAATTTTCCAACCAAGACAATGAACTTGCTTTATCTTGCCACACATTGTAG
Organism: Hippocampus zosterae; assembly: GCF_025434085.1. Classification (NCBI taxonomy): domain Eukaryota; kingdom Metazoa; phylum Chordata; class Actinopteri; order Syngnathiformes; family Syngnathidae; genus Hippocampus; species Hippocampus zosterae. Next base: position 8,779,361 of record NC_067455.1, on the reverse strand, counting down.
TTACGCAGCTGGTAAACTACCAAACTAGATTTTTTTTTAGGTGATTAATAGTTTGATGGCTATTGTTCTAGTTTTGACTGCCAAATTTGAAAACTACTGAACATGATTTAGCTTGAGAGCTTTATCGATTGCCAGCTAGCCACAATTTGCCATGCTTTCTACCCGACTCGTGAGCTAACCAGTAACATGTTAATTAGCGCTTCCACAACAGCCACAGCCAAAACAATGACCGAACCAGCTAGCAACTGAACAAGGGCATTCTCGTTAGTTACTGAGGGTGTGTTCGGAATATCCTTCTGATGGCCTAACATCATTCTTGAGATTTTGTGTTTTCAAAGCGGCAGAGCTTGCTCCCCTCCTATTAATATCTCTGTGCAGTCCATGTTCTGAACATGCAGCATGTGCTTAACGCTTTGCATCTGTATTGCCTGATGCACTGGATGCACCTTGCCTCCATTTGGAGTGTCTAGACTAGTGCACTACGGCACTCCATTTTTGGGGCACTCTGAATAACCGAATGCTACATTTGAACATCGCTCTGCGTTTGTAAATGGTCAGAGTGAAGCAGTGCATGTTCAGAGCGTATTTCAGAATGCCCCCTATGTCCGAACTATGAGTTTTATAGTTGGTTGCTTACCTCAGTAGCTAAGATGTTATAACTACACTAAAATAAACTTGAGAGCCTTATCTCAACTTATCTTAGAAGCTAACCAGTGAGCTAATGTGATATTGTTTAGCAAGTTAGCTAATCAGCTCCCTACTGTGCAACAATTTGTATAAGAGCTTTATCATGAGCTACCCATAATTTTCTTATCAGAATTCTATTAAGACCAACACAGATATCGTGACTACCTTCAAAGCCAAATGTTAGTGTAGATCTCGTTTAGTGAAAACAGGGGTTTGACAGATGTATCTGTTCTTCATGTCGCAGTTGGTTTTGCTCCAGTTGTCCAGGGATTTTGACGTCTGCGACTTTGATATCAGAGCGCAGCTGTTTTTGATGTACCGGTAGTTGTTTTCATTTCTCCAGAATCTACACACGACAAAAGATGGACTCCATGAGACATCTATGCAGGTCTTGGCCAAAGGTGTAGGCGACCTATTTGCTACTTTGCTTCAAGAAAATATTACACCAATTTAATTGGTTTATTGTCCTTATAAAGGTGTTTTATGTTGTCGAGCCACTGAGAGACATTAATTTTAAGAGTTACTGAGTTTGCTCAGATTAGGTTTCAAGATGAACCACTAGCTGTCGAGCTACATTTAGCTCGCGAGTTTTGTCATGATAGCAAGCTAACCAGCTATCTCTTGATATCTTAAATTAGTTTGGTTGGTTCAGTGAGTAACATCGTTGGCTTCAGACTTGAGGACTGGGGTTAGAATCCCTTTCAGGGTGAATGATAACATTTGGGACAACAGTTGGGATTTTGGGCAAGTTTGATTATGCAATATGCCAATTTCCAACTATTGCTAGTCCCAAACTCTTTTAAAAAATAAAAAGGGTGAGTTGGGCCCGGAAGGAAAAACCAGTCTCAAACATATCATGCAAGGGATTCATTGTGGTGGCCCGACAGCCAAAAGTCATGTCTTGTTTTTCTTCTTCTTGTCCTTCTTCTTGTAAATTAGCGATTTAGCCTATCATAATGTCTCATTCTCATGAGCAATTTTGCTTGCAAGCAAATGAGCTAGCTTCTGAATTACATTTAACATCTGGCTACCAAGTGTAGATTTGGCTTGCTCATTATTCCGTGGTTAGCTATTAACTTGTGAACCGACTAGCTAACAGCTTGGCTAAATTTTGAACAAAAGCTAACCATCTAGCTGCTGAGCACTGTCTCATAAGCTACTTAGCTTGCTAGATAACAAATGAGCAACTAAGTTAGGTTTACCAGCTAGCTACGGTATTAGATTTTGTTTTCGAGCTTGTAGTTAGTTCAACTTAGCTTGTAAGCTAACCTACTGGAAAGTGACACGGATTTAGCTTCAAGCTTTCTCATGCTGTACTTATCATACAAGCTAACCAACTGTCTACAGGTACTTGGCTAATTTGATCCTGCCTTTTGTTATTTTTGTTTGGTGTTCGATCACTCACGCCAGAGTGAGGTTGCGTCCGTCATTCCACTTCCACTTGTTAGAGAGTTCTGTGAGTCCCATCCAGTAGCCATGCTTGTCATCACTGTAGTACTCCGTATGGTTTGTGACAAATTCCTGAAACAGGCAGGAAAATTATGATGGTTTCCTCCATTGTCTGTTCAATGCAAGTTCCGATACCAAAGTGATGATCGTCAACCAAGAGATTTAATAATGGTCAGCTTATAACAGTTTACCCTTGTTTTGGTTCTGAAATGTAGAGATGAGATTCTGCTGCTGTTCAGTACAGAGGTGGATCTAGTCTAGTGGGATACAGGGCCCTTGGCCACCCCAAAATCGTGTCCTTCATAATTCCCTTATAACAGAAAGCTGTTGCGTAGCAGTTTAGCAAATTAACTAGAAAATATAAACAATATTTAATTACTTGCTTGATTGGTTTTAGCAGGTCAAAGAATTTTAGAGTGGCCCTTGTGTCCATCCATTTTTCTGTATGCTGCATTCAAAAGAAAAGGTTTGGACGCCCCTGTGTTAGTAGGGTGTCAGAGTGAACACACCCATAACTTGTGAGCTCACCAGCTAGTTACAAGGCACTTAACTAGGATGAGAGGCTAGATTTGGCATGCCAAGATCATGACTTCACTTATTAGCTATTTAGCACAATAGAAATATAATAGATTTGAACTGAACCAAATGTACAGCATCCCAGAGCGATGTGGACTAGAACCCCTACCACTGAAGTGAATAATGTTCACCTGTTCTTCCTGGCTTTCGATGAGCAGTAGGTGCGCGTTCCTCTGCCTGCAATCATCAACGCTTCCCTGCCAGGTCCTCCAGTGGCTATAGTAAATGGAGTGCTGGAACAGGTAGCACTTGGAGCCGAACTGCAGCCAGTTGTCCGTGCATGGCTGACACAGGCTTAAAACTAAAACAAAACAAAACACAAAAACAACTTTCCATGTCCCATTTGTTATTTTTTTCCTCTTTATCATCACACACATAAAATTAAAAATGCCAAACTTTTCATAATTTATTTTTAGGCCCAGGTGAAAAGTACATAATTGAAAAACAACCCGCAGGACTGAGTTTGAGTTTACTATTTTTTTTTGGGCCGGTGGTCTCCTATAATAGTTTAGCTGCTGCAGTTAGTCAGGACCATGACCAACATTCATCAAATGATCCATATTATATAAATTATTATTATGAAAATGATATTATTTAAAATTAATTATAAAAAGGAAAATAAATAAATAGAATATATAATAAATAAAATTAAGTGTTTAAAAGTTCTAATAAGTATAAAAGTCATTCTTTGTTAACAGATAGTTCTTGCATATATTATTTATTGTATGTACAAATATAACATTATTTATTCATTCATTCATCTTCCGAGCCGCTTGATCCTCACTAGGGTCGCGGGGGGTGCTGGAGCCTATCCCAGCTGTCTCCGGGCAGTAGGGGGGGACACCCTGAATCGGTTGCCAGCCAATCGCAGGGCACACAGAAACGAACAACCATGCGCACTCACACTCACACCTAGGGACAATTTAGAGTGTTCAATCAGCCTGCCACGCATGTTTTTGGAATGTGGGAGGAAACCCGGAGAAAACCCACGCAGGCCCGGGGAGAACATGCAAACTCCACACAGGGAGGCCGGAGCTGGAATCGAACCCGGTACCTCTGCACTGTGAAGCCGACGTGCTAACCACTGGACTACCGGGCCGCCCAAATATAACATTATATACATAAAAAATATATTAAAAATATAGTAATCATAATTTTCATTATAATTCACATATACCAAAATATTGATGAATATAAGTATATACATATTGAATAAAGGAATAAAAATATTTTGTGATAATATTACTGATACTAATGTACAATTTACAAAAACATTTAACATGATTTACTTTAATACCAGCGGCCCGGTAGTCCAGTGGTTAGCACGTCGGCTTCACAGTGCAGAGGTACCGGGTTCGATTCCATCTCCGGCCTCTCTGTGTGGAGTTTGCATGTTCTCCCCGGGCCTGCGTGGGTTTTCTCCGGGTGCTCCGGTTTCCTCCCACATTCCAAAAACATGCGTGGCAGGCTGATTGAACACTCTAAATTGTCCCTAGGTGTGAGTGTGAGTGCGCATGGTTGTTCGTTTCTGTGTGCCCTGCGATTGGCTGGCAACCGATTCAGGGTGTCCCCCGCCTACTGCCCGAAGACAGCTGGGATAGGTTCCAGCACCCCCCGTGACCCTAGTGAGGATCAAGCGGCTCGGAAGATGAATGACTGAATGAATGAATACTTTAATACCAAAATGTATTATGAAATAGTAAATAATTCAAATTTTGTCATAGTATTTTTATTAAAATGTACTCATTCAAAATATAAAATTATTTTAATATAAACCAAAATGCAATTTATTGTAACAATTAAAAAGTTGATAATTTTATTAAAACATTTTTATGACAACATGACTGTGTATCATTTACAAATAAACATTGCATAATGCTATAATAAGAAAATATACTGTATGTAATGCATTGTAGTAAATTTCAGACATTAATTTTATCATACAACAAAAACTAATTACACTAATACATTTGACAATATATTGAAATTCAACATATTTAAAATAATAAAAATAAATCATGCATCCTCAAACTGTATAATTTAGAAAAAATATATATTTGGCACTAGAATTGATTTATTGTATAATTTATTTTTAAAAAATCATTGCGGTCTAATAATTATTTTGATAATATAGTGTTCGTCTTTTAGTTATTATGCTAATCATTTTCCCACTGAATACATTTAGCAACAAAATCGCATCGGCCTGGAAACCTATTTGTAAACAAATGTCCTGCGAAGGCCCTGGCACGTGTGTTGACCTTTTTGTGGGCAGTGGTCGATGACAGGGAAATTGTCAAACTGGAGAATCTTGCCCATGGTCCAGTTGAGCAGGTCTCGTTCCCTGCTCAGCTCCCGGGCTCGTTCCCGCAGTCGCTCCAGCTCGGACTGTATGTGCCCATTTTGAGCTGTCAGGTTGACGGTCTGCCGGCGCTGTTCGGTCACGACGCTGTTCACTGTAACAGGAAATCTATTTAATCCTTTTTTTCATTTTTAACTTGCCATCAAATATTTTAAAAAATCAAAGAGTGACTTATTATTTGGTTATGTGTTTGTGTTGGTGTAAAATCTAATTTCATTTGAGGCTCTGACTCGGGTTTACATGACCCGTAAGTTTGGTGAGGCTCATTTGAAGAATTACGTGAGCTTGTTAGGCAGCACAATAAATCCTGACTTAGTGTGGTACATAGGCTCTCTCTAGCGGTACATGAAAGAATTAATTGCAAACTGCATAATATTACAGTCGCTCAAACTTTTTCTTATTCCAGTACAGTAGGCTATAATTAATAAGTACAGTTCAGGTGAATGTAATATTTATGCACATTTGCATTTAATCTTTAAGAACTACCGGTATTTGGTTTTCAAACATGTACTGTATTTTGGTGCAATTTTTACTTTTGATTTCTGGGACACATAAACCCAACCAATGAAATATTCAAATAAAATTTCATCCTGTGGCCGTTTTTTACATTTTGCTTTGTTGATCTGAGCATAAAATTGCAATGTAAGAAATGTTGTCACTCTTTTTTTTGTCTTCGAAACAACAAAATAATCAGTCATGTCATTTTTGATAGATAATTGAAAATGCACCGCAGGAATTATCCTGTCAAGTGGAAGGAAAAAAAAAACGAAGAATACGTACGATGCACTGTGAGCGCGATGATGACAAACATGAGGATGACACAAAGGAGGCCCAGAGCAGCAGCAGCCAATGTCACAGGCGTGTGGAGCGGTAATTTCGAAGCATTTTCTAATGTGAAAAAAAAAACAAAAACATTTTTTTTTTTTTATGGCCCAACCTCTAAAGTCAAAATACTTTGTGTTCAATGGGGCTGCATGACTGATTAAGAACACACTGGGCAGATTACATTGACAGGGCGACAATCTGATCAGCAATATCAGCAAAATATCTATCAGCCGCATTGATGTACTGCAAGAGTGTAGCCACTAAAATTAGGAATAAATTATCGTTTTGCCACTTGAAGTAACCTTTGAAACAAAGTCATGAACCTTGGAAGATGTGAGGCACGCTGCAAGGTAACTCCTTGGACCGCACGTCGTCGTAGATCTCTTCCACATCGCCACACTTCTCTGGAGGCAACAGAGACACTTTTGATTACGTTTGTAAATTTCTAAAGACGGAAATGGTAGACAGGAATATGAAAGGCATCATGAAAGAAGGCGGAGGGGAGTTTCCGGAAACCTTGGGTAGAGCGTTGGGGTGGCCACGTCTCCAGCTCGCTCCTCACGTCTTCGTAGATCACGGTGTCATTTGCCAAGTCTGGAAAGAGAAGCAAATGTATTCATTCAAAAGTGATCACGTGTTGTCTTTGCCAAATAATGAACACACACTGACTTTCACTGCTATGCTTATTACAAATAAAATATGACATGGACAAACTAAGTGGCTACGATGTCGACTACTGTAGGCAACTTAGCCACTTTTCTGAGCATTTTTGTCATCATTAAAAAAACAAAAAAAAAAACAACCGGCAACAAATCTAATTATTTTTTTGTAGTCTCATCTCAGAGTTGTGGAGACGCCAAGACTCACCCCTCTGCATCCAGAGTGCAAATGAATACACATATAGAAAGCCTCTAACCACCCCACTCACTCAAAAAACAAAACAAAAACAGATTGATTGTTTTCACTCATGGAGGCAGCAGTTCATCACCAAGCTGCCCAGATAAACTTTTTCAATTAGTGAGTGGATCTGTGCATGTGGTGCATTTAGCGGAGACACGGCACGTATGTCGTCTTGAAAAATAATAATTCTTCCAAAAAGATTTCTAATTGTTCATTGCCACTCCCAGTTTACATTCACCGTCAAAGTAAGCATAAAACAGAGAAATACACTTATCTTTAAAAATACGACATAGTCCCGCTTTAAGAAAGTCTATTTAGCTTGAAGATAACAAAAATGCCTCAGAAACAACATTGGTGTCAGAATGTTACAACTAACCCTTTAAGCATCTGGTTTACTAACAGGGGAGCTACACATTGACAAAGAATTTAACAATATGCACAACAGCGCAGGTATATTTTCTTTATCCTCTGAGAAAAAAAAGACTAATATTAGTGCTGCTGGGTCGTACGTTTGTTTCCAGTTTCTGGCCTTTCTGTGTGGAGTTTGGTAGGCTGCAGCAAGCCCGCGACCCTCGTGAGGATAAAGCGGTTCGGAAAATGCATGGATGGATTACCGCAGTTTGCTAAGGAGCTGTGACCGTTTCCATGTGCTGTATATCCATATGTCTGTCATATGTTGCTCCAAAGTCACGTACAATAGAAGGAGCAGCACAATGTCCATTGAGTTTTAAAAATAAAATGGCAAACAATGTTTAATTTCTCTACATTCTATTTAATTTGGTCATTACCGTTTTTGTTTTTGTAAATCAAGTCCTATATTATAGAGTCGTTATTTTTCTTACAAACATTTTACTGAAAATTTGGGGAGGACGGAACAAATTCAACTGATATCTCAAGGCTCCACTGTACCAGTATTCATTGATATCCAAGTCAGTTCTGAACCTCTGAAAGATTTTCTGAAATTACTGTCAAAGTCAAAGAGGACATATTGCCCTCTACTCTTGAGAAAACTCATCTGAAAATGGCACACAACACACAGAAAAAAAAATCACCATCCGTGTGCACCTTTATCATGCAAATTCAAATGAGCCTTTTCATATCATCCAAGTAGGTCTGTTAACTGTTAGGTTCATTATTATTAATGAAGTTTCGACAACCCCCAAAACACAAAATTAATCGTTAAAATTCATGGTCTAAAACGACTCACTGTGAGAGTTGAACTTGACCGTCACATAATTGACTTCTTCTTCTGCCATCATTCAATGGACAAAAATATATAAAATCAAAAATAAAAATACCACTAATCCTGCAAAAGGCTTGACCTCATCCCAGCCAGCAATGGGTTAAAGAGAGACGAGCTGTTTTGAGGCGCACAAATGAAACTCAAGTGAGTAAGAACACTTGAGTTCTTCTTTTTGCTGCTTCTTCTTTTCGGATGATGCGAGACCAAATGTGCAAGTCGGAGGTTTGGTTTGGTGTTGTGGGCAGGCTTGCGGTGGGTGTGGTCATCTCCGACATGTACTCAAAGATCTTCGAATTAAATCAATTAAAAGGGATAAAAACAAGCATTTATAAAGGTAATTTTGATTTGATTTTATATATATGTGTGTGTATTCAATGCACACTAACCAATAAAATAAATGAAAAGGAACTCAGGTTTTCAAGAATGTTATCATGTATTTTTTATGTTTTGTTATTATATTATGACCAATTCTGTTTTTATAATGAGTATTACTATTAGCAGCAGCACGATGCGCGACTCATTAGCATGTCCGCCTCACAGTGGAGAGGTGATTGGTTCGATTCCGGCTCCGGCCTTCCTGTGGTGGAGTTTGCATGTTCTCTGCGTGGGTTTTCTCCGGGTACTTAGGTTTCCTCCCAGATTCCAAAAACATATACAGTATGATGGGCTAATGGAAGACTCTAAATCAGGGGTGCTCATTAAGTCGATCGCGATCTGGTCGATCGTAGACTGACATTTTAAAAAACCAAACAGATGTCAGCCTGTTATCCATCCTGTCACTTGATTGATCTACAGAGCAACTAGTAAGGTGACAACTGAATTTTGGAGGTGCAATGTTTTGTCACAATTGACATTTTCGAAGTACGTTCGCCACATTATTCCAGTCTACCATCACAATATCACAGGAGGGAAATGTGGAGCGTCATTGTCAGTTCGGACTATTAATGGGAATTACGATCCGACTTCGCACCGAAAAGTCATCTGAGAAAGAAAAAGGTGGAGAAACTAAAATCCAAGTTGTCTGGATAGCAGTCATTTTTCATTAAACAAACTTCAAAAGCGAAAGCCGCCACCGAAGCATTGTTCCGGGTGAGACACGTCATCGTTAAAAACAATAAGTCCATCCTAGATGGAAATATGTTAAAAGAAGCATATGACTCATTGTTCTGATACTTTAAAAATAATCAACTCGGGTAATTACAAAAATATGTTAATAGTTAATTGTTATGTGTGTTGTGCAATACTGGCTCATCGACATACTGTATATTGTACATACAAAGAATGCACCAGACACTTGAAAATAATTATATTTTTGTCGTGGGTAGAACGTTGTGACGTGGTCGTTTTATAAGTAACTCGCATGCTGAAAAGGTTGGTGTGCCATGCGATTGGCTGATAACCAGTTCAGGTTGTACCCCGCCTACTGCCTGAGGACAGTTGGGGTAGCCTTGTGAGGACGGATGAAGGGTGGTGATATTTTTGTGTGTGTAATTGCAATGAGCTGTCTGTTTAGGCCGCCAGATGTCGCAATCTTACAAATGTTTAATCGTTTAAACGTCACAAAGAGTGAAATATTTCCCAAATGTTTTTTTAATTATGAAAATTGACTATAACTATGAGAAGAGAAAAAAACCCGACATAATATCACAAGGGGTGAATAATTTTTTTAAAAAAGGGTTCGGTGGTGCTTACGTCAACAAGGAAGTGGGTACACGTCACGTGGAAAACACCTGAACACGATTACAGGAATAAAAAAACAAGATCGGGTGAACAGAACAGGTGGCCAGTGGAAATTGGAAAACTAAGTTGGTCTGAAATTGTTGAGTGGCAGAGATGGTTTGCGGCGGATTTGTTTGCACCAAAAATTCTCTTTGCGCACTCAATGTCCTTTACGTGGTAAGTGCAGTACTTTACTTTTTTTAAATGCGTCACGAATACGGTTAAGTGTAATATTTGTAAATACACCTTCCTCAGCATAATGCTGTATTTGTTTGTATGACGTCGTATTCTCCCCAATATCGGATAGGGCTCGTCATTGACTTGTATTTCGCTAAAAGTTACGAATTTTATATTTACACAGCTGTGGTGTTTTATTTTCGGATAAAATATGGTCTCACGAGTAAACTTCCTCACTTGACTGAATTTGTGGATTGTCATTTAACTTTACATGACTTTCAATCATATTGATTTTAAATTTGGAACGGCTTAAACGATATGCGAGTTTGAGTTAAGTGGCTTTAATATACATTTTTACGAAATAAACTAAATTATGAAACTCAATTTAAAATGCAGACAAATCTATACTCAGTAGAACAGAACTGGAATGTATGAATACAGTACTGTGGTCCGTTGAAACACGACTGACTCGACTTCAAGGTTGAGGCAGGAGTTATTCTTACACCCACTTTTTTTTCTTTCATTGTAAGCGCAGGTGTAGCGCAGGGGACTGAACTCAGAAGCACTTTGGCAAATGGTGAACAATTCTTCCAAAAATATTCATAAAGCTGTTAATGGTACTCCCAGTTGTAACTTGGTGTCCAACTAAACATTGAATAAAGACAATTACACCATGTCATTTTAAAAGAGACCACAAACCCTTTGTCTGCTAGCTTAACGCTAACGTAAAAAAATAGGATATACAGTATGTTGTGGCATTATAAACATTTCAATAATATATTGAACACAAATGGTAAAGCAACACACAGACTGTCAATACAACAGTACTCGGTTGTATCTTCTCTATCCTGTGAAGAATGACTAGTAGTGCCGCAATGATCAGATGAGACATCTCGAGCCACCACTGTACCATTTCTATTTGAAAAAGTTTAACGAACTAAATGGGGAAACCACATTTGAGTTTTGTATTTTAAAATGAAAGTTATATTTGCTGTATCCTTTTTAATGGTGGTCAGTACAAAACCAGCCTCATCAGCATTCTAAATATCTGGTCCATATGACAGACTTGAGCTCCTGAAGATGTATTTTTGATTTTTTTTTTCTCACAAACCCCCCAATTCTATGCAATTATGACATGTGTTGTCACCTCAGCTGGTGAGCCTGCTGCTTGTGGGCGTGGCGGCGTGGGGCAAATGGTTCGGCCTGGTGTCCAGCATCCAGGTGGTGGCGGGCGTGATCTGCGTGGGCATCTTCCTGCTCCTGGTGGCCCTTGTGGGGCTGTGCGGTGCCCTACGGCACCACCAGGTGCTGCTTTTCTTCGTATCCTTGCGGCAGAACTACTCTCCCCCTGGACTTGAGTACAAGTACAGACGTAATTGCTGATAGATGCCATACGATGGCCGCAAAGCACAACCTATCAATTTAATTGGGTGATGCACTGTTTAAAATTAAGCTCCAACATAGTTATAGATTACAAAAATATACAGTATCTGAAAAATCTGTTAGTACAGTATGGAATGATTTTTTTATGAAGATTTACTATAAAGTTGGCTCTAGGGCTGAAACAGTGAATAGAGTCGTGCCCCGACATGCGACTTTTGTCGTTGCTTACGTCCATCAGTCTGTGGCGTTTCCTTAACATAGCAGTACATGATCATCCTGTCGCTGGTGTTTGTGGTGCAGCTGTCTGTGTCCTGCGCCTGTCTGGCCCTCAACGTAGACCAGCGGGTAAGGCCTTCGTTCCAATCGATGCCCTCGCTCCAGTCGCATGGACTTGACTGACTTCCTGATGTCTTCTCAGAATCATCTCCTAGAAGTGGGCTGGAACAAGTCGGAGTCAATGCAGACGGATGTGGAAAAGACACTGAATTGCTGCGGCTTCTCCCACGTGGACTACAACAGATCGTGCGCCGCCGTAAGGAACCCGGCCGGGCCTCTGGGAGTACAATCTCATCCTATGTTTGGCTCCCACATGTTGTCTGGATTTTCACCAAAAGACAACATAGGATATTATTCAGTCCATAACTTCTTTGAATACTGTATCCTAAAAGCAAAAGGACCCGAATTTTCATTAGGTGCAGTTTTAGACAAACCTCGGGTGTCCCCAATAGTTTTTGGTTACTGTTACACTGTTCATAGTTAACCTTTAAAAAATATGCAGCTAATCTCAGTTGTAATAAGTAGCACTTTTACTGCGTATCTGTTGCCCCCCCCCTCCAAAAAAACCTAACAACTTCCAAACTTGATAAAAAATTCTGTGTTGAAAATTAAGGGGAAATTGTGCGTCTACTGCATTTGCTTTCTCTCCTTAAAATACCTTTCCCCCCCCTTCAAGATTTGTTTTAAGCAGCAGCCACCATTGTCATGCACCACATGCTCAGACATCATCGAGAAGTATGCTGGAGAAGTACTGCGCTTCGTGGGTGGTATTGGACTGTTCTTCAGCTTCACAGAGGTCAATATGAGTCATGTTTGGTTATTCTCTTTTTGTCTTCTTAATTACAATTGGCATACAGCAAAAACAATGCAACCTTTTCTTTTGACAGCTCAAAAAGCATAGTTTTCCATTGAATTGTAGATTTCTGAAATATGACTTCAGGTTTAGAGTTGATTTGTTTAATTTAAAAAAAAACGCTTCTGGCACGAGGGATCAAACTGAAGTTTAGAACGATATCTTTTAACACCGTTTTTAAAAATTCTAAAATATACTCTTTTACAATGTTCTCTTTCCATAACAGATGCTTGGTGTTTGGCTGGCCCGTCGCTACAGAAACATAAAAGACCCCCGATCAAATCCCGGAGCCTTTCTATAATGATCAATTGTCTTGCTTTTGTAATTATGATGCTTACTATTTCCATTGTACGGCTTTCCCATTGGCAAATGCTAGGACGTGTGGATGATTTAAAGAAGTGTTTCCTATTCTTTTCGTGTGTTGGTGACCCAGTGCTCAAAACTGCTACGAATGGCAGCATAGCATCGTTTCGCATGTTGGCTTCAATGTTAACACATTCCCCAGAAGCTCACTTTATGTATTTACTACTTTGGGGGTGATTGCACGAACTATGCACTATGGACAGTTAACTTTAAGGCAGAGACACTGATAGTGGCCATGTAAAGTCAGGCAAACGTTTATCTCGTCTAAGCTATACTGTTAAATATTCTTTTCACATGTGGATGACACTATCACTGCTCAAAGTCCAGCATGTAAGCTTGAATGTAATCTAGGATTTGTTTTTTTCGAGGATAATTCAAAAAAAGCATAGTTAACCAGTTGGTTTTCACACACTGAAAGTAGCTACCAGCCCTGCCAGCTCCTCATTCCTGTTAGCTGTCCAAGCTAAGGATGCTCAATGGCTTTTGAATTTATCTTAAAAAGATGCTAGCCTGTCAAAATATTTCACATAACTGCATTGTTTTAGTATAATCTATGGCAGAAAATGTATTCATCTATTGAATATCAACACCTGAGGCACATTTTATAACAGACCTTCAGGCTTTTTTTTGTTAATTTGGGTTTTCAAAATTATGGATTCAAAAAGTGTGCATGTTTAAATCTTTGATTTATATCTTCATTATGTCCTTCCAATGGAGTGTTTGACAATAAATGTCTTATGTGGAGTCCTTTCAGTGTGTCTACATTTTTCACACACACCTTGGACAAATAATGTTTTAAAGCCAAATAAGTCAATAACAAAGGCTCTGGGCATTCAAATTTACATGATAATGAAGCCTGAAATTTTGCCTTCTTACCTCTACAGTGTGTGAAATAACAGCAATGTCATACTGGGTGTTGTGTCAAAGACGATGGCCGTGTCCACATTTACGGGCTGGGTCACCCGAAGCCTGCATTTTTGGCCACATGATGTAACTTTCTGATGTGACTCGCATAGGGTGTCAAAATTCGTATTCGTTCTTTCAAGGTGTCGAAGTACCTAGCCTGCAAATTGTCATTCTCGAATTTGGAAACCGCATGTGGTCGAGTCGTAGGAGGAAGTGATGTCACAAACCTCGCCCTGTGAAATTGGACACAGCCAACGTGTGTGTGAGTCATGTCTTGGTGGCGTCTGTCAGTGAGGAAAGAGGTTGAGCTCACCTTACTCAACAGGATGACAAGCAGGAAGTTGAGCAGGTGGTTTGACCTGTTTTGTACTTTCACATGTCAGCTCCGCCATAAAACCAGCAAGAGGAGAAATCCTATTTGGTAAGGGAAGGAATATTGTACCGTGAACATTGATTAAAGCCATAAATCATGTCCTTGTTGGATAAGCCAGGTGACCCTCGGGAGGGGAAAAAAAAGACCCTTGGTGTCAAATACAGCACGAGATAAACAAGGTGCAATGGGATATGAATGCAACCTTGGGGGAAATCTTCATTGGTGCTACACAGATTATTCACTATCACTTCAATCTGGAAAATGTTTGACTTACTTTTGTTTCCTTTTTCGAACTTTACACTGTAAAATGACATTTTACCTCAAAAACAATGATTCTAACACCCAAACTACACATTTCTTCTTTCAAAATTCTGATTTTATATCAAAGTGTAATTCTTTTTCACGGCTGCTCTATTGATTACTACTTAAAAACACCCTAGAGACACTAAAAATGTAGTATTTAATATATGTATGTTTTAAATCAATCGTGTGACAATAATTGTAATGTTTATTAAACCAAGATTGTTTTATTAAGCATTACTGTACATTCATGTACGAAAAACCCCATGAAAGGTGACACACAAGCACTGGGGAGCGCAGAAGTGGAATAATACAGCGCCTTCTAGTGGACAAATGCATCATCGCATTGGACACAAGCAATGTTTTTTTTTGTTTTTTTTCCTTTGCCGATAACAGTGTGATGATTTTTTTTGTTTAAAATTAAGGGTTTGCTGTACATTGATGTACGAAACAAGAGTTTTGAGAGATGGCCGAGAGAGAGACAGTTCAAGCTAAAAAAAACGTCTCAAAAAAAAAAAAAGATTCACTAAATTAACAAATCGACGAAATCAGCCTCAGTCAAATCAAATCAGAACATTAAGAAGAGTTGGGAGCAAAGAACACACAGAACAATAATAAATAGGCACTATTAGCATCCTGTCATTAGAACTGGGCTGAGTGAAAAGAAGAGAAAAGGAGTGAAGAAGGCGGAAGGGAGGGAAGGATGTACGATGTGGTATGGGTGGGTCGGCGACGACGATGGAAAGCGTACTACGAATCTGACAAGAAGGCTCTGTGCGTGTCTGGGAATTGCTGAGCGCTGAAGTCAGTGTCGTCTCGCACTCGCTTTTTGATGTCTGCTTTCACCTGTGGACATACAAAGACAAAAGCCTATCGATGGTGGACCTAAATCAGGGGGGTCAAACTCATTTTAGTCGCGGGCCAACTTCTAGTTACGTCTTCTATCGACAACAAATATTTTTTAAACATTGGAAAAAAAACACGAGCTTGCAAATTCGTAGGTGCCATGTATTGGAGGTCGATCGTACGGTTTATTTGGAGAACTGCGAAACCGAGCAAGTCTTCTTTTCACTTCCTTACAAGTGATGTTATATGATAATCTCCAATTTCTTCAAATGAGATCAGTCATTAAATACATTAAAAAATGTGTTTACAAAATAAAACACCCACTGTTTTATTCACGGTGTGTACAGCGTTGCATAGGGGTAAAACTACCAAAAACAGATTCTAAATGATCTGATTTTCACCTATTGCAGGAGGGTCTTAACAGCATACCCTGCACTGTAAAAGCCATATGTACTTGTGATGTAATTTTTCAGGAATTATGGCTAAATTGCAGTAAAGAGGAGTATTTACCTGCTCCGAGTAAGCTTCCCTCAACTGGGGTGAGTCCAGCTCTTCCTGCAAACGCTCGCCGGACGTGATGGGCTTGACGCCAGCTGTCCTGGCCGCCTGGCTCACGGCATCCGACAGCGACACCAGGCTCCCGCTGCCCAGTCCCGTCTGAGAAAGAGAAATAAATAAAAACACAGCAGTGCAGTGAAGAGGGAGGTTAATTCATTTTGCGTCAATTTACTATGCAAGCAATTTCCTGACCTTCCTGCGTTTGGCCGGCATGCCATGCAAGTAGGCGTCGGACAGCGGCGGCTGCGCCTTCATCTTCCTCTGGGTCATCATGTCGCAACGGATGATGGGCACCCACTCCTACAAAAACATGACAAGATCTAAATCATCATCGATCAAGGGAATCTATGCATCATTTCCTTTGAACTGCAGGGAGCTGTCAACGCGGGATCCATTTTCTGAAGCCAACATAGACGTTTCTTTGTGCATTTGAACCGTTGACTGACAAACTTCCTACTAATCTACAAAATCCTAAATAACAAACAATTCCTGGGTTCCAATAAAAGAAAACATTCTCACAGGAGGTACAGTAGCTGCCCAGGCTTCCGACTCGCCAGCCGAGACCTCGCTGGTGCCCTCGGCTCCCGCCGCCGCCTTGTCACCACCCAACGGAGCAGCCCCACCTGCGGCGCCCAGGTCGGCGGGTGCAGCTCTAGTCTCCCGTGACGACGACACCGACATGGCCTCCTCTGCTGTGGTAGCGGCAGCTGGCGAGAGGGTCTCGCTCATCTTTAGGCAGGGGAAAAGGCAGAAAAAAAGGAGAGGAAAGCAAGGAAAAATCAAGCGGCGGTTTAAATATCACGTGTAAGTAATGAATTAGAAAGGAGAAGGAGACAGATGGTTTACCGTCGCACTTTGTGTCTGTTCTGGTTCCTGTGTGTCAGTCGCGGCGGGCTGAACCCTCTGTGAAAACAAAAATGTGATATATTTTTTATGAGCATTTAAGATGGCCAATGTAACAGGATATAACAAGAAATGCTTCCTTGACATAGAGTATGTGACCTGTGGATGACTTAACTTTACTTTTAGACAACTTAGAATGCTGCATGTTTTTTTGTTTTTTGTTTTTTAAATCTTTTTAACAATCTGGAGAAAAGTGGGTTGAAGATCGGCCAGGTTAACCGGCAGCTGAGGAGAAGCTATGATGTCACTTACATTTCAAAAACTAGAAGCCATTGATTTACAAATGTGATTGCACTTTAGATTTGAATGAGGCAAAATAACACGCCTTTTCTCTCAAATATATTGTTGTAATCATTTGTTTCAGATGTACTGTCATTATTTTCTGTATAAAAATTAAGTTGGTGTTCAAAAAGTCTTTTTTCAAACTTGAGTCTTGAAAAAGAGGGGGTCGTCTTATAATCAGGGCCGTCTTATATTCGGGCCAATACGGAAATAGCAAAGTGTTCATCTCTGATGATGCCAATGCCAGCATCTTATGTGACACAATTCGGACAATTGCTTCACACACAACAGGGCAGATGAGGTGAGGGCCGGTCAACTTCCGATCCCTGTTCCATGTTGTGAACGTGTCTGTGTCACACACCTTTATTTGAGTTCTGCAATAATGAAACGCGTTTCCAAAAATGGAATCGAGCCACAATGCCACCCAAGCAGTGGTGGCATTTACCTGTGTGTAAACAATGTAATTCTGGATCTGCTCCGTGGTGATGGGAAGGTGCTCCAGGACGTACTGCAGCCTCATGGTCATCATGCTGGTCATCCAGTTGAGCAGGCTAGGGCTGACGTCGCTTGACATCCTCCGCTGGAAGTACGCACGCACGCATAGTAAGTAAAACCCAAGTTGTGCAACTAAGAGAAGAAAATGGAAAATATGGGCGCGAGTGGGAGAAGTGAGAATTGTTGGCATACGATGCGGTGATTGATGACGGTGGTCAGAGCGCGCTGGTCTCCTCTCAGGCAGTGCAGGTTAAGTGCAAGACACTCAAACAGAGCCTGGTTGCATAACTGAAGCAGACGAAGCCCGAAAGAATCATCTGGAAGACCGAGAGACAAAAAATAAGTTTGGAAAAGAGATCAAAAGCTTAATTTTACACATCATACAACTAATCTACTTTTTACTCATATACCACAAAGACGAACATGTGGTAGCTTGCAAGTCGAGTTCAGTGAACAAGAGGTAACAGCGAAAAATAGCCACACAAATGAGGTGCACCTGTGCAACGAAGGATGTGTGTGGCGATGTGCGTCAGCTGCTGTCGAAAGAAGGACATGTTGGTTTGGGTGACATCCACACCCTCCAGCACGGTGACCGAGGATTCCCTCTGTGTGCGGCAACCGCCCCACAAAAAAAAGAAAACACACACATGACCACCACAAGAATGTACAACAAGGACAGCTTGGCTCAAGAAAATATATGTACTGTACTTACAAAGCTCTCGTTGATGTCTTCCTCCAGTTCTTGCACGATGGCGTCAGCAGCAGCCTGTGAAAAAAATAAATGATTACTGTTGAATTATCCGCTTTCTTTTTGTTTCCTCTTCCATTCTTGGTTTATTTAGTTACTCATTTCCCCGTATTGTTCTGTGTTTATCTGATTGTCCTGAATTGTGTGCATGAATGTTCAAGTCTAACGGGTGGCAATGAAACGAATAGCTGAGATCGAGCGATACTGACAGCGATGTTTGCATCGGTGGGCTCTTGGCCGTTGAGGTAGTTCTGGTGAAAGAACTGGGCCAGCTGGGTTTGGATACGGGCCAGCGGTTGGTGATGGCCGTGCAGCAGCATGACCAGGTCTGACATGGTGAACGTCTGACAAACCAGCATCAGCAGCTCACCGAAGAACCCTGACCGCAACAGACACACAATGAGGGCGCCATTGGGATCGTGCTCCTTCAGATGGACGTTCAAAATCAAAAGTGAATTAATTTTAGACAATCCCAAACAGAATGTTTTTATGTCACAAGTAATTAAACAAAATACGACATTGAATAAACCATGAAAAAAATCATTTCTATTTCGTAAATTTCACAAAGTAATCATTTTCCCCACGTGAGATCCTGACGAGCGACAAATTCTGAAGTGTGACGTCACATCAAGACAATCGCGGGGTTAACTCTGGAAAATGTACAAAGCCAGTCCGAAATGAATTGGGAAAGTGTATACTTAACTCATTCAGTACCAGCCAATTCTAGAACAAGTCTGAAAAGACGTTTAAAAACGTCTTTGGGAGTGAAGGAGTTAATTGTGTCACCAACCAGATGGCTCCTCGGGGCTGATGAATATGTTGGTGCTCTGCGAGAGCCTTTGCATGAACTGCGCGATGCTCTCCGTGTCGTTCTGCGCCTGGCCCAAGGAGCCCATCATGCTGGTGAGGACGCCGCGCACGATGCCGATAAACGGCTCCGGGTTGAGGGCGTCGGTAGGCGCCGCTGCGGGGTTGGTCGTGGGATCGGTGCTTGCATTGGGATCGCCGTTCGTGCCGGTGGACGGCGGAGGAGGCGGCGGCGGCTGGGAGAAGATGGGCTGTGTGGAGTGGAATGGAAAGGAGAGTGGAAATGAGCACCCAAATGTCACATGCCTGCTGTAGGTACTGGGGAGAACTTTATGGAAGCACCGCCTGCGCAGGATTTGTATTGATCTACAAAACAACATAGCAAAAGTGGCAAGGAAGAAGCAAACAGACCTGCTGCATCAAGTCAGCCACCCCGCGCATGAGGTTGGGGATGCTGGAGGTGGTGACCGTGATGGAGGGCGCCCCCGCCTGGCCGGTGGCGCCGAGCAGCGAGCCAAGCATTTGGCCGAGGTCCGGGTGCATCTCAGGCGGCTGGGCTTGCTCGCCACCGCTCCCCTCGGACTGATTTGGCGGGCCGGCGGTGTTGGTTTCGCCGCTCGAGACAGAGAAGGAGGAAGAGGATGTGTGGGATGAAGCGGAAGAGGACGTGGAGGAGGGTGTTGGGGCGGTGGTGGAGCCGTTAACCGTCTGACCAGCTGTGAAAATAAGAAATGTAGATGGCTGATAGCAAGCTTTCCTTTTCAAGCGGATCATAACTGTTCCCCCAAAATTTGGGGTACATCAGTGTAACGAGATACTAGTTAAAATTATCCCTCGAGCATACTCCAAACTCAAAACACTCACATCTGAAATCTTCTTTCCCAAGTGAAATGAATAAAGAAGTGCCATTAAAAATGCAACGTGGCAACTCAAAAATGTTTTTATAATTCTATGCGGCCCCAATTGTCTAAACACTGTATTATTATTAATATTGCGTTTGCCGAGTATGAATTAAGCAGATAAATCCACCTGTTTTGATCCATCGCGGGGACTCGCTGTTGACTGAAAACGACATCACAGTTGCTCAGGGAACAGCGAATGATCAATTACAGCTCACCTGTTTTCTGAGTTTGGTCATGTGACTTTCACAAGCTAACCTGTGATCAAGACTGCTTGTTTGCATGGGAAAACTTGCTTGAAACTACTTGTTAATTGTTTTTAATTTAGCCGTTGTTTTAATAAAAGTTAAAACAATCATAACTACTGTCCTTAATAGACAAAGTAACTCCCCCTTTATCATTCAAGTGATGTTTACATCAATCGCTCTGTGTCACAGAAAAAAGGCTGTTCCGGTTAACAAAGTGGCGTATGCAAATGGGGGAACGGAATCGATCACAGCACCAAGAGTTGACCAGAGATCTTCAGTTGGAATGATTTTAATCAGAATGACCAACAAGGACTCCATATTAAGTCAGCTACTAATGCGAGTCGTTTGCCCATCTATGGCATTTTGTGTTGTCTATTTTAAGGTAAGTCAAATGACTGGCATCACAGGGCATTACTGTATAAGGCTTTTGAGTGAAATTTCAGAGAGTGAATGCAAAATACACTACAATGCTCACAAGTGACGTTCATTTCACCCTCTGTAAACCTTTGAAGGCATATGGCCGACTTTTGGTATTTTTCGCACCTTGAAATGGGTTAATTTCGGCACAGTAAAAAGTGTTCTGTAAGTCTTCACCCACAGGCTATTTTGATAAAGGCATGCAGTCGGACAAGTTATTAAGACACCTGGGAACTGTTTTGCATTTTTAAGAAAAATAGATAAATCTGTCGCCTCTTAAGATGTTTCGGGAATGAATGTATATCCTTGCCCATTTGTCCTGGCATCAGAAGCTGACCAACCACCGCACTGATCATCTGGTTGACAGCTGCAG
Source organism: Hippocampus zosterae (assembly GCF_025434085.1). Lineage (NCBI taxonomy): Eukaryota > Metazoa > Chordata > Actinopteri > Syngnathiformes > Syngnathidae > Hippocampus > Hippocampus zosterae. Next base: position 8,758,396 of record NC_067455.1, on the reverse strand, counting down.
CGTTGAAAGCCTGTAAAGACAACGATTGAATTCTTCAATTGCATCTTAGTGAAATTGACAGTCATTACTAAATCATGTTACCCACCTGCCCTGGCTGCTGGCCCGGCATGGCGGCCCTAACATTGATGGTGGTCCCTCGGGTGCCGAACGCCGGCAGAGAGATGTTCGGAGCGAAAGGGGGCCGGGTGAACACCACTCTGGCTTGGGGGTGTGGGCCGGCGTGAGGGGGCGGCGGCGGTGCAGTGGGCGTGGTGGTCGGGGTGTTGGGACCTGTGGTTGTGGCTGAGGAATTGGCCGTGGAATTGTAGCCGGGAGGGGTGGGTTGCGGCGGGACCGGTTGGCCCGTGGCGGCGGCGGTGGCCGCGCTGGTCGCCACGGCCGTGGCGTACTGAGTGATCTGTTGCATGAGATTGCGCATGAAGTCGGGTGGAAGACCACCTAAAGGAAAGCAAAATCAGATTGAACAGTCATTTCGGTGGGCCGTCTTCATTGTAATGTTTAATATGAATTAAATAATAATATTAACTGAATAATCAAACGCATACTTTTACTTCATGTATCTATCCAATTGTTTGTCACTTTTCAATTACAACAAATCAAACCATTTTTTTAATGGTCCAATTAATGGAACAAATAATACACAGTATACGCGCTTTATAATGTCAACGGGTGGTCATCTAAATTAAAGAATAGAGCGGCAAGTATGGCATGCCGCCTCTCTTCTACCTGAGGCTACATAGAAAACCAGCAAATTCATGGTAGGACAGTATGCCCTCATCTCGTGTTGGTACCTTACACACAGCAAACTGGGAAAAATCTGGCCTCAATCAGCCAATGTAGAAAAAAAAGTTGCTCTGACTGGTAAAACATATTTTTACCTGGCTGTCCTGGCATCTGGTGACCAGTAGTCGGATTTGGACCTGTGCCTACACACACGCACACACAAATATCACAAAACAGACTATTTTTTATAGAAGAAGCACAAACACTGGTATGACCACAAAGTTGATCCTGCAGAGGGGTAGAAAAATCACATTTATCCAATAAAACGCTGCATTGGCAGCAATTATGTGAAGGAAACATTCAATCAGTGGCAGGCAGGGGACAACACACCATCCGTGTTCATCTGCATCATGACCACCGGGCCTGCCTGGTGGCTGATCCTGATGACCCGGGGGCCGGCCTGGCCCTGCCCCTGGACCTGTCCCTGTCCAGCCTGCTGATTGGACGGGGAAGAGGTCTGTCCCTGACCTGCCTGCTCCGACTGGCCGGCCGGCGGGGCGGGCGGGGTTTGTCCCTCGGTGCCGTTGGGTGCGGACATGGTGGCGCCCAGGTTCATCTATGGGGGGAAACGCAGGTTTGAGTCAGCTGGATCCAATAAGGCAAAGTCGCACTCAGCAGAGGCCAAACTATTTGTGCTCTGTCGAGACTCTTAAAGGGGAAGTCAAGTACCGGTAAAATTTTTGGGCAATTTATTTTCCCAGCCCTACTGTGTCCGTAGTAGATGTTTTCAAAATTGAGGAGTCAAAATTACATCAGATTAAGTCACAAAGTGTTTGTAATTGGTTACTCTTCCATCACTGGCCACTTTCAAACTTACTTGCACGGGAATATGGTGGTGCACGGCGCCGGGCATTGTGACAGGAACTGTGTAGTGGGAGATGGGCCGCACCACGTGGAGGTGGCGCGGCACTGGGCTCAGGAGATTCAGCCGCAGGTCGCTCAGGCCCACCAAGGCGTTGCCCAAAAGACGCAGACACTCCCAGGTAAGGACCAGTGTCTGCTGGTCGTCCTCTCTTTCCTGCAGACAAAGAAGACGCCAAGCTAAGGCTGGGTTTGAATGATTTTATTAATTATTTTGAGTATATTTTTGCAGCTTCTGGAGTTATTAGCGCATCACAGATGATGTGGAATGCTTTTCCGAACAACGTGCTGTGGCCCTGTACAGTCATGATATAATATGATGAGTTTCAATGATTGTTTCATATTTAGCATCTTTATTTTAAGGCTTTAAGAAGATATTTGTGGTACCTTTTTTGCATGGTTTTTTTTTCAATCTAAAATCTAAGTGAGTATTCAACAATTTATATTTTTTAGGTTTTATACCTTGTTCAAGCTATTCCTTATGGAAAGACATAACATGCAAACAATGTTTGCAGCACAGTCAAAAGATCAATGATGATCGATCAATTTAAGTGGCTTGAACTCAAAATATTGACAAATAAAAGGTATAGTGTGTAGAATTTACTGCCATTTAGCGGTGAATACATCGAATGCAATGACCTTAACTCGAAAATTTTGATTCGGAGAAACCACACTTCCGAAGCCTACCACCAATTTCTTCAGCAAAGATGCAAGCAAAATGTCATCCCAAACAACTTGTAGAATTCCCTCAAGTGATGGAGTAAGTGGCCTGGCATTTGTTACACATGCTTTAGTCATCATGTTGAGGAACTACGTTCGCTAAGTCTGTCTCCTTCTGGTATCCACAGAAGAAAGATGACAGGCAAAACATAGCAGCCTCCTGTAAGGGAGATACGCCCTCTGTAATATAATTAGCAATCACTTCACCTACAATTACATTTAAAAAAATAACAATAATAAAATCAGGCTGATGTGATAGATTAAGTCCTACTGTGTTGTTGTTGTATTCTGCGGACGTGGCCGTCTCCAAGATAGTGTGGGCTCTCTGGATGAAGGGCTGCAGCCTCTCCTCCACCCGCCGCAGTTCTGACAACATCTCGGCCAGCTCGGTCGGGCTGGGATGTCTAGTTGAAGAAAAACAATGACAGATTTACTTATAATAAAAACATAATGAGTCAATTGTGAATAACTACATGTGTGTGAGAGTCTCACTGGGGTCCAGGTTGAGGTGTCGGTCCCTCAGGTGGCGCCGAGGACGGCGGGGGTGGCGGCGGCGGCGTCACCGGGGGAGGAGAGGTGTCCATAGGCTGAGCAGAGGGAGAAGGGGTGGAGGTGGTGGACGAAGAGGAAGGAGGTGGTGGGGCAGCGGTGGATGGAATCTCTCTTTGGGTGTGAACAGACGGGTCGTCTGCCCGACCCTGACACAGGTGCAATTGCAGGAATTTACTAAATTGAATGTTGTATTTAAATAGGCGACTTGAATAATACACATGACAAATAAACCAACTACTGAACAAGAAAGCCCAAAAAGTGAAGAGAAACAGAACACTGAAAATGATGAAAAATTCAAAACTATTATAACCTTGCAAATGAAGGGAATTAGTGGGACGTTGAAGCAAGTTGTGCCGGGGGTCTCACCTCCATCCTTTCAATGAGATCATTGACGTCCCTCAGCATGTTCTCAGCGAACACCAATCTCAGCCGTGGTTCGCTGTGCACCGGCTGATCCATGTCAACGTGCACGTTCACTGATCCGTTGCTCTGAAAAAAGTGTACATTTTACTTTGTGCCCCCTAGTCAGCCACTCTTGAAAACTAATTGCAGAAACCCTCGTAGTACTTGCCATTTTTGTCGCATCATTCCTGCAGCGTGTGTTGTGACTTACCCCAGTGCTGGTTGTCACTCTGGCGTTCCTCGCATTGTCTCCCATGCCGGACACCATCTGCTGTACTGACATCTAAACAGGAGCAGGAAACAAATGTCGAGATGCTGGTAACAAAAAATTATGAGAACCAAAAAGGTCCACGGGTGGTACCTGTAGTTGTTGGGGGTCCATGATGTTGACGGGGAGGTTGAAGGTGCCCAACATGACATAGCTGTTGGCGTTGCGGTCGTGTGGAGGTGCCTGAGGCCCGTCCTGTGATGATGATGAGCTACCTCCGCCATCAGCTGAGGTGCCACCCGAGCCGGGTTGGGAGGGCGGAGGGGGTGCACGCTCCACTAAGTGAATCACCTTACCGCCCACATCTAAAACATTGGAGGAGTGTTAATTATAACCAGAGGGCCCGCCCCCCCATCACACACACACACTCACTCGCAGTTCAGTACTTGCGAATGAACCTATTCATTGATTTATTTTAAATGTATTTTTTTTGGGGGGGGGGGGTTAATCCTCATCTTTTAAAAATCCAAGTTCAAATTAGTTCTTCAGATTCTCTTAAAGTCACAGTTAACAGACCAATGCTGATGGACTGTTATCAGACCACTTTTGTTGATATCGAACTGATGAATGTACCCCAATATCTGCCTGATAGTTATCTATCTGATAATTATCGTGTATCACTCTAGTAAATTCATGAGACTCATGGTATTGATTCGAATTGAAACATTCAACCTTCTATTGAGTAGCGTTGCATTTTTGCTTTTCCAGTTGCAGTAAATTAAGTGACGCACAACATGTGGATTACTCACTGTAGTCTGCCAAGGTTCTTTCATCCTGCAAGACTCTGCCCTGGTAGATGAGCCTCTGCTTGTCAATAGGTATCCCCACAGAAGATGCGATGTGCTCCTTGAACTCTTTTATGGTCAACTACAAGAGGTGGGAGGGAAAAAAAAGATCCGATCAAGCCATTCGCAAACTGAAAATCCAGTATAGCGTTACGTCCTCATTTACCTGACCGCCAACAGTGTAGGTTCTGCTCTGAGAGTCCAATGTTTTCACTGTCACTTCTATATCTGCACTTGGTTCCTCCATGGTATACCTGTAAAACGCAACAAAGGCCATATAATATAATGACAGACTAATATTCAACAAATGCTTTTACCTTGTGATTATTTTGGATATACTGTAATGGCTATATGAACCTTTGGTTGCCCCTAGAAGTCCAAATATGCTGAATAATTCATGAATAGCTTGACGGACAGACACATAAAAATTTAAATTTGAAATATAAACAAATTGTCATGGCAGCAATAATCACACTTAAACACTTATGCACACATGTATAAGTAATTCTAATTAAATTCAATCTAATGATGACTACATTTTTACAAAAGTGGTAGTTGTGTACCAAATAATTAAGGTATATTTGTTGTTAAAAAAACAAACAGCATCATTCTTGTTGTTTTTGTCAAGTCTTCCTCACCTTGATCTAATTTGAATATTAATGAAGCAAAAATTACAGTTTAATAATTTGTCATATTTTAAAAATATTTCAACTCTAAGGGTCCAATTAGTATGATACACTGAACGAAACTGAACCAAATGTTGCCTGAATTGAGGTGGCAATTTGACATTTCTGTAACAATGGGACATATTTAGAATGACCTGGTTATTTTTTCGTGACGTCATTCATTTTCGATAGTCAATAGATTCTTTCATCAACCCCAAGAGAAATTCATTACACGAAAGTGACAACTAAAATGAAGGGAAAATCACAGCGCTTCTAGAAACGCTCGCTACCACTTTCATGACCGTTGTTGTTCAGACCTCAGTGGATGTACTACGTTGACCCTCTGGATTTATCGACCAAGCCGTGAAGGACACTCGACTTTACAAAGCAACACTAATACAGTACCACTTAAATGTTGCTTGAAAGACACACGACGCAGGGGTATAATTGAGCAAAAACACCAGCCGCCCCCTCCACATACTAGCTGACGGCGAGCGACCGACCTCTCCTGTGTGGTAAAGAAGTTAGCAACGAAGCTAACAAGAACGAGCTAACATTCACCAACAAGATGTTTTTTTTTAATGTCAAGATACAAATAACGATCACAATGGTATAGTTTTAGGGAGAACGGGAAGTATAGTATTACCTTGATGGCGGCTCAGACCGTTTCACTTATCTGTTGTACACTTCTGTTTCTTATCACCAAATTCCAAACGCTTTCCGGCTAGCGTCTCTAGCTAGCTAGCACTTGCCGGGGTATATGGAAGTGACGCAATGTCGAGACAAGAATCTATAAATATACTTGTTATTTTTAAATAATCAAATTAAAAAAACTAAAAAAGAAACAAATGGCGTGTTAAAAATCATCATAAAAAGGCTCAAATGAAGTGTCGTATTTACCTTTGTTATCTTTATTAGAATTTTCATACCCTCTCCATCGTTTGTGTTCCCAAACACAAATCAGAAACCTGTAATGTCATCAGTCATTTTATCCATTCTTTTGTTTCGTTTCAAAAGACCACTTGCAGATCTCCGGGGAGCGCGGTCCATTCTGGTTTAGGGATTTTCTGATACAAGATAAATCGAAATTACACAACCATGGAAAGTGTTTAATTTCTTCCCTTTTATTTAATTTTAACAAGTATTGTAAATTGCATCACAGTTACGTCATCTTGGTTGTTCGACCAAAGACCGGAAGTCGGACTGAAAGCAACATGGTAAACGAATCGCAATTTGGTTAAATCTAAATAAATACATGAATGTAAATGATCCAGCCATGAGAAGTGTTTACGTTCTCCTGTTTTAATTAATTAATTTTCAACAAGAGGTTTAAAAATGCGTCACAGTTGCGTCACCTAGCAGAAGACCGGAAGTGGTGCTCGAAGCAACATGGCGAACTTCGTGGAAGCAAAAACTCGAGCGGAATTTGAGGATTTCCTGGCCAAGGGCGGCTCTCGACTCACAGTGGTGCACTTTCAGGCGACATGGGCTCCTCAGTGCGGCCAAATGAACGAGGTGATGGCCGAGCTGGCCAAGCAGCACGCTCCCGCCACGTTCGTCAAGTTAGAGGCTGAAGCTGTGCCGGAGGTGTCGGAGAAGTACGAAATCGCTTCCGTGCCCACGTTCGTCTTCTTCAAAGGTGGAGTGCAAGTGGACCGACTGGACGGGGCACACGCTCCGGAGCTCACAAAGAAGGTCAAAAGCCTGGTTACCAGCGGGGGCTCGGAGCCCGAACGAGGCCCGGGGGACCTAAACGAGCGTCTGAAGAAGCTGATCAACGCGGCGCCATGCATGCTGTTCATGAAGGGTACAGCACAGGAGCCCCGTTGCGGCTTTAGCCGACAGATGGTCGCCCTCCTGAACGAGAGAAACATCCAATTCAGCACCTTCGACATACTCTCCGACGAAGACGTGCGCCAGGGTCTGAAGACCTACTCCAATTGGCCAACCTATCCGCAGCTGTATGCCAACGGCGAGCTCTTGGGCGGCTTGGACATAGCCAAGGAGATGGCCGAGTCCGGCGAACTAGAGAGCGCCTGCCCCAAGGCGGTCACCCTCGAGCACCGACTCAAGGAAGCAATCAATCGGAGCCCAGTGATGCTTTTCATGAAGGGCAGCAAGGAAGCAGCGCGTTGCGGTTTCAGCCGGCAGATCCTGGAGATCCTGAATGGTGCCGGCGCTGACTACGACACGTTCGACATCCTGCAGGACGAAGAAGTGCGCCAGGGACTCAAGACTTACTCCAACTGGCCCACCTACCCGCAGCTGTACGTGAAGGGCGAGCTCGTCGGGGGTCTAGACATTGTCAAGGAGCTTCATGAGAGCGGCGAGCTGCTGACCGTGCTCAAAGGGGACTCTTAGGATGCAGGTGTCAAACTCTATGCTCAGGGGGACTACATTCGGCCCGCTAGAACAAGCCATGTACGGTCAGCATCATGTTTGTAAGAAAGTAAAATCCATACCAAAAAAGTGTTTTCAGTTTCAATGCCATCTTAAAATGTATCCTAACAGTAAATACTGAAGTGACTAACTTATCTTAAAAAAAGTAAAACTAACCATCACATATGCAGCCGAATACACAAACAATAAAATATTTTCCAAAATTGTCAGGTTTCTCCACTTTTAAAAGTTGAGATTTCGCAAGCATATTTGTCATAGAACGCAGCCTGGTGTGGTCACAGTTCCATCACACTTTTTCAAGGCCTTGCAATTGGGTGGCTCTGTTCCTCAGAACCTCATAATCTGCTACACACGCTCTTTTGTTGGCTTTAAATGAGCCAGAGACCGCTGGCTGCTGCCAAGTCATTGGATTACAATAGGTACAGTACACTATGTGTCAACAAATTGTGTGTTACATGAACACATATCCATATTTACAATTTCAACCTGTACCTGTGGATGAAATAAATTAAGCTTGTGGTAAGAAAAAAACAACTAACCAAGATCTGCTCACATCACTGGGTCCACCAAAGTAAATGAGAGCGAGCACCGTCTTTCAGTCTATCCAGTATCCGCTTTAGGACAGTCACACATGACACAATGGCAGTCAAAGAACACATGGGTTTTTGGTTACAAAAACAGGACATGGGCTACGATATGTGGCCCCCTGCAAAAATTAGTTGGTCATCCAAGTCTTTGGGAGATTTTTGGGCACAACTGTCAAACTTAAGGCAATTGCAATATCACTCCACAATTAATAATATATGAAATTGACCGCCAAGACAATGTACTGAACTCACTTGGAAACCTCAACGCATTAAAGGGTGAGTTATGAACTTGAAAGGCGGCGCGGGCACCCGCAGCGGCTCTTCTCTCGCCTGAGGAAAGTAATTTCATCTGTGCTGTATGTTGCACATTTAACAATAAAGTTGATATGACTTGAATGTCAACAAAAAAAATCTATTTACCGCCTGACTCATACTGATAGCGTCACCACTATTACTTTCACATTTAGTCACTTTCATTTTCTGTTGGATGGAACAGCTTTGCTGCTACTGTGTGGCACTGTATACATTTAATAAAATCAGAATATTCTCGCTCATGGTTTGAGAGTCCTTAAGGTGCTTTTTGACTAACATCAGGCGGCCTGCAATGTACCTTTTATTTTACTTTTATTACCTTTATTTTATTTTACCTTTTAATAGAAGTCAAGATGGCGCCCGAGTAGGCAGCCGTCAGCAAGTGCTCTCATGAGCCTTGCTTTTTTTGTTGTTCTTGTGTTTCTTTTGTCACTTTGTGTTTGTTGTTACGTCGTGTGGACTTGATGTGGACCTTTTTCAGCATTTTTTGGCCACGACATTCATCAAGGAGGAGACTCTGTGCTTGGTGGTTGCACCTTCTCGGCAGCATGGGTATACCAGCACTGTTTTTGACTGGAGGAATGTCGGCGCCATTTGACTGTCGTTGCTGTACAGTCCCGGGGCGCTTGTGTCTTGCGCCTGTAATGGGCAGCATTTTTCACAGCCCCGCTTTGTTTAGCGGAGAGATCGGTGCTGTTGAACGGTCTGCGGCTGGATGGATGGAGGTCTTGAGGAGCCGACGATGAGAAGAAAGGAGCGTTGGCGCGGAGTGCCGATGCGGATTTGGAGCTGGGAGTCGCGGCTTGGAGTTTGAAGCGGATTATGTGGGACAGGAGAAGTGAACTAATCTCTTTTCGTCAATGGACGCTACAGCTTCGTGTTTGCTTTCAAAACTTTGCTTGTAGCAGACGTGTGCACATTTTTCAGCATGATGTCTCTGATCCACTGGTGAAAGGACACTTTGATCCTCTCCTCTTTCATCTATAACTGCTTCAGACAACAAAGTGTATGCAGAAAAGTGGTGAAGATTGCACGACTGTCTCTGTCCTATGTGTTGTCTTGTGTTATTTTTGTTATTTTTGACTTCAAAATGGCGCCGCGAGACTGGCTGCCTTTCCAGCAGCTCCTATTTTTTTGTTGTTCTACTTCTTCCTTTCGTAACTTTGCTGCTGTGAATCTGGAATTTCTCCATTGAGAGACTAATAAAGGTTTTCTTAATTTTGTATCAAGGAGTGGCCTTTAAGGCACAGCACTGGCAACAGAGGGGCTCTTGGGAGTGTTGTAGCTCTCCCCAAGAAATTCCTCCATCCATCTTTTCTCAACAATGCTTATCCTGTTTACGGTCACGGACTGTTGGAGCCTGATCTGGTGATCAGCATCAGTCAGTTGCTCAAGCAATTAATCAGATGAATTTTATTATTTGTTAATATTATGGATGTTCCCCAATCTGCCAAACTAAAAGATAATAAATCCTTCATTAGTCTCGCAGTGGAGAAATTCACAGGAGCAAAGTTACGAAAGGAAGAAGTAGAAGAACAAAATATAGGAGCTGCTGGAAAGGCAGCCAATCTTGCCATCTTGAAGTCAAAATAACAATATAACACAACACATAATACACAGACATTCATGCAATCTTAATCACTTTTCCTGCATACACTTTGTTGCTTGAAGAAGTTAGAGATGTAAGAGGAGAGGATCAAAATGTCCTTTCACCAGTGGATCAGAGACCAAAAAACAATATTAAGATAACACTTATTTGTCCCACACTGGGGAAATTTGCAGTCTAGAGCACCAAAATTAGAGGGGGGGGGGGGGGGGGATAAAGTTTTTCATTGCACAAAATAAATGTTTTCAGAAAAGAACTGTACAACCCTCATGGCCTGCGTTTTTTTGGTGACACAATCATTGGCTCCCAAATGCAATAACATAAATCACAGCACAATGCCATTTTGAACATCTACATGTTTTCACAATCCAGGGGAAATTTGAGCTCCCAAGTATTTACTTTTCAATGCCTTCTCTTCGATTGAAAATACAAAAAAAACATGAAAATTCACATATGTACCTGCATGCCATTCAGTAAACACGGAAATGGTCATCATACCCGTGTGCTTCATGAAAAATATTTTCAACCACGCAGGGACAGCACCTAGCGAGCAACAGAAAGCCCGCCACTGTGAATGGCGGAGGCGTCTGTAGTGCTCATTTGTGAGCGCGTGTGCTCGACTCGACACAGATGAGTAAGGAGAAAGCTGGTGACATTTTACATAATCCAAGAGAACGCTGCCTGGATGCTGGGGAATTCCCCAATGAGAGCACCTAAAAGTGAAGTGAAACCTTTGACTCATCTCTTGGTGAAAGCGATTTTGCCAGCACAAGAGGATTCAAAGCACAGAAGCTTGTCACAAGCCAATTATGTTACAGGACTCAAAACAATATATACTATAGCATGGATCTTATTCTTACGGTCACAACCGGCAACTTAGGCGAGGTCAGCAATGTAGATCGAACGGTAATTAGAGAGCTTTGCCCTCTGGCCCAGTTCCCTCTTCACCACAATGGACCAATACACAATCTGCCTCACTGCAGATGCTGCAGTGTTCCGCCTGTCGATTTCCCGCTCCGTCCTCCCCTCACTTGTGAACAACACCCCAAAACACTGTACATTAACTCCTCCACACGGAGTAGGCTCTCCTCCCCGACTTGGAGAGGGCACTCCAACTTTTTCTGACTGAGGAACATGGTCTCATATTTGGAGATGCTAATTTTTGTCTCAACTGCGTCATACTCACGGCTGTGAACCGCTCCAGTGAGAGTTGAAGATTGTGGCTTGATGAAGCCAAAAGTACCAGAAGTACTTGTGGCTAGAAATTGTATCCATAAAGGTTATGAACAGAATCGGTGAGAATGGGCAGCCATGGTGGAGTCCAATGATCAATACACGGTACCCTGAATAGAGCCTTGAGGCACGCCACAGACTAAATGATGTGATTGCATTTTAATTTTTGACCATGATCAAAATCTAATGACCGTTTTAAAATTTGTTAGAGAACTAAAACAATCATACATTTACCACAAATGATCACAAATTAGACAACCCCTCAATCGAATTGCTTCAATTGCATCTTAATCTTTGAACCTGTCAAAGAGCAGTTTTTAAAAGCATGTTCGTTATCAGTTCTAATGTTACAAGATTCAAACAGCCATCCATTCACCACAGTTATTCACAAATAGGAGAATACCTGGAATAGAGCCCTTTGGGGATACCACAAATATCAATTTTTGAACCTCACCATAGACCCATTTCCAGTTTGTAAACAAAGATGACATCATGAGGATGCACGCACATTGTTGACGCAGAAAGAACGGTGGGGTTTGTTAGGTACACCAGTGGACTAACTCTCAAGGATTACAAAAATTACGGTATTTGGAAAAAAAATAACATTGCCAAATGGAAGTGAATTGCAATTTTCAAAAATCCAACTTTATTCACATAATAATATGCTTGATATTCTGGAAAAGAAGTCTATTTACCTCAAATAAATAAATACAGTTATATTCTAGAGCAGGGGTGTCAAATTCATTTTTATCATTTCCCTTGGAGGGCCGTTATGACTGAAACCAAATTTAAAAAGCCAATAATAATGGTTTATACAACTATTGTTTGTTACTATAATGAGGGGTTTGGTTACAAGAAAATGCTTACAATATGTCTCTTATTTGTTACATATGAGAATTTAAAAATTTGGTAGAGATTTTAGCAAGCATCATGGATATTGACCTGCTTGATTTGCTTTCGCGGGCCACATAAAATGATGTGGCGGCCCATATCTGGCCCCCGGGCCTTGAGTTTGACATCTTTGTTCTATAAGGAAAAAGTAGGAAACTGTGGTTGTAATAATTCCTTTTGATCTTAAACAAACCTAGCAAAAGATTTATGTGATGACACATCACAATCTTAGTAGAGCTTTTAATTGGCCCAAGGTTAACGTAGAGAGGAGTCATTGGTTTACTATCAAAAGTTTTAAATACAACATGCTGGACATTGAATTTAAGTTGAACAAATACAAAATGAACACTACGATTCCTAAAGCTGGAGTCCAAAGTATTGTTTTTGTTGTTATTGCTATTTTGTTCAGTCCACCACAGTGAGAGCGAGAAGGGTCGTTTCGGTGGTAAAATAACAACAAGGTTACCTATAAAGATGGGAATTTCTCACACCACCCACATTGATACGAAGGGTACACACAACACAAGAACATCTTTTCAGGTCAGCAAAATACTGCCAATCCCACACACTTTCTTTCCTCTTTAAAAAAAAAAAAACAACAATTTGGTTTTGTTTCACTCAACACTCTTATCCAATAAAGGTTTTACATCCTGATTCTCAGTTTCAGCCAAAAAGTCACGACGAGTTTTGAATCTGAGCCACCTACACACTCACCACAGCCTCCCTCCTCCCCTCTGCATGACCACAATGAAGGAAATCTTTTGCAAAATGTAAACTACAGACATCACATCAACTGGGGCAGTGAGAGCGACAGGTGAGTGTACTCTCTTTGAAAGATCAATATACAATTTCATCCTGTATCGTTCCACTCTCTGACAACACTTTGCACTTTGTTTTGATCTGAGATTTTTTTTTAAAGTTTATTTCGTGATTGATGGTCACGTTGCCGTTCTTATAAACATCCTCATTCTTGATTCATTTCTTTATCCATCGGCAAGTATTTACTCAGGGGTACACATGCTCTCTGACACATTATGTTGGCTCCTCATTTGAGCGTTTACGATCCTAATAGTGCCCCGAACTTTGATTCGAACCTAGTGCGCTACCAAAAAAGTTATCAAACAGCTTTTCACCAAGCCGTTTGAGCATTTATTCAAAATCCTTGATATCCACCTTAAGATCCATGTACTCATGCATATGTTCTTTGTCCTCACAAATTTGGAAAGTCAGGCAGACTAATAGCTAGGCTGAACAATTCCAATCAACATCTCAACATGTAGTGGAATGGAATTTTCAAATCGCAAAGGCTGCAATGTGGGAGATAGTTTTGCCTCATTTTGGTCCATCGGAATGTAATGAGAATTTGACATCTAACACGTCTAAAATGTAAGTAACTGTTCGTACCATTAAATGCTGACCATTTATTTTGTAGATAAGCAAAGTTGCCTGCTAATGCACTAGACTACATTCTGTGTCGCTGCTCAAAAGGGTGATTGTGCTGACCGTAACCCATTCCAAAGAGAAGAAAACAAGATAAAACGAGAGCGCAAGACGCAGGGGCCTCCCTTGACAGATGTGTGAACGGTGTCTGTCCATGATTTTTTTCCCCCCCTCAAATAAATCTCATCATTTTTTATACTTGTTGTCTTGGTTTCCTGGACAAGACAGGAAGACTGCATTGTTTTTGTGAATGCAGTATCTATCTATTGTCTATCTATCGTTTGATTTTTATATAAAACACACAGTACAGTGTCAAGATAATTTCACTGCTTAAGAAGTGCAGTCTACGTTTACATAAACATGAAACATTTAAATGATAAAGCCACTGATTTGTTTGCATTGTCGTTGTAAACTGATTTATGACATATAGACATTGGTGCCATTTGTTGGGGAGAATTTTGTAGAGTTGCCGTAGCGAACACTTAAAAGACTGCAAGTCCAAGTGTTTACTCAATTAAAAACTGTCTTTCAGAGAAATGAATGCTTCATTCGCATTTATTTTGACGTAAGGCTAACCTATAGGGTCGAAACATTTAAGTACTGTATCATGAATATGATGTTGTTCTTTGTAATAAATATGAATTCATTGCTTATTTGTAAAAAGAAAAAGAAAAAACGTAAAACAGTGGAAAAGGATCTACTCTCGTTCAACCCTACAAGAGGGACAACTTCCTGTTGTCTTGTTGAGAGGGAAGAAATTTCATCTGTGCTGTATGTTGCACATAAATTGCTACTACTGTAGTACTGCACTGAAGTTGCTACACTCTATCATAAAAAAAACAATGAGTTTCAAACATCTATCAATAATGTTGACATTTGCAGTTGAAAATGAAGCAAAAAAACGGAATTTTATTGGCATGGTCATGTGACAGAATGGATCCCCAGCCATGTTCTATGAAGAAGGTTCTGCTGCAGGTATGGCTCAGTCTCCTCACCGTGGCCGTGCTTGCCATGGGCGCACAACTCGCCTACATCGTCGCTAAAGGCAACCAAGCGGCTTTGGCGGAACCACACGGAGGCCCAACGTTGAGCAGCATACATCATTACGATCCATCACGTACGTCCACCTTCATTTATCCACAAGGGCGGTAAGTAACCAAGTATAGATACGGACTTGGTTACTGTACTTAAGAAGATTGTTAGGGTATATTTAGTTTAACACTTATTTTCTTGATGCGAATAATGGCACGATGGAAACAAGACGCCTCTTTCTACCGTTCTACTCGTCTACTGTCATAAATCACTGAATTGGACATCTTTCTTTTTACAGGAGCTCCGTCCATGTCCGTTGGGGATTTTCCAGGTTTCTCTCATTCATACATACAAATCATGAAATGTAAGACACAATTTTCTTTTGTGGATTTACCTTCTTGCTTTATGAATGTGGCTTTGAAGAAAGCAATCGTGACATCCACGTAACAATGGTCCAATGTACAGCCAAGTTCCTGGTGAGCATGGTGTCATACGTTGAGGGGATTCGCAAGGGAGCCTTGAGGATTGCCACCAAAAATATTAACTCCTTTTCAGAAAGCATCGTTGTAAAAATTTAATTTTCAAAATCCATCCATTCCGAACCGCTTGATCCTCACTAGGGTCGCGGGGGGTGCTGGAGCCTATCCCAGCCGTCCTCGGGCAGTAGGCGGGGGACACCCTGAATCAGTTGCCAGCCAATCGCAGGGCACACAGAGACGAACAACCATCCACACCCACACTCACACCTAGGGACAATTTAGAGCGTCCAATCAGCCTGCCATGCATGTTTTTGGAATGTGGGAGGAAACCGGAGCACCCGGAGAAAACCCACGCAAGCCCAGGGAGAACATGCAAACTCCACACAGGGAGGCCGGAGCTGGAACCGAACCCGGTACCTCGGCACTGTGAAGCCGACGTGCTAACCACTGGACTACCGGGCCGCCTAATTTTCAAAATATAAAATATATTTTAAACACTGCATGTTTAATGCAAAAGTCATAGATTTTAACTGAACTTTCACTATAGAAAAAAAAAAAAATAAGATATCCTTTATTCGTCCCACAATGGGGAAATTTACAGCCTCCAGCAGCAAGAATGTATGTAGAAAGAAGAAAGGAGAAAGAGAAAAAAAACAACAAACATCTTTCAATTAAATATAATAATAATAATAATTTTTATCCATTTGTGTTCATATTGTGATTGTTATTTTTTATTCATCAGCCTGACAGCAGTCGGTAGAAACGAGCGTCGGTATCTCTCCTTCTTGCAGCGCGGGTGTAACAGTCTCTGGCTGAAGGAGCTACCAAGTGCTGTCAGGGCGGGCTGGAGGGTGTGGGAGGGACTGGCCATCATAGCTTTTAGCTTAGTTAGCATCCTTCTGTTGCCCACCTCCTCCAGAGTGTCAAGGGAGCAACCCAGGACAGAACTGGCCTTCCTGACCAGTCGCTCCAGTCTCTTTCTGTCCCGGGCCGAGATGCTGCCTGACCAGCAGACAATGCCATCAAAAAAGACCATTTTACAAATATTTTATGATGTCTGTGCATTTTTAGGAAAATATACAGGGTGTTCCAAAAGTCTCCATACATATGAGTAATACATTCCATACAAGTATGGTTCTAAAATGTATTTCTTTATATTTCAGATAACCCAGGGAATGCATTTAAACAAAGAGCAACATATTTGAAATCATCGTGATGGCCAGTTCAGCAAGCAGTTGTTTGGTTTATGTGAAGAAATGTTTATTTTTCACTGAAGTTTGCAACATGTATTACTTGTAAAAAAAAAAAAAAAAAAAATAATAATTAACATTTAACATTAATTTAATCCTAAATGTATTCATTGCAAAACATACTATACTAATTTGAACAAATACTTATTTTAAAACGTAAAATCATAATAAAAATGTAGTGTAAAAAATACATTATACATTTTATCAAATAAATTCAAGATACAGCGGACCCTGCTATTCGTGGTAGTCTGGCATGCGAAAAGCAAAAAGCTGCATATATTGATGCCCATTATAAATAGTGAACAAAAGAACACATTTTTAAACCTAAAACTGTATGGAAAGATCAGATTCCCCCTCATACTATATATATATATATATAAGATGCTGGCAGGGAAAGCCTACATGGAACGCCATAACCAGGTGGCTGGCATAGTCTACCGAAACATCTGTGCGGAGTATGGAATGGAAACCACAAGGTCAAAATGGGAAACACCTCCGAAGGTGGTGGAGAATGACAGAGCGAAGATCCTGTGGGACTTCCAGATCCAGACTGACAAGATGGTAATGGCGAACCAACCAGATATCGTGATCATAGATAAAGGGCAGAGGAAAGCCGTTGTAGTGGATGTAGCGGTCCCAAGTGATGGAAACATCAGGAAGAAGGAAGACGAGAAACTCGAGAAATACCAAGGGCTCAGAGAGGAGCTGGAGAGAGCCTGGAAGGTAAAGCTGACAGTCATGCCTTTGGTGGTCGGAGCACCCGGGGCAGTGACCCCCAAACTAGATGAGTGGTTGCAACAGATCCCGGGAACAACATCGGACATCTCAGTCCAGAAATGTGTAGTGCTGGGAACAGCAAGGATACTGCGCAGAACCCTCAGGCTTCCTGGCCGTTGGTAGAGGACCCGAGCTGAATGAGGGACGGACACCACCCGAGGGATGAGATGATGATTTTTAAAAAAATATATAAAGGGTTAGGGAACCTCGATGAAAAACTGAAAAAAAAATCCCAAATGTGCTATTTGTGTTTCACTGAAGCACAGAGGAACTTATGTGGCTCTCAAAATGTCCTTTTCCTATAGCATCCAACAGACATCCTTGGGAGTCCAGCTCGCCCATGTGCGACCGATGC
Source organism: Hippocampus zosterae (assembly GCF_025434085.1). Taxonomy (NCBI): domain Eukaryota; kingdom Metazoa; phylum Chordata; class Actinopteri; order Syngnathiformes; family Syngnathidae; genus Hippocampus; species Hippocampus zosterae. The sequence continues at coordinate 8,740,998 of NC_067455.1, read as the reverse complement.
ACACTGGCACTGCGCAACGATTCCATCCTGTTTGGCCAGGACGGTGTCTACTTCCTGTATGCCCACGTGACCTTCACAGAACAATCCATAAGAGTCGAGCGAGGCAAAAGTGTCATTGTGACCAGAAACGCCACATCCGGCAAAAGAGTCAGGAAGCTGGCCGAGGGCTCCTATCCGGCCGCGACCCACGGTTCCGTGTGGGTGGCCAAGATGGTGCGGCTCCAGGAGGGGGACAGCATTAGTATAAACATCAGTGGAGACTTCCTGACTGAGGACACGTTTTGGGGGGCCTTTCAGATCCATTAACTGAGGAGGAGGACTTGTGTCAATTGACTTGACGAAAGTCAGAATTGAGTCGTTCATTTTCAGACTTCAGAAAGATTCAACCTGACTTTGACTTGACTTGTGTAGAGCAGAGTGGTGCCTTTGCAACTCGTCGTTGTGAAAATAACCCAAATGCAACATATTGTGTGCAGAGCAACCATGTTGCATTTGTGATGCTGTCATCCCTGAGTAGTGTACTTTAAGATGTTTAATGACGCCCCAGTTGGAGTTTACAGCAAAAATAAAGTCACAACTAAAAGAATTACAAACATTGTACATTGAAACACGGGACATGCTTCACTTTTAAAACATTGCAAATGCCAATGCTAAAGTCAATGTAAAAATCACTTTTCGTCTGAACAGTATTTTTAATAACACTGCCGTCTAGTGTACAGTCAGAGAACATAACATGTGAAACATGCTTGTGAGACAAATTACATGCACTTCCATTGGACATTTATCATTTATTTTTCCAAGCCGCTCAGAGCCTCAACATAGAGATGACAGAGGTACAAGTTGCCGACCGACCCTAGGCTTAACTGTTATACTGCCCCCCAGTGGCCAGGTCAAACATACCAGAAGGAGTGGCAATGAATTACAGGTACTGTACCTGTAGTCACGATGGACAAACGTCCCCCACCCCCAACATGCTATTCAATTATTTTATTACTACCCGTATATGTTTCATAAAATAAAGTATCATTCTGTAGCCTGGTCTGAACTGCAGTAGCGTATTTCAACTGGCCACCGGTGAAGCAGCTTACACACACACACACGCACACGCACACGCACACGCACACACGCACATACATTTCAAAATGTCATACCTTAGTCAGTACACACCCGAGTGAAGAACTCCAAAATGATTCTATTATTAGAACTCAGCGAAAGTGAGTGACGCGGTTGGTGTTTGTACTTTAAATAGCCCTTAGGCTTTCTCTCTCCCTGTATATAATATAAAAGTAATTAAACAAAAAAACCCCGCACAGGTAAGATATGTAGTGAATTCGACAGCTTACTTAAATTATTATATTGTGTTGTTTAAAAAAATAAATATGAATTTTTTCAAGTCAAGTCAAGTCAACAGTATTTATAGAGCACTTTCAAACAGCCATCGCTGCATACAAAGTGCTGTACAAGGAGCAATTTAACATGCACAATAAACAGTAAGACAAATCGGTAACAAAGGCGGTAGAAAGCACCAAACAGTAAAACCAAGAACAAATCTAAGTCATGCTGAGTCGAATGCCAAAGAATACAAGTGAGTTTCGAGGAGGGTTTTGAAGATGGGCAGCGAGGAGTCTTGCCGAATGTTCAGTGGGAGGTCATTCCAGAGAGAGGGACCAGCAACAGAAAAGGCTCGATCCCCTGTGAGCCTCAGTTTAGTTCTTGGTACTTCTAATAATGTCTGGTCCACAGACCTGAGGCGCCGGGCAGGTGTGTAGGGGCAGATGAGCTCAGAGAGGTAAGGTGGCGCGAGATTATTCAGTGATTTGAAAACAAATAAGAGGATCTTGAAAACAACTCTAAAATGAACGGGGAGCCAGTGAAGGGATGCCAGAGTAGGAGTTATGTGCTCCCTCTTACGAGTACCAGTCAAGAGGTGAGCAGCAGCATTCTGGACCAGCTAGGCTATCATTGAGTGATTTATTGAACGTTAAATCTTGTATGCTGATATTTAAAAAGCAAACAATGGAAATGCAAAATGTTGATTACATGTTGAAAATTTAAAAGGCTGTGATTGGCTGGCAACCGATTCAGGGTGTCCCCCGCCTACTGCCCAAAGACAGCTGGGATAGGCTCCAGCACCCCCCGCGACCCTAGTGAGGATCAAGCGGTTCGGAAGATGAATGAATGAAATTTAAAAGGTTATCTATAAATTTGAATCCATATGTTAAGACCATTTTTAAATGTTAAAACTCTGATAAGAGAACGTTGTATTTATACAGAGAATTTACTTGAAATTCATCACCACCCCCAAAAATACACATCTTCATTCGACACAAAAATACATGGAAATTCATTTATTTGAAAAATATGATGACATTAATGAAATCGTAATTAATACCTTAAATATATTTATAAGTTAAACTGCAAGGCGTTATTGATTTATTTTGCCTTAAATATTATAAGGTGATTTTTAAAAAATAGTAAACAATGACATTTGCTTAATTTTTGAGTAAAAACTACAGTGTATGAATTCATTACAGTATATGCTGATAATAAAATCTCTGATTTATTCCCACAAAAACGATTCCAAATTTGAATGGAACAAATAGTCCATTCTAAACTGTATTGGAAAAAAAAAAAAAAAAGCAAATGACTAGTCTCAACAAGTTTAACTTTTTCTCCCGTTTGAATGATTTCTCCTGAGACAAGGCACGCCTTTTTTCCCTTCAAGCATGAACTTCTTCATCATCTTACAAGCTGCATCAAATTGCCTCTTTCTTAAGGCTGACACGTCACGGAAAATTGCCTTCCCATTTGGCAAGCCCAGAACTGGTCCTTCCAGAAGTTTTTCAACCGCTGGCTAAGTTCCCTGCCACTCAGCAGCTTTGCAATTAAATAGTGTTCATCATAATAACATTCAATAATCAACTCAAGTTATCATGAAAGGAAAAAACAATCATTACATATACCGCCAAACAGTATATTGTGTACAATATACAATGAATATATTTTACACGTAATATAACATCACTGCAACATTTTACAGTAGTATATGTATGTTTTTACAAAAAACACAATTTTAGCGTTATTTTGTTTTGTATTTACTTTTCTTTTCAAAATTAAATAATTGAAAAATATCATTTAAAGTCATCCATTTTAAAAGAAATAATTCAAATATTTTTACAAAAGTAGATTTTACAAAGTACAGATTGCACCATTAATACATATCAAAATATGTAATCAATTACGATATTTTTCACAACAAATACACATTTTTTACAATTAATTATTTTTAAAAACATTATTTGTTGCAATTAATATAGTTCACATCATATAGTGTTAATATATTGTATTTATAATATGTATTACATCCATTCATCCATTATTCGAGATACTTCTCCTCAAGAGGGTTGTGGGCGTGTTAGAGCCCATCCCAGACTTCGGGCAGCAGGCGAGGGACACCCTGACATGGTCTTCCATTAACGTACCATATATTTTTTGGGGGTAGGGGATGTGGGAGGAAACCAGAGTACCCAGAGCCCGGAATCGAACCCTCCACCTCTGCACTGTGACGGGCTAATCGTTTACAGGTAAGTATTCCCTAGTAAGGAATCATACTTGCGTTGTGCAATCTTTCCTTATAACAGAATTTCATTATGTGGGAAACGACTATGGTACATGTCCTTTATGAACATGCAAGTATGTGAACAAAATACACGTGTAACAACACAAGCAATAAAATGCAAAAATATATCATCCAAAACAAGATGAATCACTAAATTAGGACTATTTGTTACAAAATGATACTCGTAACAGACCTGGTAGCTTTTCTTTTCACTCACTCACTGACTCCAACTTGACCTCCCCTCGATTACCACACAAGACAGCGTTGCTCAGCAGATGTCGTGCAACCAACTTTTGAAGCCAGCCACGGGACGCTTCGAAGTCCTCAATAGCCATAGTTAGCACTATGGGACTCGCCTTCTCTCTAATTAGCGGTCCAGTTAGCGGAAGGTTTTTAAGCACGACAACAGATTAAGCATGCTGGGAAACATTCGTTTATTCAACTCTCCATCGAGCTACAAGTAATTTGCTCCGAGGAGCTAATCAGATGCATTCCACTCTCTCTTCCACGGTCATTACCGCTCCTCTTCGATTGGAAACCACGATCTACAGAATGAACGTGTAGTTCGCGATTCCAGCAAAACTCATGCCAATAGAGTCACTTACATGTCGCCGTTTTGGCTCCAATGAGAGTAAAAATAGTGGCGGCGACACAGTTGTACTGTTGTATCGAGCCGGACTTGCGCTACTGTGGGCTTCCGTATTGCTTCAGTGTACCGGAACGTCCGTTTTTATGAATCGATCGTTAATGTCATATCGTAGTCGAAACTTTAATGCATGGGTTTATATTCCGGGTGAGTTTGACAGAAGTCCATTGGTGGGAATACTTACTGAATATAAATTACATATATTTGTTCTACATTCTATTCACAATTAATGTTCTGGAACTTTGGACAATAATTAATATTTGGCTTTTGCAGTTATAGTGAACCCCCCACAATATTGCGGTTCATTGTTTTCACTCCCCGCTATATATATCGCAAATTTTTAGGTGATTGTTTTGTGTTTGAATACATTCAACTATATACTCGAAGAAAAAAAAATGCAATGTGCTCGCTAAATTCACATTTTGCTACACTTCCTCAGTTGTGATGTCACATGTTCATTCCCAAGTCAGTGACACTGAAAAAAAATTCCCATGACCCCTGAAATGATTGACAAGCTGCTAAACTTTTCCTGCGTTCTTGTCATAACAAAGCATTGTTGTCATCACCTTTCTCATGCGCCCGTCACAGATTCCTGGTTTACTTTCTATCGGCCCACGGGCTGAAGAGGAGGCGTGAGGACGTCACGCGTTTTTCCAAGCCTTTCGGTATCATCCCCAAGATGTAAAAGGAATACATTGTCAATTGTCAGATTTCACAAATAAAACACATTTTGATGCAATTCTTTAACACATGAAGATTGTGTTGAAAGAAAAGTAACATGAAACGCTGTCAATGTTATTTTCCAAGCATTTTCTAGACTAGAGTCGATACTTTTTTGTTAATTATTCAGGATTTCTGAGCTGCCACTTACGTAAATATGACTTGCCATCCACACCTGTGGAATTCATTAAACCACACAATTACTGTAAAGTGGCAGCGTGTCTGGTTATTGGTCCTGACGCGCTTCTGTTTAACCCATCAGTGCCAGCTGCTGTCAGAGCAGAATTCCTCATCTTGCCAGCTGTTTTACAGCAATTTGAGATTCATGGACTGTTGTGTTCTGTGACAATGTAAGCACCAAAACTGTCCTAAGGAAGCATAAATTCTCAGAAACAAAAACGTTTTCAGCCGTAGAACATGGGTTGGATTTGCCAAAAACACCGGTTTTTGACCCATTTCCGTTTTTTTGTCAAGCTGAACACTGACTTTGACGGTAATATTTAGTTTTTGTGACACCTCAAACTTTAAAAAGATAAGACAAAAAAGTGCTTTCATTGGCACAATGGACTTTTTTTTTAAAGATATACAGTTCAGCACGGGCCATAATATCTGCAAGCAAAAATATTACAGTTTCACTGCAAAACGGTATTGCAATTAAAGCCCTAATAGGTTTTGTTTTTTTTTATGTTTGGAAAAATAATTTTACATTGAACGCACTCTGTAGGTCCAGTACATTACTAAACGTAAAAGGAAAATAAACAATTGCATTTTTCTAAATACAATCAAAATGGCAGTACAATAATAAAACACATTTTTTCAGAAAAGGGACTTTCACTTCTTTTCTGTTTTCTTTGTCAGGCACCGTCAGAGTGTCATCAAACACGGTATTAGACATGCTGATTACCCAGTTATCTGCCTTGGCATTTATTTCAGCAATTGTAGACACAATAAATTATACAGCTGGCTGCAAACACTCATTTCAAGAGAGCGTTATAATATAATAACGTTACCTTGAATTTGTCAAAGAGCGATGGGTGGTGTTCTTGTAAATGTGAGATTGTATTAGAAGTATTCCCTCCTCCCTGTGCCTGATTTCCAACCCATTGGAACTTCTTTTCCTCATAATCGACATGATCAGCGGAGCGTCACCCCAGTCATCTTTCTCTTCTACTCAAAAGCGGTGCTACGTCGCCATCTACACAGCAGTGGTTTTACGTACTTGAATTTCACAGCGTAAAAAAGTAAAAATAAATACTCAATGCGCCTTGTCAAACTGCATCCCATACACAAAGAACTAATATAATCCTAATTTAACCCAAATTCTTACTGCCTCACTCGTAATACGAGCACTAACCCCTCTATTCAATAACTACAAAGTAACTCAAACGCTTAACCTCCTAACCCTTAAATTGAACTCTAACCATAATGCTAAATTTAAACTCCAAGCCTAAACATATTTGTTTCTTTTTGGAACTCAGGGGTGCCAAATTCAATCGAAGCGGGGGCCAAAAATTATTTGACAACTTTTTTGAGCATAAATGTCAATCAAAACAAGTGGGATACAATATTATCCATCCATTTTCTAATACGCTTTATCCTAACAAGGCTCTCGGGACATGCTGGAACCCATCCCAGCTGTCTCAGGACAGCAGGCGGGGGACAACCTTCACCGGTTTGCCAGCCAATCGCAGGGCACACGCAGATGAACCCTTTCACACTGACAGTCACCGCTAAGGACAATTTAGAGTGTTCCATTAGCTTGCCACGCATTTTTGGAATGTGGTAGGAAACCGGAGCGCCCAGAGAAAACCCAGGCAGGCACGGGGAGAACCTGCAAACTCCACACAGGGAGGCCGGAGCTGGAATTGAACCCTGCACCTTTGCACTGTGAGGTCGACGCGCTGAACATAACAGGAACCATACATTATGAGTTCAGGTGCAAACTCATAACTGGCGCCAAAAAAGTGGTTTGATGATTCCAGTAATACGCATAAGTGCTACAGCTCGACAACTAGGGATGAGATACAAAAAAAACTCTTTTTCAGAACCGGTTCCAAATAATTTGATTCCTAGGAATCGTTTGTTCGCTTCCCTAATGATTCCGCTAATGAATTTCTCTTCCGTTGCAAAGGACTCATAACAAAAGTGTATTTTGGTTCTGAATTTTTTCCAGCTTGACTGTACTGTGCGAATTAATTTTCTCGGTCGTTGATATTGATATTTTGATGTGCGGGGTTTAACATTACCTCTATTGCTTAGCTTGTTAATGTCACATGACCAGAACCTAGAAAACAGGTGAGCAGTAACTGGTCATTCATTACCTGAGCTGTTTGGCACTGTGATGTCATTTTCAGGCGACAGCAAGTAACAAAATGGCCACCGCGTGAGATGGATGAAAACAGGTAGATTTTTCTTCTTAATTCATCTTCCACAAATGCAATATTAATCAGACTGTCATGTTTATCTTAGTTTGGGTGCATAGAGCATATTATTGAAACTTTTTTTTAACATCATTATTGGCATTTTTTTTAACTTGAATTCGCCTTTCAGCAGGGGTCACTTGTGAGCTAAATTCACAAAACAGTCAGTGGAGGGTGGATGAACTCTCCGGGTATTAGTTGGTGAGATTGAATGACTTCAAAAAAACACACAGGAATTTTATGAACATTGAATAAAAGGTAATGTACTTTGTAACTCCATTAAAGCTACTTGCTTTGCCATCAAATATTTACCTCCCCAGAAAATACTTGTTGACGGCACCGCTAACGGGGCGCCAATGCATACAACCTCGTACATTCCAAATTACACAACAACTGCTAGCTGGTTACGTGCGCATGCGTGCCAAGGATCGTTGTGGGCGTGCCAAGAATCCTCTGAGGGCGGTAAAAAAAAATAACAAAAAGTTTGCCAGATCCACCTGGATGCTGTTTATGTTCATGAAAAGCTATTTTTATCTCCCTGGGGTAGTTTGTTGTTACACAAGTACCACAGGCTGCGGGGGAAATTATTGAGCAAATATTCCACGTTGAGCAATCAGTCACTGCATATGTACACATATGCCCACGCACAATAGATAAACAAATACCTATGAACGGAAGACGGGTGTTTCGATAATGAGCTGCCTGGACGGGTTAGGCATTCACATAATCCGACACGCTGAGAAAATGGTGTCGAGTAACAGGAAGCGTGGAAACCTGTTTGACTCAGTTCATTGTTGCAGCTTCCATACTGCGAGTAAAATTGGAGCGGCATCGGTCACCCTCGGTTGTGCTAGGAAAGCGTCAAGTGTACAGAAAGTCAACATTTTCCGCTTCTTAATTTTTCTTTGGCGTGATTAATTTCAAGCCAAATTATTTGACGTGATTTTTCTACAGTGAACAGTGAAGGATATTTTTCAGACACACCCGGGCTAGATATAAATGTATAATATACAATACAATACATGCAGATTTATGTAGCGCTTTCACAACAGCGGAAGCTGTAACAAAGCGCTTAACAAAACAGTTAACAAAATAAAATAATAAACACAACACATAACATAAAACACGGACAGTCGTGCAGTCCTAACCACTTTTCCGTCACACGCTTTGCTGTTTGAAGCAGTTTGAGATGAAAGAGGATCAGATACGCCATGCTCAAATATAGACGGCATAGAAGAAAAATTTATTAATAGCCTGACCCCTCCCACATGGTGCTAATTAAGCGACACCTAGGGCAGCCCGGTAGCCCAGTGGTTAGCACGTCGACTTCACAGTGCAGAGGCAGAGGTTCAATTCCAGCTCCGGCCTCCCTGTGTGGAGTTTGTATGTTCTCCCGGGGCCTGCGTGGGTTTTCTCCGGGTGCTCCGGTTTCCTCCCACGTTCCAAAAACATGCATGGCAGGCTGATTGAACACACTAAATTGTCCCTAGGTGTGGGTGTGAGCGCACATGGTTGTTTGTCTCTGTGTGTCCTGCGATTGGCTGGCAGCCCCGAAGACTGCTGTGATAGGCTCCAGCCCCCACCCCCTTTAGTGAGGATTAAGCGGTTCGGAAAATGGATGGATAAACGTATTTCTTTGGCTACATTCACACTGAGGTTGATTTTTAATTGTTTTTTTTTTCACGCAATGTGAACAGTGCAATTCCAATTTTGTTCCACACTTGCCAATGACATGCCTTTATTTCGAGCAGACGTCAGCATGTAATGATGTCATCAAGGACCGATCCGTCTACGTTCTGCCGCTCTGCTCCGCTGTAAATCTCCCTGATGGAATTTCTGGTGGTTACTGCTCACATGTAGACCAGGGGTGTCAAACTCATTTATGGTGCGGGCCACATTTTAGTTTCACTTGGAGTGCCATTATGACTGAAACCATATAAAGAAGTCAAGAATAACTGTAGATTCCACTATTGTTTAAGTTACTATCATGAGGGGTTTGGTAACAAGAAAATGTTTGGAATTTATCTCTTATTTAGTACATATGAGAATTAAAAAAATTGGCAGACATCTTAGAAAAGGATCATGGAAGTTGAGACGTTTGAGCTGCTTTCGCGGGCCACATAAAATGATGTGACGGGCCAGATCTGGCCCGCGGGCCTTGAGTTTGACACCTGTGATGTCGACAGAAGAGCGGGGACGAGGAAATCGCAAATCGAAAAATGAGATGAGACGCCCGACACGTGGGCCACGTTTACTTCCGTAAACACGGCGCCACGTGATGTCACGTTTTGTGTTCGGGGTCACATCATTGATTTATTCCGCTCACATTCAAAGTTGCATTTGTCTTTGGAACGTGACCGGCAACATAAAAAGATCGGACTTGACAAAAACTCCCAATTGGGAATCATGCCCTACAAGAAATGAACGACAATTATCTCTCGTCTTTCCCCATTTATTTATAAATCACATGCGCTGTCAAGAAAACGATAAAATGCATTCAAGAGCAGAGCGTTTCGGAATGTGCAACTCCAAAGTCACTTGCAAACAGTGAAATTAAACACAAATTAACGTGGACAATAGCCACTGGGGGGGTGGGGGGGACTGGATCGCATAACCAGCTTTGAAGTCATGCAATAAATAGCAAAGAATCAAAAGTAATTCGACAACGATAAAGCGTTTGAAGTAATATGCTAGCATTCCGACCATTTCAACAAATGAAGTGCAGAGGAATTAACTGTTCCTGATGAAGGCTGTCAAGTGCCTCTTCGTTTTAAAAGGACCAGTTTCTACATTGAGTTTTAGGGAGACACGTTTGTCAGCTTGTTTTGAAACCTCTTAAAATAAGTTGTTGCTAGTTACTTTTTATTTGGGGGGGTGGTGGGTTGGGTTACCCAATGCGTCGCATTTTGAAAGACAAGAGAACAATATGTTTTTTTTCCATTACTTTGTGCGGTTTTGGCTTCCGCTTCCAGTTCTTTGTTGTCGTGAAAAGATTCGATTGACTGATTGACTTTATCCAAACCAAATCAAAGCCAAAACACAAAATTGCAGTTCGCTTTTTGGCATTAATCACTCTTCGATAGCCAACAATAATTAAAGTGTTCAGGAAAATGAGCATCAATCTTACGGTAAGTCAACACCAAACAAGTTTGGTGAACACTCGCGGAGCAGCAACACATACTTGACAACCAGAGCGCCTAACAATCCTCAAAGACAATGCAGTATTCTACGCTCTGTGGCAACAATGACTCTTACTTGAGCGTAGTTGTGGACCTTTCCTGCCACTACTTCCTGCTATCAATTACAATGCTTTTCTTCCATTTGAGTAAGGTGCATTAAAACCCAAATTCAGATTTGATGAAAATGTGCTTTTAGCCAGAGCCCCTCGCCCCCTTCCATCCACAATCATCCATCCGTCTTCGACCGCTTATCCGCGGATGGGTCGCGGGAGCAGTGGCTTTAGCAGGGAAGCCCAGATTTCCATCTCCCCACCCACTTCCTCTAGCTCTTCCCAGGGGAACACGAGGGATTCCCAGGCCAGCTGGATGACATAGTCTCTCCAGAGTGTCCTAGGTCATCCCCAGGGCCTCCTGCCGGTCAGAAGGCATCCCAATCAGATGCCCGAGCCACCTCATCTGGCTCCTCTCGATGTGGAGGAGAAGCAGCCCGACTCTGAGCCCCTCCCGGATGACTGATCTTCTCACCTTATGTCGAAGGGAGAGCCCGAAAGACCCAGAGGAGAAAACTCATTTCGGCCGCTTGCATCAGGGATCGACACAGAAGTCTGCCGTTTTGTCTGAATTAGCCATTCAAAGCCTTCAAAGACACAACTCATCGAGATTTTGTCCGATTGCTATCAAGTCTGAGCCACATACACAAGTCAGGTGGGCGAAACTGGTCAAAACATTTCAGGAAAGTTGCAGAATTTGATGAATGGCCATGAAACACAAAACTATAGGACGTCAACTCCATCAAACAAGGGTTGAAGGAGCACAAGGGCCCATTCAATTCTTGCTTTCATCATCATCCTCGACATCAGATAACATAAAATACTTGCCGCTTGAAAGGTATGCGAAAAATACCAGTAAGGGTTTTGAAAATTCCCAGTCAGCGTTCATAAATGGATTGTTAACTCCTCGGACCAAGAAAAAAAAAACTCCAAGGCTCCAGATTTTTATCAAAACATATCTCAAATACAGAATGATAAAATGTGACTTGTCGCCTCAAATTAAGAAAAAAAGTTTGTTGATGACAGTCGGCCTTTGGAACACCTTTTGTTTTACTGTTCAGTCAACAATTGAGAATGTGACAAACTTGCCAAATTGATTAATGGACCAGCTTAAGATTTTGACTGACTGTTTTTTTTATTTGACATTTTAATTCCACGACATCAACGCCAAAATGATCGAAACACTTGCATGTCATACACATGATTAAAACATAATTTTGATCCCCTTTTCAGTCTTGCATTTGTCTTTTTTTACATTCGAGGTGTCACAAAAACGATGAGTATCAAAGCCATTTTTCTGCCTGCCTTTGGTCAGAAACTAATGTTTTGGGTGAAATGAACAGATGTTCTATTGTTGATGAATAAAGAAAGGAAAAAGGTAAAAAGTTTTTTTCTGGACACAAAAGAGAGTCCATGTGTTTTGGTAGGTTTTGTGCTTCTATTTTTAACGGAACACATTTTTCTGCTGTAAAATGCTCTAAAAATGGCTGGCAAGATGGAAAAGAATTAGTTCAAGTTAAAAAAGAAAAAAACTCCAGTTACTCCAGTGGACGGCTTATCACGTTCTCAGGTTACAACGTGCATGAGAGGGTTAATGGCCACAGCTAATTTTGACTTGAATTATTTCTTATGGGAATGTGGTTTTTAAAAAAACATTTTGGTGCAAATGATCATTTTTTTCAACTCATTCTTGGTGGGCTCAGGTGGATTGCTTGGCTCATCCTGAAAAAAATGCCACCAAATAAAATTCCCAGCTGTGGTTGACATGTGCAGATGCAGGGTTTGAGGTTTAGGTTTTTTTTTTCTTCTGGATAGCAATGCGTTTTTTACGCGGTCAAAAGAAAGTTGCCTCTCAGTTTTCAGTTGTGACATCATGGGAGTTTCCCATCCTGCACTGACAATAAAGGAACAGGCTCTCTGACAGACACTTCACTCACATCAGCAGCAGCAGCAGAAACAAGCCTAGTGCTCAAACCAAATCAACTCAAAAGAAGCAATGGTGGTATACACGCCAACGCCGGCCGACCTGGAGGCGGCAGTGGGCCTGAAGGAGGAAGAGAAGAAGACGGTGGTGGTAGTGGAGAAGCGCTCGCACACCGCCTGGATGTGGAAGGTGTCTGCAGGCCTCCTGGTGGCTGCTCTGTGCTTAGGCTTGGTGCTGCTCTTCGCATGGTACTGGCACGGACGAGCAGAGAGCACGGTACGAAGAGGCTTCTCAAATACAAAAAGAAGAATAGACCAAAAAAAAATTTTTTTAAGGAAAAAGAAAAAGCTCTTCTAATGCTTCCCCCACTCCCGTCTAGACACCTTCGGCAGGCCCGACGCAGGCGCTGGTGGCCGACGATGACAACTCAGACCCTCACAACACACTGAAGAGGATCAGCAGCAAAGCCAAGGCGGCCATTCATCTCGAAGGTGAGACGTCGAGACAGTCAAAGTTGGAATGTGCGGGTGTACCCGTCTGCAAATTTGTAGTTTTTTCGGAAACTAGGAAGGGTTCAAATTCGAGAGCGCACTAACGGATTACATGGATACGGGTTCATCGTGTGTGGCTCCACATAGTAGTCCAGTGATTGTTTGGCTTGTATGCAGAGGGCAATTGCTTTGGGGTACAATAGAGCACCCCTAAAAAAAACCACGGTTCCCCTATGCATACAATATGTAACATACATTTCTGGTAGAGCCTTTATTATTTCACAGTTTGAATTTTTTAAAATCTTAAGTGTCTTTATGCTCCAGACGTAATTGAATGTAGTCGTAGTGGTAATTTGTAAGAATATTAAAAAGAAATGCAGAAAAATAAATGAGGGGGAAAAACATGACGCACAGGTTGTTCGCAATCAATGACGTGACAAAAATAATTTAAGAGAAATCACTGAAAAAGTGTGCAAGTGCTATAAACACTTTCATGCACAAATAATGCTAACCTACATCAGGATATTTTTTATCAAGTCTTTAGGCATGAAAAAAATAACGGCGGTGAATGGCAGCACATAAGGGTCCATTCGTAGTAGTTGATGTACAACTGTGATATTTAGATTCATTAATTTAAGAAAATGCCATTTGAAGAGCTGTCCACTGTAGTAACCACTGCAAGAGTTAATTTATGAAATCTATTCAAATTTTTTAGTTTTGAAAAATAAAATGAATTGTGAGGTGGAAAAGAAAAGTGCATGGATATACAATAATTTTTTTAATGTATGGGTCATTTCGAATGAACTGAACGAACAAAAATGTAAAAAAAAAAAAAAAAAGAAAAAGATACCCTTTTGATTGTGCATGCAACCAGGTGACCAGTGAGGCTTAAACATGAGTTTATTTGTCTGGCATTTTCAGGTATTCACGAGGAAGGAGACAGTGAGAAGGCGCAGCTGCAATGGCGTAACGGCCAGGGTCAGGCTTTCGCGCAGGGCGGCCTGACCCTACTGAATAACGAGATCGTGGTGCCGCAGACCGGCCTCTACTTCGTCTACAGCCAGGCGTCCTTCCGCGTGTCTTGCAGCGACAATAGCGGCGAGGAGGGCCTGGAGCCCGGGGCGGCGTCTTCAGGGAAGCGCCTGGTGCCCCTCAGCCACCGCGTGTGGCGCTACTCCGACTCGGTGGGCCGCAAGGCCTCGCTGATGAGCGCCGTGCGCTCGGCGTGCCAGCACAGCATTTCGGCCGAGGAGGAGCAGCGCACAAAGCAGGGCTGGTACAACGCCTTGTACCTGGGGGCCGTCTTCCAGCTCAACAAGGATGACCGGCTGTGGACCGAGACCAACCAGCTGTCAGAGCTGGAAACGGACGGCGGCAAAACCTTCTTCGGCGTCTTTGCTCTCTGATGGCGCTGTGAGACTAGCCGGTTTAAAGCCGTGTTTGAAATCACTCCCTAGCCACGTTACCGTACACTTCGATATCGTGAATTTGCCGTATTTTCGTCTATAGTGCCCTCAACGTATCCCACAATGCATCTTGGAAAGTAGCGAGCAACTGATGGTCACTGTGAAATATTCCCCCATGATGCATTGGGCCCTTACAGAAAAGTGATTTTCTGTTCGGGTGAACTTCACAGTCCACTATTTAAAATTCTTTAAATAGTGTTTAGGGAGCATTCGATTAATCGTTTCCGCCCTAGAATTAACTACATAATCGGCTATATAAAAATCCTCAGGTAGTGTTCGGGAGTGTTCAATTGATCATCTCTTCCCCAACGTCAACTTCATAGTCCATTATATGAAAGTCTCTAAAATAGTGATTTGGGAGTATTCGATTAATCGGCTCATCCCTCGAGTTAACTACGTAGTCCATTATGTCAGGGAGTATTCAAATAATTTTTTCAGCCCGAGAGCCACCAACACAGTCTGCTATATAACCATGCCTAGGTAGTGATTAGGGACCATTCCATTCATTGTTTCCTCCCTAGAGTCCACTACATAAAAATCGCTAAATAGCGATTAGGGAGTAGTCGATTAATCGTCTCAGGCCTGAAGTCGAGTGCAGAGTCCACCACATTTTATAAATGACGGCGATGATGATTAGGGAGTATTTGATTCATGGTTTCGGCCCTCGAGTCCGCTACATAGAAATCTCTACATTGAGTCACTGCGATCAGAATCGCTCAGTCATTCCCTGTTCATACTCACTTTGTAAGGATTTTTCGAGGAACTATCTAGGGTCCACTATCTAAAAATCCCGAATACTAATTAGGAAGCAAGGAATGAGTGAATGATATCAAACATAGTCTCCGACTTTATTCATCGTACAACGGTGATTGAGAACTGCTTCTATCTCAATGGAGATGACCTCGAGCACACACTCTTATATGAACTGTAACAGTTTTGTTTTTTAAACTTCATTTCCTCTATTTATTTCTATTTATTGTCTATTTAAGCCGCCTGGGAGCATGGTGTTATTTATGCAAAGTCACGTTTGCAATGTGAACCTGTACGTCTTGTCTGGTACGAATAAAAAAAATGCACTCAAATCACTCCCTCGAGGGGAAGTTGTCAAACTGCTCCAGCCGGCCAGGCCCCCCACGCAAACACGCTTGAGCTACAAATCCCTGCATGGGAAGCAAACAGTCCCTTTGTCTGGCCAAAATTGGGAATTTCCTCTGTCTCTAAGAGTGCAGTGTCAGATGAAGGCCCAGAGAAGGCTCAGCCCACAGTGGGGTTTCCCACCCCATATTCACCATACCGCGCACCTACCACACATACCACCTTTGTAGTCAGCTTTGTGTCATAGACCAGCGGATATTCAGACTTTCTACACCAAGTGCCACCCTCCAAAAAATATATATTTTAAAAATAAATAAATAATACTTTGACTTAAGCATCCATCAAAAATGAAGCAGAGGTTTTATTTTCTAAAAAGTACATGTGATCATTATTGTAAGCCATGATAACATTACGCGCAATTTCCACATTAACACGACGGTAAATACAGGGAAAAAAAACAAAAACTGTGCTTACACAAGGGGTCATTGGTGGCATGGTTGCATGTAATCCCTTTGCTTGATTGTGTTTTCTCCAACATCCCCAAAAACACGCACGTTAGCTTCATTGAAAACGAAATTGTCATTCGGTGTGAATGTGATTGCCAATGGTTGTTTGTCTGTAGTGCACGTGTCCTACGATTGGCTGGCAACCAGTCCAGGGTGAATTTATTTATTTATTTATTCACCAGATGCAAAAAAAAAAAAAAAAAAGCTCAATGTTGGGCATTCCCTGCTTTGTGTTGGTAGATTGTTCTAGAATTTGCTGCTGATGACTGAAGACCATTTGACCAAAAAGCGGTGCGCCTAAATGGAATAAGGCAGTCATCTTTATCTGTGGCTTTGGTGGTCATGCTCAAAGGACCACAGACAGTTTTATTTTTTTGATAGATTCCTTTAGTGTGAGACGACCGTAGTCATTTAAGATTTTGTCCATCATGCAAGTATTTTTAACCCTTTCAATCACCCTGTAACATTAGAAGCTGTCCCTGAAAGGGTTACGTTACAAAAACTCCTTGAGATTTCTGCATTATGCTGCAGTCCTGATAGGATTGTGGCTTTCTTTCACGGAATTAAAAGGCTCTCTTCTGCAGTGCCTCCAAAGGAGGGGAAACGCGCCACAGACCATTTAGTCACACAATATCCTAAATGTGTGAGAATCATTGCATGTAGACTCTACTGTATCTAGCCATCTCTGTACATACACACACTTGTGAGAAAATGTTTTCTAGACACAAGAGGATGGAAGTGTGGTTGCCACTCTGCGCATTTAGAAGTGCCTACTATGTCTGGAGATTTTCTCTGGACATCTAAACTGTTAGAAAAAAAACAGCTTAGACCAGCATGGTTTACACTGAGCCAAGTTTCGAGTGTTCGAAATCTGGCTACTTTTCTTTTCCTGCTGGTCGGACCAACAAGATCTGCACAAAAAAAAACAACAACAAAACCATGTCGGTCTCTGGTTTTATTGAGTAGGCTATTAAAAACATCCACTTGTCACCAACCAGCTCCACTCGATTCATTTTTTAAGGGGTAATATCTGACAGGGCAGTCCCAAAACACAGGTTTTTGTGATCGTTTTCCAGTCAGTGATAGTCAATCATGAATTGCTACCCATCCCGTAAATATTGTGATGTCTACTTTTTCAGAAATATTTCTAAAGTATCTACAAAAGTGAAATCAATCATCAAAGTATGTGACTCACTCATTATTCTTGCAACATTTTTCCTTCCACCTCTGCCTTCCACCATCGTCCTTGTGGTTTCATCCTGGTAGTCTCTGCCAAGCAAGTCATGAGGCGGGGCGGGTTTATCAATGCATGAAAACTACAACCCACTCCTGCAGGTATCCATTTGATGTACCGGTAATTGGCAATCGAAGTGGCGATGGCCGCAACTTGTTTACGCAAACCAATCTAGAAAGTGAACAACAAAACAATGTCAAGTCAAGTCAAGTCAACAGTATTTATAGAGCACTTTCAAACAGCCATCGCTGCATACAAAGTGCTGTACATGGAGCGATTCAACATACACAATAAACAGTAAGACGAATCGGTAATAAAGGCGGTAGAAAGCACCAAGCAGTAAAATCAAGAACAAATCCAAGTCATGCTGAGTCGAACGCCAAAGAATACAAGTGAGTTTTGAGGAGGGCTTTAAAGATTGGCAGCGAGGAGGCTTGCCGAATGTTCAGTGGGAGGTCATTCCAGAGAGGGACCAGCAACAGAAAAGGCTCGATCCCCTCTGAGCCTCAGTTTAGTTCTTGGTACTTCTAACAAAGACTGGTCCACAGACCTGAGGCCCCAGGCAGGTGTGTAGTGGCAGATGAGCTCAGAGAGGTAAGGTGGCGCGAGATTATTCAGAGATTTGAAAACGAAGAGGAGGATCTTGAAAATAACTCTAAAATGAATGGGGAGCTTTAATGCTTTAATAAAAGACAGTTACTCTACTTTGGTGATCTGTTATTCCGGAACTATCAAACTACTGTTTTATAGGGGAAACATTAGAATATGTTTAAACGCGCTGACGTCGGATGTAAAAGAAATTCCAAAAAACTAGTGCGAGAATTTAATCGAGCACCGATTCAGGTTATGAAAAAAATACATTTTCTTTTCTATTTTTCTTAATATTATTTTTGCAACAAGAGAAAGCTTATCCATGCATCTTTCAACTCTCACAAGCTGCCCTACTCCAGGAGCTACCAAGCTAGCCGTCATTGCAGCTACCCGGAAGTAGTGGCGCAATTTAGGGAACATTTAAGCACTTGACAAGTGTTTTGACTCAAAACTTTGTGCTACTGTTATCCATAATAAAACTCAGAGACTCGAACGCAAACGCGAAACACAGGCATTAACGTGTGCTGGTAACACGTAACTGCAAACTTACCTCCAACCAGTGTTGCCAATGCCTCAGAAAGCAGCTGTCGCTAAATGACGTCATGACCTGATTTGCATAATTGACCATGTGCAGGAGGCTGAAGGAGTGGAATAACGGCGTGGGAGGGACTAAAGGTGAGTAAAATAACACCTAAAATATATTTACAATTACAAATGATGACAAATTAAAATATGAACACTAAAATATGTCGCTTGATTTGTCGCTAGGCGCATTTTTGAAAAGGAGTCGCCAGAGGGCTCAGTAAGCTGGCTGAATAGAGCGAGAACGTTACCAAGTTGACAACACTGCCGCCAACAGACGAAACGGGGCGCAAATGTGGCACGTCATAATACCCAATGCATTATGGGATTGAAGTTTCAACGACTTCATTAAAGCACACTTCAACCTAACATGGTGCCATCTTGTGGACACGTCCGGTGATGTGAAGTCACCTTTATGTCCAAAAGTATTGAGAATAGTTTGAGTTTCTTATTATTTAAATGTACTCTATCTATAAAATCATAGTCTAAGAATAAGTATCAAGTTATAAGCAACCATGAGGTCATTTCAGTTATAATTTGACAACATTTGCTCTCCACTAAAAGAAATTAAAGAAAAACTGATTTTATTGATTAAACTCACTTACAGTATTTGCATACACATACTGTATACGGAAATATATTAACATTTATAGTATGATCTTAGATAATACAGTGAATACAAATATGACCTTTTCCACAAACATTGTCATACATGTGCAAGATTTACCAGAGTAGTTCTGCATTCATATGACTTACTGTCTATGATACACTGTGATATAACTGCACGCTTCATAAATATATATAAATATGGCCTGTTAATTTCATTTGCCGAGCCACTTCCGCACCCTGAGCTAACGTGGATCACGAAAACAAAATAAACTGTTAAAGTGCCCGCTGAAATTATCTACAAGACATAGATGTATTAAGCGTTTGGGCCAATATCATCATAATTAACAATATTGTCATGTCATGTGACTGCTTCACTTTACCAAAAAAACAAGATTTGTCTGTTATATGAGCAGGATGTGCAGGCCAACATCATGTCGTTTCACTTTACTAAAAAGAAAGCAAACGTTTTTTGCCAATTATGTAGAAACAAATCTGTGAAACTAATTCAGATAAAAATAATCCAGAATTTCCGTGACATCTGAACTGTGGTTGTCATGAGACAGTGTCACTTAGCTAAAACAAAACAAAGAAGACTGGCCTTAGAAGCTTAAAGTATACAAAGCTAATTGAAGGTGTAAAAATGAAATAAGCTAGAATATCAAAATTGTGTCATTGGGGACATGAACTGTACGTGCAACGTCATGACATGTGACTGCTTCACTTTACCAAAAAAGAAAACAACACTATTTGTTTCAAAGAATATGAACCTCGAAAGAAGTGTAACAAAACTTTGATGGAAGAACTTTTAAAACTAACTTGTCGAGCTTGTGTGAACAGCGCGTCAAGTTGTCATGTCGCGTGACCGCTTTACTTCACCAAAAAGAGAATAACGTCAACGTAAAGAATCTCAATTGTGCTTGTCGTGTTCATTATATGTACACAAGTAGAAAGTTCTTTGCGCATGCGGGTACGTTTCATCTTAAATTGCGGCGTTACTGTAATCAGGGTTAAAAATGTGAAACGCTGTCCTCGTCCCTTCTTCGGTGTTTATGGCTAAAAATGTCTTGACACGCACACGTGACAAAAACAGGACAACGGAACCACAGAGGTGCGTGTGTGTGTGTGTACATTAAAGACACAAAGGTTCTGGAATGTCTCCCCAAAAGCTCAGGATGGGGGACTTCTGTGCTGCAAAGTCTGGAGATGTGCTTGCTGTTGCCACGGCGACCAAGCGCTTTTATCCCGTCACAGTGTCAGGTGGCAGAGCCGGTCCAAGCCTCCATTGAGCAACATTTAATTCGACTTTGGTTCATGTACTAGTCTGCTTTGTACTCACGAGTAAGACGATTCAGCGCAGTAGTAAAACAAACTTGTCGTGCTATTCATGTTTTTTTTCGTACTAAAAGTGCCAGATGTCAACTAGTAGAATATTTTGTGATGAGTAGTACTACTACTACTAGTGGTAAGAAAGTTGTTTTCCAATTGGAATGAGTTGTTTTGGCAACACAGAGTGTAGTAGTACATGGACCTTGAGCTCAAACGGCTTTCGTTGGGCCCTTGATTTCTGCCAATAATGTTGATTATTGATCATTCGTTGTTGATTTTTGAAGAAATACAAGGAACTGAACTAAGGTAGTTGGAATAAGGTGAAAAAACACACACATACATGCACACACACACACACACACACACACACACATATACGCACACATACGCACACACTTCCTTACAGCATATGGGATGTGCATTAACATACCCGGAACACACACTACAATTAAAAAGCATACCCCCCTCACACACAGGGGGTACACAGACATGCACATGAAATATGGATGCCCAAAATAAAAATAATTCGCTGCTAAAGCTCGGTAAAAATGTGCAAAAGCTTTAGTTAAAGAAACACTGGAAATAAAACCTCATCCAAACAATCTTTTTTATGTTACTCTGTTCCTCCCCAATAATGTCCCCCCCCCCAAAAAAAAAGGAAAGAAAGGACAAATAAAAATGAAATATGCGTTGAATGTAAATTGCTCATGTAGGACCCCTAGTGGCTAACTTGCACCTTGGGCCGGCTCTGTCAGGTGGTGTTGATGCCCCAGTGTGCCCACCCGCCCCCGTAACGCGTACCAGGGTCCCGCGTTTTCCCCACGATCCGGCCTACTTGTAGAGCAGCGGAATCTGGCTGTTGTGACAGTGGTTGCGGCTCATCTTGCTCTCTGTCGGGTACAAGTTAGACGAGTTGGAGAAGGACGGTGGTAGCGAGTGATTGTCGGCGCTCGGGTAGCCCGGCGGGGGCAGCAGGGATTTGGGGTCCGTCTGGGACAAGGGCGGCGGCAGCGGGGCATTGTGGTTCTGGTTCTGGCTGGCCGATGGGCGGCGTCGACTTCGTAGAGCTTGTCTCTCGGCCAGCTGGTTACGCAACGCAGACACGCGCTCTTCTTTCTAAGCCACAAATGAAGACATCACTTTTAACTGGCGTGCACAAAAGTGACACACTGACAATAACACACACAGCGACACTGCACGCACGCACACACACGCACACACACACACACACGCACACACACACAAACACACACACACACACACACAAAGGGACAGACAGCGCCGCATCGCATGAACCTCCTGTATGATCTTCTGCAGCTCCCTGTTTTCCCTCTCCAGCTGCCTCGACTTCTCCTCGTCGTTGTTGTTGGTCGACGAGCCCGTCTTGAGCGTGTCCTGCTGCTCCGACTGCCACTCGCCACGCGTGATCAGACGACGCATCTGCGCAGGAGGACACGAGTAAAGGAAAAATTGCATTTATATCACATAATCAGTGAAGAAGAAATATTGAGGCTATTTATTATTCATCATATTCTGAGCTTTTTTATTTTATTATTAGCTCAGCACAAAACCTTACATACGAATGAAAATAAGATGGTTATTTGGCATTCATGGACTCGTTCACTTGCAAAGACATATTTAGATGTCTTTTCAGATGCCACACATTTAATCTTGAAAAGGGTCTGAAAGGGTCTGAAAATGGCCTTCTCAGACCCTTTTCAAGTACAGTCGATATAAAATGAGGAGCTGGGATTAAATGTGTGGCGTCTGAAAAGACATCGAAATACATCTTTGGGAGTGAATGAGTTGAAAAGTAAAACTCTGACTGAAATAATTTATTGGAGCCTGTATACTATTTCACGTTGACACACACAACCTTTTATAATATAACAAAGTGCAAATAAGAAATGTCATATACTAACGAATGAATGATGCTTTGTTAATCAAGGCAAAAAAAAAAAAAAAGTCACCTGCAAAGTTGCACTTCTCACACATTCCTGCAGAAAGCAGTGTTTCCACTGAAATTCTAACGTTGCTGTAGTTTGACTCCCTTACCTTTGGCACAAAGAGCACCACCAGGGTGATGTAGGCCGAGAAGACGATGGCCAGGGCGGCGAAGGCGAAAGAGGCGTCCTGCTGAGAGGATAGGATCATCGTCACCGGCGCCGTGATCAGACACAGCACCTGCGGGAGGGCACAGACGGATTCAGTTTGAGCAAGGACCTCCACCAAGGCCCCAAATGTGCAGACGGTAAGCCGGTGACTCACCGCCACGTTATAAATGGCCATTCCCACCGCCCGGTGGTCGTTGATCTTCTCTGTGGAGACGGACTTGGTCTCATAAGCCAGGAAAATGCCAAGCAGCAGCAGTAGACCCTTGTAGCCGTAAACCACACCTGCAGGGGGCAGTGTGGGACAATTTCTTAAACTCATTTTTATTTAAGAAAAAAAACCACGGTATTGAATAAAAAACGAATAAAACAAAGAAGAGAATATGCGGAAATGAACTGGTTTGAGTGTAATAACTCTACATTGGCACGCGCCGAGTCACAACGACAAATGTTGGCGCGTGGCCTCATGAGCAACATCAGGAGCTCAAGTGGCCGAGTGTGAGCGCACGGGCGTGATTTCTGCCGATAGCAGCTCCTTGCATGCCATTGTCATTTTGTATTTGTGTGCTGGACTGTGCCATTCAATAAATGGCTAAAAGTGCAACAGTGACTGTGGCTCTCCTTGCCCACACACGAGGGCATGACAGAACCTTAATCGCCCCGTTTTTATCCCCTTCTTTCGAGTTGATGTACTTAAAAGGTACTACTGTATTCAGAGATTCTTCAACAAACCTTGGACCAACTGTACTACTTTCCTATTCAGAGAGCATCTTGAGGCATTTTAGGGCGTTTCATTGAGTTTTCGTAGACGATAACACGTTTAAAAAAAAAACAAAACACGAGGATAGTTGCAATTGTGACGAGTGAACCTTGAATGTGAAAAATGAAGCTGGTGGCAAAGAAAAGGCTCACGGCAATGTCAAGAATTTTGAAAAATGATATAATATTGAGCAAGCGCCAGATGTCTGCCGGGGGTTCACATCCCAGTGAAACCTTAAATGCCAATTATCCAAAACTATCCATCCAATATATCTAATCCGAATCTAGTGATCTGAGTTCAAAACTTGGGACATCAAACGTGTTGAGCTTGAACCATGTGTCTGCGCCCCCCCCCCCCCCCCCCCCCCCGCCCCTCGCTCTCTCTGTACAGTCTGTATGTGTTTGATTCCTGTTCTTAGCTGTCTCTTATTTGGAAGTTGAAAGTGCAAGAAGTCACTCGGCATCTTGCTGACTGACAGAGAAAAAAAAGAAAAGAATAAAAGCCGCGGGAGAGAAAAAAAAATACGAAGGCGTCTTGCCGCTGTCCATTGTCTCATCTGGTGCGACGCCAGTGAAACGCTACGAGGCCCTGACCTACTTTGTGACCCAGATAAGGAGTTCAATGTGAGTAAGGAGTAACAAAACGAAGACGGAGAAAACTCACCGAGCCATGTGTTCATCTTCTCAGAGCTGCAGTGCTCCAGCAGAGGCTGGATCAGGACGTCCAAGTCCACTTTGGGGGCCTCCCTGGTGAACTCCTGCTCCAGATGGGGAGTTGATAGGAGATGAGTTTTAGTTTTTTATTGGTTGATAGTTCAAAGTGTCACAAAGACAACAAATATTTAGCGTCAAAGTCACTCTTCTGTTTGACATACAGTATTTCCTTTCACAGGAAGCTAATTTTCCCCAACTTTCAGGTGAGAGAGTGTTTTTTGAGTAAAACCGAGCCAAGTTTTTTTTCTTGGTTTTTCGTCAATCTGGTGCTTATATAGTCGCTGAACGCAATTTTGAGTCGCTCTCAAAAGATAAGTCAAAATACACTTAAGAAAATGTACGAGTAATTGACAACACCCCCACCCCCCCCCGCAGAAGTTTATAAGCACCCGCAAATGCCACAAGATGGAAGAAAAAGCACAATTTTTTCTATTAAACAGGGTTATGGCCTAAATAACTGAACCACATAGGTCCTTTGGCAATATGCAACACTGTGGCAACAAAGCACTACTTTTATGTTAAACGGGGCATACACATTAATTTCGCCGAATGAAGGTCCGCTATCTTCATGCTGACGTGCAAAACGCCATAGATGGGCTAATTGCAACTATACAGCTTCAAACAATTGCTACTTGGACATAGAGCAGCAACACATACAACAACAAAAAAATACAATACTCACAGGCATATATTCTCTCTACTCTGTGGAAAATGTAGCGCACTCAGCGGTAATTTTACCTCCACGGTAATGTGTAGCGGGTCCACGATCTGCCAGATGACCAGTGAGAGAAAGTCCACGGCCAGCAGCACGCCCACCGTGGCGTACAATTTCCATGGCTCCAGCTGTTGCTAAATCAAACGCGCAAACAGCAAACGGCAAACAAACGACACACGACAAAAAAGAAACAATGTCAGCCAGGTAAGTAAATGTGTAAAACCTTCCATTTTAACAATAAAATAATACTCGCTGCTCATTTTTCAGTGGTCAAGTTTACAATTCGTTCATTTGTATTATTAATAAAAACTGTAGAGCAAAAACAGATCATTTTATGGTTTTCCTAAAATGTTTGTATTTCATGTACAATTGCATATTTTGACCCTTTCGTGCACCCTGTAACCTGAAACACTGTAATAACCGCTGTCCCAGAAACATAAATATGAATTCATGCCCATTTTTTTTATTACACATTTCATAAAAAATCTATGAATCATAAAGGAACAACTTTTTGGGGCAAAATATAAAATAGAAACTGGTTCAAATGTAAAATATTTTTATTTTACATAAAACTGTTTTCATTAAGCATTAATATAATGTACAAAAATATACAGAAAGTAGAACTACCTGCAAAATCAACTAAATTCAGGAACCAAGTAAACGTACTTCCCACCCTAAGTGTTGCTTCTGAATGCTTCAGCACCGACTTCGGCTTTAAGCGTTTCTTCACAAGCAGCCTTTTTTCCCAGACTGTTAATACTCATCCATATTCATAAATACCCATAAATATTGCACTCGCCATTGTATTTTGCGGGGCCTGCAGGTGTATCTTGTGGGGCCTTTGGGTTGAATTATATTCCACAAATACAAAAAAAAAAATAAGGCCAGTTGAGGACAACCACGGCGAAGATAACTGAAGATAAGTGTGCTGTGTTCAAGACAGCTGGGAAAGAAGGATGGTGCCTCTTGGGAGATGTACAGGCTGACATGTCGATCGATCCACTGGGATAAGATTTGGTTGAAACCCTCACCATGTCTTGAAACCCTAATTTGAAACCCCAACTGATTTATTTGAGCCAGAATTTAGTTTTAAACCTTAGTTTTCAATCTTTTCTTTGAACCCCTAATTAAAAACTCTAATCCTGATTTGAGACTAAACCAGGGGTGGGCAATTATTTTTTGCATAGGGCCACATGAGAACCAGAAAATATAATGGAGGGCCGGATCAAAAGGGTGAACTCAATTCGACATCATATGAATTGGATTTCTTTAATTAAAAAGCAGTGTTTTGCATTTGTTGGGCTCGTTTTTCAGACTTTAAGAGTACATTATTCGGTCGTATTGAACGGGATTTGCTTGACTTGGCGCTACTGCGGTCTTCCGTATCGTCTCCCCCTTCCTCCCTATGCTCTGCAACTTGAAGTAACTGTGCCACCTGGCGTTAAAATGCCTGTCATTACAAGTCCAAATGAAATTAATGCAGTCGTTGACATCTAACCTCAATTGTGTACCAACCTTTGGTGGTCCGGATTAAAAAGACCAATGGGCCGGATTTGGCCCGCGGGCCGTAGTTTGCCCACACCTTGACTAAACTCTCATTTTAAACCATAACTTGAAACCCAAACCCTGTTTCGAAACCCTGGTTTGCAAATTGATCTGAAATTTGATTCATAACCTTATATTAAATAATAATTGAAACCCTCTTCAAATAGGAATCCGAACCTGAAATCCAAACCGTTTTAAAATCTGAATTTAACATTTTGCAATCATAATTTGAAACCTTGACCTTATTTTCGGAACCATAACCCAGGCATGAAACCCTAATTTGAAGCACTAATAATAACTTGAAACCGTAGAATCCGAAAACATGACATTATAATTCAAAACCCGAACCGGGGCTAGAAACCATAAATAGAAACCCTATCCCAGACTAAAACCCACAATCTTTCTTGAAAGCCTAATTCAACACCCCGTTTTAAAAGCCTAATTTGACACCCAAACCCTGGCTTGAAACCTTTATTTTAAAGCCGTACCTTCTTTTTTTCCTTTTTTTCATCCTTCTTGGTGAAGAGGGTGTGGACCCACCAAATCTTAGTGAACATGCTGCCGTACGCCAGGCTGAAGCCCAAACCCAGCAGCCACAGACGGAACTGCAGGATGGAAAGACAAAAAAAAAAAGTTAATTTGAGAGCAAAGAGGAGTCCTAAGGGTGCAGCCTGAGCATGAATATTAAACTTTGGAATATTAAACTTCATCTGTCATTGACCCCAAAGGTGGACCAGTAATTACTAGCACAGAACTTGTGTAGATCCCAAAGATACTTTAGAGGAAAAGCAATTTAGCCATTTCTACTTTTTTGTTCTTTTATTTTAAGTTCTAAAGGGCAAAAAAAAGGCTAATGAATGTTCCAATAACATTCTCAACATCAACCAAATCCATCCATGTAAAAAAAGTTTCATTTTACATCAGTAAAATTCACTTGCACATTAGCGACCCAAAGGAGGTTAGAAAAAAAAATCTCTTCTCAAGACCAGTTTGACCGATCAACAAGAAATTAGGTGGACAGGTTGATCTTTTCAGGACAGACAAAGAGGTCTCTAGAATCCATGGCTGAAAGTGGACAGGAAGTCGGCCATTCTATTTAGAAGCAGCCATTTCAGTGGACAACTGCATCAAGCGTTTGCTGAACATTTCAATGATTCTCGGAAAGTTAGGAAAAACGAGTACCCAATCTGAGTTTTATCGATGGACAAGAAATTGGGTGAAAATATCATAACAGGTAAAAAAAAAAAAACAAGACCCAAGTCTGAACAGGAAGTCTGACGTTTTGGTTTGAAGCAAGTCATGTTGGCGGTGGTGATTTGCATACCTGGCAGACGACGGGGAACTGCGATCGATGTACGTGATGTCCGTCGATTCCGAGCGGGAAGACGGCGGCCAGAGCCATCATGCAGCCCGCTGCTGTCATGTTGTTCAGGTATGGCTGAGAGTTTTGGATGTAGCTGCAATAGCATACATACGCGAATCGTCACTGACACAAATCAGATTCTTTTGGTCGGTTTGGTGATTATGTTGTGACAGAACACAATATTTTTGGTGGGTCTTGAAAGCTTGTTGAAAATGCTTTAAAATAGAGAGGTCAAGATGGCTGCTTGGAAAATGGATGGCAGTAAACGAGTTAAATTATTTTTATTTTTTTTACATGTCATTAAATGGGATTGAGAAATAATCCATCTTGAAGCAAGCACGCTGGGACTCTTATTTGGAGAACTGATTGATCAAGTTTGTGAGAACACGTGCAAAGGAATATTTGAAATTGTGTTATAATCCGTTTTCATGAGTTTACCTGTGTTCCAAATGTGTCGGAATGTTAAAACTATACATAATATATTTTAAAAAATTAAGAAATAAAAAAATGATGGTCTCTCTATGCTACGTATTTCCACCGATCGCGGGTGTTCTGAAACATCCTGCGTGATAAACGGGGGTTCACTCTATTCAGCCAGCATGCAATCACTTGAGTAAACATTTCGTACTGGTTTGTCCAGGTAATGACTTTCGACAAGCCTAAATGCTCCAATTGGACGTGAAGTCGCTTGTCAGTGTGAGACTTCCAACCGAGAGCCACTTAATGAAAACATTTGATGTGATCCGACACTCTTCCCTCAGCCAAATTGCGTGTGAAATCTAATCAAAGCCAGAAGGAGATCCCACCGCCGCTTTCCTCCAACCCCCGCGGAAATTGCCGAAAACTCCTGATGAGCTCACCGACATATTGGACTTGAGATCAGTGTGTCCAGGTCAAACATAAATTTAGCATGTTGGATAGACCGCAGAGAAATCTCGGATCAAAAGGCATTTTTGAAGGATTTTAGTGCGATCGTTTCCTGAAGCTATCTGCTGGGATTGTGAAGAGCCTTGCCGCCCACCCAGTTCTGGGAACGTGAGGCTAAGAAACATGGGAAATTAAATATCTTAAATAACTTATCCATCCATTTTTTTTATCCACTTATTCACATGAGGGGGCTGTAGCGCTGGAATCGAACCCTGCACCTATGCGCTGGGAGGCGGACATGCTCAACAGTCGTCCACCATGCCGCCATTCCTCAAGTAATCAGTAACTTTGGAAGCTCCAAGTAGTGATAATATGCATATACTCTTACCGCACGTTGCCGTTGTAGATGTTAAAGGT
This sequence comes from Hippocampus zosterae, assembly GCF_025434085.1. Lineage (NCBI taxonomy): Eukaryota > Metazoa > Chordata > Actinopteri > Syngnathiformes > Syngnathidae > Hippocampus > Hippocampus zosterae. The sequence goes on along the minus strand of NC_067455.1, from coordinate 8,712,049 downwards.
GAGACACACGACACCCAGCAGGATGCCGAGGCCGGCAAACACGGAGACGGCGGCGAACAACTTCTGCGACAGAAAGCGGTACTCTTTCTCGACAACCGTGCGATCCGCTGGAGGCCCCGCCCCTAAACGGAGAAATTCAGCACATGCAGTCATTTCACACACAGGTCTTGAGAAAGCCATTTGTGGATTTTTGTAATATTCTCGATGCCCATCCTGAAGGAGACGTCAGTTCAACAGTTTCCTTCGCGATATGTTCGATACGCCCTCACTAGAGTAAACACGGTATTATGATTGATACTGCGTTTGTGGAATACGAATAAAGCAGCCATTTTTCCACGTGCGGTGAAACTGAAAATGACCAGGTCGCAGTTTGCAAACATCACATGACCAAACCCAGAAAACAGGTGAGTCTTGACGGTCCATACCTGTGCCCAAAGGCACTGTAATGTCATATTCAAGCGACGGCGGGTGGAAGTACACGGCAAAAATGGCCGCCCCCTGAGACGGATAAAAATGGGTGGATTTTGCTGCTTAATTCATATTCCACAAACGCTATATTACTCTCACTGCCATGTTTAGACAAGTTAGGGCGCATAGAGTATATTACTGTAACATTTTATAACATCATTATTGAAATTAGACGAGTGGGGCCACATAGGACATAATTATAAAGAGCATTTTTGACTTGACTTCCCCCTTTAAGATCCATGTGCTACTACTTGTACGCTCTCTGTTATTAACAGCACTCTTGTAGGGTATCAAATACATACTCCGACTGATTTGAGAGCAATTGGAGTATTTATTTATTATTCACACACACACACAGTACTAGATAGTGAGTGAGTGAGTGAGTGAGTGAGTGAGTGAGTGAGTGAGTGAGTGAGTGAGTGAGTGAGTGAGTGAGTGAGTGGGCATGTTGTGTGCTAATTAAGAGCGTGTAGTGTGGAGTTAACAGCAAATGCTCCCAACGTGCTCCAGCTTCAAACCAACTTCATTGCTCACTAATGAAGTTCAATGAGGGGCAGATGCACCAAGGAAAGCTTGTTTTGCTGTTTCTTTTTCTTCTTCTTTCTCTACCCTCACAATACATAGATGTGTGTGTGTGTGTGTGTATTTCGGGGAAAAGGGCTGATACAATATTGAAAGGCATGCATCGAATATTGATATTATGTATGAAAGAGAGAAATGGGGTAAGTCAGCTGGCGCATGAATGAGAGATGAAAAAAATGACAAAATATTGAGATCGTGATGTACCACATTGTTTTCCCTTTGGAGACAATAGGAATACGTGATCCAGATTTTTGGGTCTACGTCAGGGAGAGCAATTGTGTACAAGGACATATGCATGTGCGAGTGTGTGTTCATGAAATCATGATGCAGTGCATCTTTTTTTTTTTAACAATACAGCATCGATATACAGTCAAATATAGATTTATGTGTCTATGTAAGACAGAAAAATCGGGTGCGACTGTGTGTGTGAGTGTGAGCGCCACATGAAGCTTATGTGTCAAATGTCAGCATCGGGTGTCAACCCCACGTCACCGCGGTAACACAACCGATGTCTCCGCGGCGCCATCTGTCTGACGGCTGACAAAATTTACTTCCCACATGACACCAGCCCGCCGTTTGACATGTGAGACAAAAAGTCATGTGAGTGGGATTCTTTTTTTCCAGTCAGATTTGTCTTTATTTTTTTTTCCATTTAGCATTGTTTTCGCTTTGACTTGTGAGCAGAAATTTGAGATGCAAATGGGCAGGCAACTCAACTCACTTCACAATAATGAACAGTTTTGTTAATTATTTATGATCAATTATTTGAAAAAAAGATCCAAGCTGTTTAATGTCACTCACAGTTCAAGATTTCTGTCAAATTAAAAATAAAGCAAAGAGAATTGTATATTACGTATTTCAAACATCCACTAAGCTCAAGGCTAAAACACCAGAGACAGGCTAATAAATAGCATGTAACTTAGAGTTTAAAACCAAATAAACAAATTTGAACACACACCATAGAACAACACATGCAGACAGGTTTATATATTTACTTCAACATAAATATACTTTAATATATTTAATGAGCATTTATTTTTTATTTTAGTAGTTTCTTATGTTTTATTTAATCTGCATTGTGTAGTAGCTGCCCCCAAACGTTATTTTCTTCAAATTAAAACTACTTTCAGGCTTTGGTGGTGATGGATCAAGTATTCTACGTTCAATATTTAAGCAACATTTCTAATGGTTGAGGTGCTACACAAAGTTTCATACGAGCGTGAAAAATGTGGGTGTGTCATCGTGTACATATGTGTTAACCATCTAGCGTCCTTGACTTTATAAAAAAAAAAAGTGGAGAGAAAAGTAAAAAAAACATGAGAACAGAGTGTTGCCATGGAGACGCAGCTCAGTAGCAGTTGCCACAGCGATTAGAGGAGAGCTGAAGTGGTTGTTAGGGCGACCGTGGAGACAGAGAGAGAGACAGAGAGAGAGAGAGAGAGAGAGAGAGAGGGAAGGAAGGAAGGAAGGTGAGAAGGAGGGAGAGAGTGATTGAGAGAGTGAAAAGGAGGTTGTCAAGGAGGCAGTAATAGAGGGAGAGGTGCGGGAGAGGTGGTGGAAGGAACAGTGATACAGAAAGAGGTGGTAATGAAGGGAATGGTGGAGAAATGGACAAAGGGGACAGGAAGGTTGGTATTGATGGAGCGAGGGAGAGGAGGAGTGATGGGAGCAGAGATAAGGGAGTGAAAGGCGAATGATGGAGTCAAGAAATTAATCATGACGAAGGGTTGGGGTTTGGGTAAGAAAGTAGTGAAGGAAGAGGGAGTCACAGGAAGCTACATGGGAGGGGATAATGGAGAAGGGAAGGAAGAAAAGTAAGCGGATGGAAGTGGAGCCGAAGGAGGGAGTAATTGAAGGCGTGATGAAGGGGAAAATGGAGGCAGAGAAGAAAAGAGTAAGGAGGTCGTTAACCTTAAACTGAGGGCAACTTTGCTAAAAATGCCTGTGGGAAGGTGCACCCAAAGTCAATTTTTAGCTATTCTTGAACCATTTGGAGTATCAGCATAGTTTTGGTCACTTCTGAAATATTCAAAATGTCACATTATTAATATTTCTCCCATTCAGTAAGAATTTGTGTAAGTGCTCCCGTCTCGGAACGATGGATGTTCATCTAATTTTCTTTCCACAATATCTGCATTGAAAATGGATTTAGAATGTTGATTTGGACTTGAAAACACCATAGGATCAAAGCTGATGTCTCCGGAGTTTCGGTTCAAATTTGACAATTGTAACATGTAGGGCACCATTCAAATCATCATCAATCAATCATCACCAATCAAATCCATTCAGCTTTTAAAAGATGTATCACACATGATGACGTGCATCAGCGATTTGTTTTGACAGATGCTGGACGTCCCCATACGGGGCCGTCCGAAGTTAAAGGGTTTCAGGAAGGAGTAAAGGATGTTGAGAAGGAATGATAGAAGTAAGCAGTACAGGAAGGAAAGAGTAAAGAAAGGAGAAAATAAGGCAGTGATGGATGGTACTTCGGGAAGGATCGAAGTAAAAAGTGAAGGAGGGTATAAAGGAGGGGGTATAGGAAGAAGTGGAAGGAAATAAGAAAGGAATTTGTGATGGAGGAAGTCCATGAGCGGATTAAGTAAGATGTACAGTTAAGGAGGGAAAAGGAGGTAGTGAAGCACAGAGAAAGGAAGGAAGTAGTGAATGAAGAAGTGAAGAGTGAAATGAACAATTGCCCCCCCCCCCCCCCCACTGAGCGGGCATGAACTTCCTCCCATCCGCACTTGTTCGCGACCATGTGCGTTTGAGTAAAGCCATGCATGCTTCTGCCTTTAACAGTAACACATCATTTTATTCAAAAGGCTCTTCAAAAAAAAAAAAAAGGTCAGCTCTTCATGGAGCGCAGCGGCCAAATGTGTCAGCTCACCGGGGGCCTCCAAATCAGCCTGGGCGCACCCAAAAACAGCACAGCGGTCAATGAACAGAAGTATTGGGACATCAACGCGGATAGTTAAATTGATGTACGTCCCTCTAATCAACCACAGCATTCTGCACACATTCAAATGTTTTGAATGATCAGCATCTTTGGTGGGATTGATGTACGTGATCTAAAAAAAAAAAGGGTTTCATGTCATATTACTGAACAAATAATGTTCATGTGAGCATCGAAAGGACTTTTTTGTTCATTTGACTATTTTTGTGCTTTCTACTGTCTTTGTAATTAATTTATTGTTTTACTGTTTGTTGCTGTGGGATTTTATTTTTGCTCCATGTCCAGCGCTTTGGATACAACGGTAGTTGTTTTAAAGTGCTCTAAAAACACAGTTGAGTTGAGAAACTTTATACAAGGAACCGAAGGAACCTCCTCCACAACTCACCGATCCAGACGTCCTTGCCGAACCACGAGAGGTTCTTCTGAGAGCTGTCGTAGTAGCCGATCTTCTTGTAGCTGCCCTCTGGGGGGGGATAAAAGAATGTATCCATTTATGTACAATTACAGTGCAACCTCAAAAATCAAACGGAATATTTTCCAGAAAAAATATGACAAAAAATTGCAGAAAAAGAGAGTCAGGTGTTATTGTTTTTTTTATATTTTATTGATTGCATTTGTAATTATTGAGTAGCGTGATTATATATATATTTAGAAGCATTTGTATGGATTTCACGAGCGCTCCAATAAGTCTCCTCACTCCAGTGCTTTTCATGTTAAGAATGAAAATGCGCAAGAGTAAAGGAGGTATGGAAAAACTAGAAGAGAAGGAAAAACGCAAAGGAGGAGGAGAGGAGGGGGAAAAAAGGAGCTCATGTAGTGGCCTTGACCGCGAATAATAATGAGCTCCCTCGCAAAAAATTCCCCCCTGTAGATTCACGTCAGGTCATTTCACTGTGCGGGCCAAATTACCTCTGACACCACCACACAGCCTGACGTGAGGCTGGAGTGTGAAGGACGCTCATCTTTTCAGGAAGAAAGTGAGAAAAGTAATCATCCCAAAAAGTCGTTAAGTGACAAAATGCAGCCTGGTGGCCCATCGCGCTAATCCAGCATCAAGCTAAAACAAGCACGTCCTCTGCTCAGTGCAATTACAGAAGATACACAGGGCAGTTAGATGATGTTTGCAACCCCCTCCCCCATAAAAAAAAGGATTTTACTCAAATGTGAGTCGAGAATCCAAATATTCTACAAACAATTTAATTACAACAGTGAATCACGGAGAATACGCAAAGGGAGGATAAAATATTGCTGCATGCTTTGAAGGGGTGGATTTTTTTCCCCCCATATTGTCCCAAAAATAATTCTTTCTGACATGATAGCGTTTCAGTTCAGCTTTAGCTCCTCTGCATTTCCATGCAATTTTGCCACAAATAGTTTTCTCTCGTTTTCAAATGATATGAACATTTTTACCTTGCAGCTGTTCAATGAGGGTCATGGCCATCCTGGAACCCTGAGCATCAAACACCACTTGGCCCTATGGAAAACGGACATTTTTAAGGGAAAGAGCAAACCTCTTAGTTAAAATGGGGAACTTTGAAAATATTCCCCAAATTGAAAACTGTCCATGGGGATTATGGGAAAGAACTGAAAAAAAAGTAATTCAATGAAAAGGAATCATTTTGACGCATTCATTTGAGCATTCTATTTTTCATAGACATCTGTGCTAAAAAGATAGCTCTCCTTGCCTCCATACGAGGGCATTGCAGTCCTTAAAAACCAATGTTCAATTAAGTACATTCCTGCGTTACTCTGATAAATTCCTTTTAATTCCCTTGGCATGTTTCCGATTTAGAAAATGGATTTGCGTCTTGAAGCCAAACCTACCGAAACGCCTTCAAAGGAGCTGGTGTTGAGTGCTCGATAGATCTCAGATGTGATGTCTTTGTTGTTGTAGTTGAAGTCCTCCAGCCGCCGCCCCTTGGCCTTGAGCGGCGCCACCGTCTTATTGAGGGCAAGCGCCAGGGCCCAGATGGCATCATAGGCCAGCGGGGCCTCCTGGAAGCCGCCCGTCTCCTCAGGATTCTTGACGCCCAAACGGGAGATCAAGGCAGCCAGAAATTCCTGGGATGTCTGATTGAGCCGAAAGGCAAACACAAATAATTTGATACGGTAAATTGGCAAATCACTTTTTGTCACATTTGTTAAAACTCTCTATCAATCAATCAATCTAGCTATCGAGTTAGCTAACTTTATCTATCTATCTACATCTATCTATCTATCAATAGATCGATCTATCCATCTATCTATCTATCTATCTATCAATCAATAGATCGATAATGTTAGCTAACTCGATAGCTAGATTTATAGCTAGATAGCTGGATAGCTAGATATAGATACATCTAGATAGATAGATAGATAGCTAGATAGCTAGATAGCTAGATAGCTAGATAGCTAGATAGATAAAGCTAGCTAACTAGGTAGCTAGAACTTGACTTGAATCGGGTGACTTTGGGGCTTATTGACAGCAATACCAAGTAATAACACAGGCTCATACCATTTCGTTGCTTGTTATCCCAAATTTCAACTTTTTAGCATGAGGTGGTTCAGGAGCAGAAGAGTGCAAATTGATTTCAATTTTCCATATTTTAAGTTTTGTGGGGAGCATTGAGGGAAAAGCACAGCCGAGACAGCTGCGGAGATTCCAGTTTAGGCCATTCTTCACATTTCTGTCGGTCGTAGTAAAGCAGCAGAAGTTTCAAATGTGCTACAATTTATGATAATGCGAGTTTTTGACTCAGAGAACTTCTGACCCTCAGTGGTCATCTGAAGTCAATTCAACATCAATAATGACATAAAAATCCAAAATGGAACATTGAATTGATGTCAAATTGTTGTGAGCGGTGGGATGACTGGGATCAATTTGGGGATTTAATTACAGTGCCAGTATGTGGTCAATTGCTTGGAAAATTAACCCACAATTAAGTGGGGGTGGGTGTATTTTGTTGCGTCAAAATTTTCACATTTTTGCATGGAGTGGTTCAAGGCCAATTATTTTAAATTGCCATCATTTCAGTTTTGTACAGTGCATCGAGCTGGACTTGATTCAGGTCACTTTGGAGCCTAATAATAGCACCAACATATGGCCGGGTTGTTTAAAAAGGTAATAGCAGAACCAATGTCACAAAGATGCGCGTTTAGCCAAATGTTCACCTTTGGGCATGCAGTGTTTCCGGAGCATGACTTTAGAGGACAGTATGTGTCAATTAATCAGGATTTGTCAACAAAGTGTCATGTGAACCTGAGATGTAATGATGGCCACAAAATAACCGCATTAAGTCTGATCGAATTCCATCAAAACACCTCACCACCTGTTTTGGGTCATAAATGAGCCTCGGGTGATTTGTCAGATCCGTCCTCTCGGCAGAGAGCAATTAAGCTAATCTGAGAGTGCTCATGTGTGACGGCAGATTATTGCTCGCAATCATCAAAATGTCCCAGAGGATTGCCCCGCAAGCCCACGCACAAGTCCAATTCAGCTCTCTGACAAGTCCAATTCATTAAAAAATTCCACCTTGGCATTTAAACGTGACGTGCGATCCCACCGCCTCCAGTGCTTGGCACACCAGCCAAGAGATATGCCAATTTCAAACTTGCAAATTGAATCGGAAATAGAGTGATTGCACGTACGCATCTATCAGAACGGCCCGTGGAGGAGTGCATCAACGATAAAGCAGCAGGTAGCAGCAGGTTGTAGCAGGTGCGCTATTTATTACAAACAACAGCTGCTGATGGGGGGGGGGGGGGGGGGGATTGCAAGGACGAGGCAAGGCGGGTAAACATGAAGAGCAAAAGTCAACAGCGCGGCAATCAAAAAAAGGTCAATTAGAAGAGATGAAGCTTCAAAAACCTTGAAAACATGAAGCTTGAAATTTTTTCTCATAATACAGAAATCTTGAATGTCCAAAGATGGTCAATTTCAGATTTGTTCACAAATAGATACTCTTGGTCTGTCCCCACTTCATCTGTTCTTTCCATGGGTCATTAAGAAATTTAAAGTGTCAAAAATAACTTGAGAACTGACAAATGAACGTGCCACAGCGCTTCCTCGACTTTGTTGTAGCCATTTAACATTATGTCACCGTAGAATTGAAAAATCTGGATTTTTTTTTAAATACCACTGCTTTGCTGAAAAAAAAAAGAGTAGTTAACCTAATAACTACTATTACAAATATTTGCAGTAGAAGGAGCACATAACATCCAAACATTCTTTAAAACTACATCTTTCTGTGGCCATTTTTGGCCATCAACCGGGGTAAAAAAAAAGTAACATTGAAAACAGCCCAAGGGTTAACAAATAATACATAATTCAAAATAATAGTCCTGGCATTTAAAGTTTACAATCCTGAAAATGACAGAATTTTTGATCAGGGCTGAAATTGATTATGGAATTTAGAAAACAGGAAAACAATACTGACATATTTACAAAAAAATGTTGAAGCACTCTTTGCTTGTTTACTTTTTTGGCCTTTAGCTTTTCTAGAAAAAGCTAAATGCTCACCCCTCTTCAGAGGCTTTAGATTATGTCAGTGCGGAGATGAGCAAAAGGAAAATGCTGACAAAAAATAAATAAATAAAATAGAACAACAACAAAAATTGAATAGGCGAGCGTGAATTTTTCCCTCGAGGGGAAATCCTCCTTCTGTTGGGGAGATTTAGCAAACATTGCTGATAAACGCTCAGAATATTTATCGTCGGCTAAACACTGAGGCTAAATCATCTGTGCAAGCAAACACTTTTACATGACAATGAATTACTTGAATGAATTTCACATTGGCAAGAGTGCGGCGAAACTATTGCCGACAGTGCAAAATATCAAGGGAAAAATATACAGTGATAATCTTCACATCAGTCTTACTTTCAGCAATAACAAAAGCATACTAGCTTGCGGCACCTATTGCTAATGTTAGCTTGCAGACCGCCAAATGAAATGTGATATTTATAATCGAAATGAAGTCATATTTTCCAAGAACGCACAAGTCTAATAGCGAGTAGCGCCTGGGGCAAATGTCAGTAAACAAATCACTATGAAAAAATGTTAGAAAATGAGAAAACAATGCTAATAGTAAGCCGTACCTTAAGTTAAAATGAGTTATGAGTTATCAAATCACAATGTAAAATGTATATTATTACATGTACATGTACATGTATTTTTGTTTGTTGTGGACCCATGAGAATAATAGCAGCCCCGACAGCCAATGTTGGTTAGCAAGTAAAAATGTGATATTTATCATCTGAATTAAGTCCTTTTTTCCAACAAAGGCGAATCCTGAGCAATATTAAACTTAATGTTGGCTGTCATACGACTTTATGGGCAGATGTATAAAATGTGACATTCGTCAACGGAAGTAAGTCTTACTCTCTGAAAAATCACAAACATAATAGCTAGCGGCACCTCGGGCTAATGTTAACGAGAGAGCATCTCCTCGGTGATACTGCTAAGAAGACAATCTCTGTGCTCATTTGGCCGCCTTAAAGGTCACAAATCCTCCAAACTGTTACTGGAGGACAAAGTCAGAGCCAAGTCATTAAAATTCTGCCTGAGTATCATAATATTAATGATAATGTCATACATTTTACGACAAACCATCCAATTAAAGTGGTGATTCTTCCCGGGGCCGGACCCGACTACATCCTTAATAAACTACGTTAACGGCACCGCATTAACAATGCGGTACTTATCGCCGTGTAAAAAAATAAAATAAAAAAACCCTCCAGGTGATAATGGACTTTGGCGACCAGGCTGTCCAAATTGATGTATTCTTCCATCGTGTTGGCTAAATTTATTTAGATGTTAAAAGGTGCCCTGGTTGTTGACAGTCCACGGTGTACTCAGTCAGCTAGGATAAGTTCCAACTCACCTAAGAGTCGACACGAACCGATAAGATATACAGAAAATACGTGGATATTAAAGGTCTGACGGGTATGTTCAAATAAACCCACCGTATTTTGCCTACTTGTTTTTTTTCCCCCCAGAATGAATGAATATACATTTAAAATTTCCAGAAAAACAGTGTGGCATTTTCATTCCCTATTCATTATATAGTGTCCTATCCAATAAGTTTCCCATGTTTTATTCTGCTGCTCTAATGTGTAGTGAGTATAGGTTAAGCAGGATATTGTGGCCTCAATCTCACTACGCATCTAAAAAGTAATGATCGACAACAAATAGGGTAAGATAACCAAAATAGTGTTTCTTTGCACCTACCATGTTAGAAACACCGCGGACGGTCTCGGGATTGAGCATGACGATCTCGGTAGTCACGTGACCCTCCACGGCCTCTGTCATGTTCTCCACGGTGCAGTTGATGGTTGGGTCCTTGATCTTGAACCAGTTGTCAGCATACCAACCGATCAAGAACCACACATACTTCTTCCCGTAAAGCTTCTCCTTGAACACCTTCAAAGGGGCGCCGTAGAAGGGAGGGAAGAGCGTCAGGGTCCATCAGTGGTGATGGTCAAGGGCAGCAAGGCCTTCTGTGCTGGGTCAAAGCACTGAACTACATCCATGCATCTATCCATTTTCGAATCTGCTTATCTTCACAAGGGTCGCGGGCGTGGTGGAGCCTACCCCAGCTGCCTTTGGGTTGCCAGCCAATCACAGGGCACATATTGACATACAACCATTCGTGCTCATACGCACATCTAGGGACAATTTAAAGTGTTCCATTAACCTGCCACACATGTTTTTGGAATGTGGGAGGAAACCAAAAAAAAAAATTGCATGACAGTTGTGTAGCCAAAGCCACCAGACGGGGCAAGCTCTACCTTTGTCTAAATGAAGCTCCTCAACTCACTTCAAAATAATTTCCTGACACCAAGATGCCAAAAGATGGTGGCAATGCACTAATTTTGTCTGAATGAAGGTTCTCAACTCAGTTGAACATAGTTTCTCGTCACCAAGATGCCTGAGTACATAAGCAGTGAATAGTTGAGTGTGAATAAAAGAGGATAGGTTTAGTAAAAACAAATCTGCGAATATATGAATAGAGAACTGAGAATATGTGAGGGTTCACTCTAAATGGCACTGTTGTGTGCCGCGATATTTCACTTTTGTACCGTATTAGTAATTTGTAGATTTGCAACGTGATAGTGATGGTACTGAGAGGAGGATAAAGTCCCCCAATGTATGAGGATCTGATAAAAATAAAATACAATAAAATAAATGAATAAGTGTCACCTTATGTCATTCCATTGATTCATCACGGTGAAAAAGTAAAGTCTGGGGAATTTGAGTGTATTGGGATTAATTGAGCAGAGAAAAACAGGCGCTCACCTCACAAAACACTTTCCTAGCTTCGGTCTCGTAAAAAAGACCCACGATGATCCTGGCGTCTTGACGCTGAGAACAAGACAGAAATACTTTTAGACCAACATCAAAAAACAAAAAAATTAAAAATTAAAGGTTGTGACTAAGGGTTAATGTCGTTTTTCAGGGCAGTATTTGATTTGGAAAACAGACGGATGGAATAGATCATTTGTAGATGACGACAGAAAATAAACATCTTTGTGTATGTGAAATGATAATGAAATAAAATGTTTTAAAATATGGCAAATGTATTATTTCAGTAAAGACATAATTATTATTATTGCATTTTTAATGAATTTTCTAAAATTAATTGAATTAGTTACTTAAATTACCCGGTATGTGAAATCTAAAAAATATTTTTGAGACATTATGATTAACAATAAATACACCAACTGTTTACCAACTGTTTTGATTATAAATCTTACATTTGCAGTACACAGACAATTGGTCATTTCACTAATATTGTTTTATTTAATTTTTATAGGAAATAAATTAACCCCAAAAATGGTGGTGGTCGATATAAAATAGTTTCTTTTACCAAATGTTTTGTATTTTGACATTTACCATAAAGAAACCAATCATAAAATCAAGAAGAAACATTAAATGTTTAGTGTGTAAAACTGTTTATTTTACTAATCGTTTTATATTTTATTAATAAAAATGAATAAATAAATAACGAAAAGATTGAATCAACAAACGTGTCATGTGCATGTTTTCTTATTTTATATTAGCCGGTATGCTAGCTCCTTCTTCTGTAATTTTGGATTGTCTTGATGCCCTGCGACGCACTGCTGCCTCTCGCATGTCAATCGAGGTACTACAACAGATCGCGCCAAAGACAGACATGAAGACCTGCTAAACCAGCGTTCTCTAGCAAGCCCAGATAACCACTATGCCAAGTTATATGAATGACTCTTAAAGTATAGTCTAGCTTCTTATTCTTCAGATTTTCCCAGAGTAAGAATCCCCTGCGGCTCATTGCTTCCTCTCGCAAGCCAGTTCAGGTACTACGTGAAGTTCTTTGATCGTGGCAAACTTTCCGGTTGGGAGAACAAGGGCTGCAAGCCTCTTAATCACTCCTACAACTGGCCGAGCTTCATCATCATCATTGTATTTTCTTTCAGTACAGATGCCTTGTGTCATAGAATAGTTGCCTCAAGCAGGTCAGTTTTAGTACCACATCAGACACTGAGAGATAAGTGCAAAAACGAATGCAAAATGAATACGTCAAGCGAATACAAGCCGTTGATCTTCAGCATTCCAGAAGCTCAGGATCATCTCATTAACACTGCACATTAATTTCAGCCAACTGGCGTCCATGCTAATGATATTTGCAGCAGTGATTCGAGAGTCCCTGGAAGAGAGGATGTTGGTGGGCAGGGGGGCAGGGGTGTGGTGTTGACGCTAGAGGAGGGCTGGTTGACAGCTGAGGTGAATTTTTAATCAAAGCACCTTCAGATTTTTGACAGCCACAGCAGGGTCGGTTAGGAAGCTCTGGCGAACGCTAATCTCGATGCCGGCCTCCTTGACTCGCTGCTCCAGATCGTCCAGGGTCTGATGGACAGATGAAAACAAAGACATGGGGAAAACATCAAAGGCGGAATAGGAGTTATCTTTCAAGAAGATACCGGATAAGGAGACAAAAGTTAAAAACCGTGAGCGGCGGGGGTGAAAAAAAGTGGATTATTAACCTCCATTACAACGTGGCACAGTAAGCGTCTTTGTATTGATCGCAGAGTCTGCGTGAAATGCGCGGCGCGATCAATGTGCTTTCGCCACCAATATTCTGACAAACGTGTTGAAAAAGAAGTCCGATAATTACCGTGAGTGATCGCTGGAAAGAGCAACACGGCGTCAGCGGTAAACAAACACCAAGAATACGCTCAATGGCTAATTAAACCAACCCAGTATGAAGCAAACCACATCATTTTAACCATATGAAGGAAGTGATTAAACCATGAACCAAATCAAGCATCCGTTTGTTGTTTAACATGACTGCTTGGTTGCCTGCTCGTTGTTTTCTTGTGATTGCATTCAAACATTTCATCCAAATACAGTCGTGCTACCTGAGTATAACTTTAGCCTGTTGCCGAAAAAGAGGATACAATTTCCATGATGAAATTCAACAAGAGTAATTTCCAGAATTGAAGAGTGCCGTTGACAAATACACACGCACACACACACAGAAACACACACAAAGAAAAAAATAGACTCTCTGAGCAAGGTTACGATTTATAGGAGGCACCTTCAGAATAATCCAATGTTTTCTCTTGGCCATGGGATGTTTTTACTTGTGTGTTTTGGTCACGTCATTCTGCTGTTGTAACACCTTTGACCTGCAAACTGACGCCAAGATTTCTGACACTGGGCAGCACATTGTCATTCTATCCTGCACAGATTTGAAGATACCATATGTGCTAAATGCAGCAAAGCAGACTCAGAACATAACAGTGGGGACAATGTTGTTTATTCCCTGGTATGCTTCTGTGAACATGGAGCTGCTGTGACTTGCCCCCCGAAAAAAAAAAGTGTCTCATCTGTCCATCGGACATTCTCCCAGAAGCTTTGTGGCTTCTCAGCATGCAGTTTGGCCATTTTCTTGTTTGGTTTTAACACAGTTCTGCTGAACCACAATTCACAAGCAATGTATAATGTTCATTGGTTGATTTCCATTCAATTTCTCAACATTAAAGTACACTATCTATCTATTTATACATTTATTGATCTATTGATCTATTTATCTATTCCATTCCATTTTCCGATCCGCTTTATCCTCACAATTGTCGCGGGGGGTGCTGGAGCCTGTCCCAGCCGTCTTCAGGCAGCAGGCAGGGGACACCCTGAAGTGGTTGCCAACCAATTCACACAGAGACGAACAACCGTCCGCGCTCACACTCACGCCTACGGACAATTTTGAGAGTGTGAGAGAATGTGGGAGGAAACCGGAGTACCCGGAGAAAACCCACACAGGCCCGGGGAGAACACGTAAACTCCACACAGGGAGGCCGGAGCTGAAATTGAAATTACTTCTGCACTGTGAGGTCGACGTGCTAACCACTGGCTCACCGGACTGCCCTATTTATTTATTTATTTAATATATATTTTTTTCTTTTTTTATTTGGTTGGGGTATTTTGGGTCCACCTGTGTAATTGTTCAACTTGTGAGGAGGGTGTACAGTGGGGTGATGTGAGGTACTGACTGAGGTGAAGACTTCAGTGGTCTGCTGGATGGTGGCAATGCGGGTCCACTTCCACTTCTGGAAGAGCTGCACTCGGGTTGGGTTGTGCAGTGTGGCTGACGGGTGCGTGCGGAAGAAGGTGGGAAAACGTTGGCGATTGGAGAGGGCCGGCGAACTGGAGCCATACGAAAGCTGTGAAGAAGATGAACAAAACAAACTTTGGAGAGAGAGGTCTGCAAGGCGGGGCATCGCTAAAATGCCAAACGTTCAATGTTTCAAACAATTAGTCTCACGGTGACAAGTGGAAGGAAAAAAACCCTCGACAGATTTCTTTGAAAATGAGAAAGGTGGCATTTAGGAAGCCATTACAGACGTTCCCTCCCTCCTGTGTGATGGATGTCAGGCACGGCGGACAATGCGTACTCATCACAATAATCGTAATGACACATCCCTGAGAGTGCAGCGAGTAGATAATGCTCATCTAATGGCATCTAAGTGATGGAAAATTTGAACAAAGATGCTTTCAGACTATTTGGAGGTGCGAGCAGAGAAATTTAAGAGATGACAACAAGGAGAGCTCAGATCTCCATCAAGGAGGTTCTGGTGTCATTGCAGTCGGTTTATTTGTTTAGTTAGGGACAATTAAAATGGTGGTGCGGTATCACTTTGGTTGTCCAATTTTGACCTCATATTTTTGATGAGATATGATTTCAATGTGATGTGGTTGTCATTCAGCACAATATTTAAACCTCAAACAAAATCTTTTCATTCTAACTCATCGGGTCGCTTTCAGCCCTCAAGCGGCAATCAATGCTCAACAGTGCTTTTAGAAACGGATACACGGGATCGCATTAAAAGAGTGAAAACGAGAATGATTAATACCCTGTTTTTGATCCAGCAGGAACCAGAGGTGCCGGTAAAATTACTGATTCAACTCAAGTAAAAAAAAAAGGAGAGTATGAAATATATCAACTCATTCAATGGCAGTCGTTTTCAAAGCAGATTTGCGTTTCTTGCCAGATGCTTTTGAGCATTGTGACTCAGAATATTTCGTTCGGTGACAATGCAGTATAAGCACGGGAACTCTACTCTTTTATTTCACCTGAAATAAAAGCTTGTTTCAAGCTTTTTCCATTTTCAGTAATCAGCAGTCGAATATGGGCTAGTTTCGCCCAGCCAAAAAACCATCACTTTATTGACCAAAAACTGGAGAAAACAAACCTTTAGTAACATTTTTTGTTGCTTTTATGACACCAGAAACAATAAAAAAGAAACAAAACGAAATAAAACGAGGCTGAGAAAGCTTTGCCTTTGATAGCAAAATAATTGACCGATACACAACTAAGAAACGTGCCATGAGCGATGCAGATCTCCTCACGGCTCGAGTTGAACTTCATCATCTCTTCACTTCTTGACTTGTGTCATCTTTTCTCAGTCACCACACACACGTTCTAGAAAACGACCACAATGCATACTTTGTTGGGTTGTGAGGTTGCTAAACTTGTCTAACTGTAATCCTCTTCCTCATAATCGACTTGGCACTGATCTTTATCTTCACCTCAAAAGCTGTGCTGATTTCAACTAGAAAATTATGCAACCTGGCCATCTATAAGCATCTGTGAGTCGTGACAATGAAAAAAAATATATTTTATTACTTACCACCACTGCACTGATCTCTTAAGTTAGGAAAGTGACAACAGTGTAATCTTTTTAGACAGACATTTAGGCAGACACGTGCAACCGGAACAGTTTTACAGATACTGGCTCTGTCGCGAGTACAAGTAAAAAGTTGCCAGAAATATAAATCTGGTAATCAAAAGTCCAGATAATATTTGTGCTTCCTGACTTCCCATCACTGCCTGCAGACAGAAACATGAGAATCACGGATCATTGAGAAGAACAAACGAGGGGCAGATGCTAACCACAAGAAGCCATCGCTCTCCATGACTAACGTCAGAAACAGAGAAGGCAATCAGACAAAGTTAATGGAGAGCCAAGTGACAGAAGATGGAAAATAGAACTTGGTGTCAAAACAAGGGGGAAAAAACCATCATGTTGACAAGCAGTATGCGACATGGGACAATACGCTTTGTCTTGTGGTATTATGTCCTCGTCAGGGTCTTTTGTGGAGCTGCCTCGTTCAAAATCAATAAACAGCCATGACGTTTGAGTTTGACAACGTTGCCAACTGAACGTCTCTGCAAATTGAATCCATGTAAAGTACATTTTTGTTAACTGCAGTGTCACGCGCACTTCCGGGTGGCAAAAGAAACAAGTCATTGAGAAAACAACACAAATAGCTTAAAGAAGTGAAGTGCCTGTTGAAAAGATGTTAAGTGAAGTAAATTGCTTGTCGGGGAGACAAAACGTTGGATATAATTTACATTTCAACAGCTAAATTTATTCACCAAAAAAAAATTTGGTCTGCCATGATTCTTCAAGAACAGGCTAGTTAATTGACTTTTCGGTTGCTCACCGGAAGCTCAGACCGCTTCACTGAGACAATCGCAATTAGCATCTGATAGTTGAGCTCGAGGAACCACACGAATGTTCAAGGCAGCACCACAACCAAAAGCCGGAAAGGAGACAGTCCTTATGGTGGACGACTACCGTGACAGAATGGAAGGGAGAAAGTTGAGCAAAACCCACCAAAGCGTGTCAAATGACAAGAGCTAGCCAGTTAGCTAGCTTGCAAGAAGGGAGCTAGCGGTCCCAGCCTTGGAGGATTCTCTGGATCTTGAAAAATCAGTCAAAAGACTCGACAACAGCTGACAACGTATGAAAGTATGCAGTGAAAACGGTGGCCAGTCAAAGACACCAAATCTTAACACGTTGGTTCATTCGATTTCAGGAGAGCGATTTCATAGAAAGGGTCACAGTCACAGGGAACTTGCTCAAAACTTGAAGATTTGCTTATGACTTGCAAATGTCTGAGTTGTCCCCCCCCACCCCCAGCTCTGTACCCACAGTCCAATTCCATCTTATTTCCCACGAGCGGTGAACTCACCACGATGAGGTTCCACATGCGAGCCGCCTCGGCCACAATGGTGGAAACGCCGCTGCAGCCGGGCATCAACACGATCTTGATGGGCTCCGTGTACAGCAGGTCGTAAAGCAGCTTGGTGGACTCACCTGGGTCGCACTGGAAGGACAAGAAAAAGCATCAGGAGAAAGAGTGTGGATGGACAGTGTCTCCCCACTACATAAGGTTTTAACAATGTCCAAAGTTCTGAATTGTCATTCTAATCGTTGCAACTTTAATCAGATCAACACATTCAGATTGCAATCTTTTTTTTTAAATATCAAAGTAAAAGCCAAAAATTACACTTTGGGTTTTTAAACTTTTAACTTGATTTTTTTTCTCATTGTTTCAAAAACTAAAAAAAAACTTTAAAAAAAAGCATCAATACAAATAAAACGTATTACAAGTTTAAACATATTCCAATTGTAGATGTGTTTTTCCAAAATGTCAAAACGAAAAGAAAATTTTAGATTTTTGTTCCCCCCCCCTCATTTCTACTTTTTGACCCATTTAAACCATTCCAACTTTATACTGTTCATCTTATCCCAACCACATTTTTTCTAAATTTCAAAATAAAAGCCACAATGCATCCCCCTATCATTTCTACATAATTTTGACCTATTCAAACCATTACAATTCACACTGTTTAGCTTCTCCCTACCAATTTTTTTTCAAAATTTCAAAATAAAAGCAACATTTCGATTTTTGGTAAAAACCCTCTAACTTCTACATTTTTTAAAACTAATTCTAAACAATGTTAAACTGTTTCGCTTACAGTTTGTGCAATTGCATTCTTCTCCAAATCTAGTCTTTACGTCATTTATTTTTAATATTAATGTTGCAAGATGACATTGAAAGGCCATTCAAGGGTTTTTGGATCCTCGTTTGTGGTATATTTACATCTTTAACTCTTACTATAGACAATTATAAAAATTCTTATGAGGAGCGTGAATTATTCACAGGAGGTTTACTGAATTTGAGTTTGATACGCTTTCAGTGTAATTGACAGCATGGGAGGAATGATCGGTAGCCCGCCGCCTGCCGCCGTCACTCCTAAACTGTCCTGACACGTGTGATGATTCAGCCCCGCGGAGGCCTCGCAAACACAATAGAGACTCTCCTGACGGGTGTCACAAACAATCAGCGGGCTGTGACGGGGCTCCTAATTCAGGACGGTTGTCTCGCCGCCACCGTCCCAGATTGTCTCGTTTGAGCTAACGAGTGAAAACGACGTCCTCGAATGCGAGTAAGAAGCACAGCGTGAGACAACGACAAAAAATAAATTAAAAATGCAAGATCGTAATTTTCGGACTTTGCCGCAGCGTCGACAGCACCCGAGGCAGGAAAGCAAATGAAAGTGCAAATAGTGGCAATATGCACATGCCAAAAGGATGCAACTGCGTCATATAATGAGCTGATGGAAAAACATACTAGTGCTCACTTTAGATAGACATTGATCACATAAACTGGCTGAAATGAGCGTAATAATTGAAATGATGAACGGGCCTTCACACCCCATTTATCATAGAAGAGCGTTGAATTGAACATCAAATACCTCATCCGCCGCCCACATTAGATGATGTAGGGGGGTAACAAAAAAATTGAATTGCCATTAGCACTGAATGTGAAAGGCATACACAAGACCTGAAATTCACACAAAATGGCTGCTTCAAACTAAAATGGCGGAATTCCCGTTCAATTTGTGTCACGGATCTTTGAGACATGCCTGTGATAGACGTGTCCGCCAATGTCGATCAATCGAACTGATGTCAGGCAGCGGCTCATTTGTTCAACTTTCTAGGAGGTGCGACTGAATGAGTTTTGGCAAGGGGATCATGTTGCGGACCTCTAAAAAAAACAAACAAACAAAAAAAACCATACACTTTTAGCACAATACACACCTGCACAGGAAATGTGTGATTGGAAACGCTAAGTCCGTCAAAAAGGCCAACATAGCCATTTGTAGTGTAAACGAATAATTTTAGCATGCCACATCAGTACTGCAGTCCCCCAGTGCTAACAGAATTAGCATTGACTTTGCAGTTTTGATGTCAAACCAGACGCGGCAATTTTCGCAAAGCCTGCGAGGCGGCATGGGCGATTTTTTCTTGCAATCAATCAGCACCTACAACCACTTCCTCCCCACGGGTGGTTTTGGGGCTTGATGGCCGCAATCAACCTGTGCAGGCTTCTTCGTGTCAACAAAGCTGCAAAGTGCAGACTCGCAGCTCGGGATTTACAATTGTTTCATGCAAAAATATTCATATTAAGTACGTGAGTGTCGACATGCAGACTGGATGTGTAGGGAAAATATCCCACTGCAATAAACTGGAGTTCACCGTCGTTAGTGTCACAATCTACAATCTTAATACGCGACAAATGCTAATGAACAACACTTTAATGTCATCATCACCACTAACTGTTTTGACATTTTCACGTAAAAATCACAGCGCACACACACATGCAGACGCACGCGCGTCATAAATAATTGTCTCAGCTACATCTCCTACGTAGCACTTAGCAATCGAAGTTGCTAAGACACCACTAATAGGCTCTAATGATGATATATATGAAACACGAGGTGTTAAGATAAGGGCCTGTGGGGAGAGCGGATGCCTTTCCATCATGGTGCTATGCTCCTCATTTAACCCTTAATTACGACTAGCCGAGTCCCGCCTGGCTGACCAGCAACCAAGCGAGAAATAGTGCGTCACCGCTGCCAATTAAAACAAAGTGTAGGGGGTGGGGTGGGGGAATGTTGAAGGGGAAACGGGGGAGGGCAATGGAGGAAGAGCATTTTTTTGTTGTCGAAAACACCTGATTCTGAATTAAAAGCATTTCACTTTTACTCATTAGAAATTGTAAATATGTCTTTTTTAACATGAAAAAAGATTGAAAACTACTTTTCAATAAAAAAATGTTGACAAAACATTTCAATATTTATATTTTATTTGATCTTTTAGAAAAAAAATCACTGGTAAAATTATGACGTGTCAAATACAAGAATTATTTTTCTTTAAAAAATATGCTACTTTTTGTATTACTTTTTCAATCATTTCAATCATTTAATTTACTTTATGTCTACTGCTCATTAGAAAATGAGACTTTTTTTCATGGGGGCTAAAAAACACTACATTTGGTTGAAAAATATTGTAATAAAACGTCACTCAAGTAATATGAATAGTATTGAAAATGTGAGACTTTTTAATAAAAAAAAACATCTTATTTTAACCAGAAATAATGTAATTGATAAAATTGGGGTTTCCCTCACCCCCCAAAAATCTTAATTTCATAAAACCACTTAGTAAGGAAAAAAATAATACTTTTTCAGGGGGGGGGGGATATTAAGAGCCACCGCCTCTCAATCATGGTACACCGCCCTCGATTTAACCCGTAATCATTTGCGGCGCCTCACCTGGCTGACTGGCAACCACATGGGGGGATGGGGGTGGGTCATGCCCATCAATTAAAACAAAGCTTCAGAAGCATCCTATCTCACCGCATCCGTACGCGGCATCTGCACTGTCTCGCTGTGTCGCTGTTAATAATTCATCAAAGTTGGCAGTCTGGGCTTTGATGTCGCCATGGCAACGGCCATCGGCTGCCGCGTGTACGGGTGTCTTAGCATGTGTGGATATCCGTGTACATCGAGAGGTGCCGTGGCCTCAAAAGATACACCGATCCACCCCTGCCACAGGAGGATTAAACACCGGGCTTCATGAATATTGCATGCGTGACACGCAGCCTGATGCTTCACACTTGAGTGCACTCAAGTATTTCCCGACCTCGTGTCCCAATTTGTATGTTTTGCTACTCGTGTTCAGTAGCAGTTGTTTTACAACTACCGTCATTATATTAATAACAGGAGCTCATCCAAGACGTTTGGTGTTATTATGTTACCATTAAGGTAAATGATTTTCATCACTTTATGGGTTGGTTGAACATTTTGATGTTTACATTCAGTGTTTAATTCTCGATTGTTGTATGCTCTGTTTGTATGAGTTGACGCATTGTCGGTTTGTTTCAAGGTTTGGAATTGCCGAAACCCTTTTATGCACCCTGTAAATCACAGGTGTCAAACTCAAGGCCCGAGGGCCAGATGTGACCCGCCACATCATTTTAAGTGGCCCGCAAACGCAAATCAAAGATGACATCTTCCACGATACTTGCTAAAATGTGTACCAAAACTTCAAATTTTCATAACAAGTCAAGTACAACTTTATTGTCAAATGCGCTGTATGTGCAACATACAGCACAGATGAAATTTCCTCCCTCTCAACCAGACAATAAGAGGAGCCGCTGCGGGTGCCCGCGCCGCCATCAATATCAAGGATGAGAGTTGCTAGTGATGAAAAAATCTGAAAATCAGCCAGGGTCTGGGGGCCGCAGGCTGAGTGATAAGCCTTCGCATTGATACTGTTCGAAGTCGACAAAATATTTGCATAACAATAGAAACAATATACTGTTCTCGAATTTATATTCGCAAGACAACAAATGTGTATCAATACAGTGCTACCTCTACTTACGAAACTAATTGGCTCTGGAAGACATTTCTGAAGTAGAAAATTTTGTAAGTAGAGACGCATTTCCCATGTAAATGCCCATATGCGTAACGTAAAACTATCGGAAAGCCTCATGGCGCGAGGGACGAATGACGAGGACGTTGTATCGGCACGGATCTATCTACACTCATAGACACATACAGTAGCGGTCATGACAGAGCAGCTATGTATGTTGCGTTCAGGAAACTCGGAACTGCAAGTAGCAGCTCACACTGTATTTTTACCTTTCGTATCTTGAAATTTCTTTCGTAAATATTTTCCTGTTGAGGCGTTTTGTAACTAGAAAATTTCGTGTGAAGAGACGTTTGTAAGTAGAGGTACCACTGTACTGAAAGACGAGCATTTACACAAATCCTGTTGTACTTCTCGGCTGCGCCCGTCTGCACGAATGCTGAGAGACTATTGCTGTGCGTCATCAAACTATGACATGAGAATACTGTCATGAGAATCAAGCATACCACACAACTGTTGGGTATAAATGCTGAGAGACAAGCCTTCACACGATCTATTGTTATAAACCATATAAAATGTATTTGGATGAATGCTGAGACAATCCCTCATATTAAAACCGTATGGGCCAACAAAATAGAAGTGAATACTGAAATTCAAGCATTGAAATACACCATTCATTTCTTTTTACTTAATGGCTTCAATTTTCAACTTCAATTGAATGCTGAGGCACGAGCGTCGTCATCCCACAAGATGAATATTTGCCTGGTTGTGAGAGACGACAATGATAAGCCGGAAGGGAAATATTGCGGCTAATGAATCCTGGCTAAGGCGCTCATTGCCATGCGAGCCACCTCAACTCCACTTTGTCAATTACAAAAGGTGGAAAACACGCAGTTGTCCCCCTCTACTCGCCTACACACCCTTGCTTACACAAATGACTAAGTGGCCAGGCGGAGACAACACATGTGTGAATGTTTCTTTCCGCATGAGCGTGTGTTTTTAGTGCGTGCAAATTCGCGTGAACGTCCGCGTTTGTCTGTGGTCGAGTGTAAGTGACTTTGTAAGTGTATGTGTGTTTCAGTTTATATGAGAGTTTAAGTGTGTTTAACCCTTTCAGGCACCCTGTAACTCGATAACATACTGTAGTAACCGCTGTCCCTCAAAGGGTTAAGTATAGCATGTGCTTAATTGTACCAAGTACAAGCCAGAGGAGGCGAAATAACCGATGACAACGTTCGATTGCGCCTTCTGCAAATGTAATCACTGCCGCGTAACCTTTGATTTCAGTCCGGACAGTAGAAATGTCAGGGGACTCGGTTTAGTGCCTGTGGCTCTCCCTGTGTTTATGAGTGCATAAGTATGTATGTTATTTTGCTGGACATTGTCTTCAAGACTTTATACGTGTTCAAGTGTTTGTTTAAGGGTGTGCCCGCGTAAGTGTGTTTGAGCGTTGAAATGTGTGCGTTTAAGTGTGTGTTTATGTCCTACCGCGGGCGACAGCCATTCTGTCGTCCGATCGCCGTGGAAACTGCACATGGAATTGTTTTTTTTCTGTAAGTTGGTGTTCGCTGCGGCACACACACACACACACACACACACACACACACACACACACTTTTTGCATTCATCAACAAAAGAACAGGAAACACACACACACAATTGATGCATACGTCTTGATTTGTACACACACATTTTGAATCGTGCTTTGCTGCAAGAGCGACTCTGTTGCCATGCCAACGCACGCACACACACACACACACAAACACACACATTCCTATTGCGATTCCAATGCAGAGACATACTCACCAATCAGAGTATAGCAACTGAGAGCGTATGTTCCACTCAAAGTGCTGTTGACAAATGCACGTCGGGGCAATGACCAATTCCACTTATCGTGACCTATTACACTTGTATTTCTGCGAGTGACATTTTCAAGTAGTGATTGATGGGTGTGGGAAGTGCGTTTGCACTTTTGGCACGTCTAATGAGGGGCTTGTGCTATCGATCCGTCATGCCATGGAGAAATGTGACAAATAACATTACATCAGGCCAGGTATGACCCCATCCCAAAAACATATTTTTATTATTGTTCTGCCCATTCGTGGGACATCCTACCGCTTCTAAATTAATATAATTAATTTAAAATATTAAATAAAGCCCAACTGAAACATTCCAACACAAAGGAATTCTTGACAATATTTCCAAAATTGCCACTTTTGAGACTTTGCAAAACATTCAAATAAATGCCTTTTCAAATTAAGAAATATTTTACATGTTGACCTTTTCCTTCCACATAGCCTGACCGAAAAGCAATCCAACTTCAACTTGTTCAGCTAATGCCTAACACCTTGTCAATATTTTTGTATCACTTCTCCCAAATTGTACACATTAAAATTCCCTAATAAGGCCATATTGACCTCCTCCTTCTACTGTTCTTGGTCAATTCCTGCCCTTCCAACTACTCTCACATTCTACATTTGAACAATTCTATGTGTCAACAATCCACCTAATTTCATCTGTATAAATCCTTTATATGACACCACAACCATATGTTTATTATAATACAAGTTTGTCTACTACTACTGGACAAATATTCATTGCCTCCACAAATTTTGTCAATTTGCATGTTTTGAGCTGATATGGGTAAGAAACACATTGGATTTTGGTGTGCGCTTGTTCATCGAAATGGGTTATATGGTCACAGAGCATTTCAACACGGTGCCAGGTTGACCACATCATTAGGTACAGGCCAAATGCTGTCTTCAATGCGCACTGAAAGATGTTTATGATTCTGGTTGGAATTTGATGGTTTCCAATATTTTTTACACTGCCGGGTAGCTAAAAAAAATCCCCACATTTGCATTTATAGAAATAAAATTAATGCATTTTAAAAAATGCATTTAAAATTATTAAAAGAATTCAAAACAAAATAGTATTTTTAAAAAGTTTTTGACATTTTTACCGCCTTATGTTGTTAAAAAGACCAACCAAAAATGTGTTTCAAATATCTCCGCCCCCCCAAAAAAATCATAAACTTTTTTTTTTTTTACTGTAAAAAATACAAACAAACCATGACTCAAAAAGAGTACTTTCTAATATTTTCACCCACACTAACAACAAAACTATAATCCCCAACAGCCCACACCACCCCCTGAAAAAAAAAGGTTTTGTTTCGGTTTCAATGATAAATAAATAAATACATAATAAAAACTGCACCCTGGGTTCTAAATAAATGAATTATATATGAAGCGGAATAGAAAATGAATGGATATAATCACAATAAACTCGTCACATTGCAAAAGAAAAATGACAACCCCAAAATATATCAAAACACTGCAAGCTCATTAACCAACAACAACAACAAAAAATGTACAAATGTGATAATAGATAATAAATAGATAATAGAGCTACACGCCTGCTCGCTATAAAGCAATCAACAATAACAAATGAATGAAAAATAAACACTTTAATTTTTTTTAATTGCTCGAATAATATAGTAAACCCAAAACTGCCAACCAGAGCAACAATAGTAACAACAACAAAAAAATCTAAACTACAGCTAAATGAATTAGAAAAAGCAAGCGTATTTATCTCTCAACTGGACTGTGCAGGCGTACCTACCTGTCAAACTCCCTCAAATATTCTTTGTAATCTTTTACATGCAACAAAACACACAAAGCATGCACCAAAGACCCAGAAGGAGAGCGGGACTCACCATGCTGTCATAGTGGATGAGCTCCAGCTCGTAGTCGGGCAGGATGTCGCTGCGGTTGTTGACCAGGTCGAGCGCCATCTGGGCGGAAGGCATGCACGCCTGGCCGCCGGGCCAGCCACCGCTCATTGGGAACAGCGCGCCGATGTACAGCTTCTTCTTGCCTGTGCACGGCCGCGCGCACAGCAGCAGTAGCGAGAAGAACAAGTAGGAGACGGTCAGAGAAGCCCGGAGGAATGGCGCGCGCCACCGGGCAGACGCGCGACTCGCAAGCATCACTTCGACAACACGTGGATGATAAAGACCGGAAAACCAAATGTCAACAATTACATAGTCAAGTCAAATGAGCACTAAGCCACCTCAGGACAAAAACTAAACTAACAAACAAAAACCCAAAAAACAATACTGGGCCAATCTCGCCACTTTGCTGCTGCTGTGCATCAATCTTGAAATGTGGTGACAAGTGTGAGATTCACCACTTTTAGGCAAAGGAAAAAAAAGGCGCGAATGAGATACCAGGTGCAGAGTGTTGATTGGGAGAAGCTGGAGCCCCCACCCCATTGGCTCCCCCAAAAGAGAGAGAGAGCGAGAGAGAGAGAGAAAGCAGTCGTGTGTGTGCGTGTGTGTAGTTGTAAGGAGTGGAAATAGCAGCAGAAGGGAGGCAAGCAACATCTCCCCCTCCTGTAAGGCTGTCGTGTTGAAAACAGATGAAAAGATTTGCAGCGGAAGAGGAAGCAGGGTCTGATCTGCACTGCATCGCTCCCCTGTGTGTGTGTGTGTGTGTGTGTGTGTGTATACGCAATACCTGCTGAAAGATTAGCTAATGAGTCAAACGCTGAGTCTAACTTAATTTGATCACATTTTAGATTCCTTTTCCGTTTTTTTTTTGGGGGGGGGGGTTGGTTGATGTCAGCAGTGTGCAACATAAGGATGCAATGCAAACAAACAACCTCACAGAAAGTGTTATGAACTAATGTGCTGCCGTGGACGTGTTTGTTCATCGACTTGAATTCAACCATTTCTTGCCATCGATGAATATATTTGTCAAGTATGTTTCTTTTTTTCAGCAGGGAGGCGTGGAAGAGGGTCTGTGAAATTCAGCACTGTAATGAGGAGCTGATCTCTGTAGATGCATCACTTTGGATTTGAAAATCAACCAAGGCTTTTCAGTAGAAGAAAAAGATGAGGAGTTAAATCAGGGTGGCGAAATGAATTGTTATTTTGACATCAAAATCCCTTTGTTGTTTTAAAGAGTGGGGTGTCACAAAAGAAATAAAATTGTTGTCCAAGTCACTGTTTTGTTCAACATGTTTCTTTTCACAAAAAGCTCCTCTTGACTTGTGGTTAAAAAAAATAATAATTGTGGTGAAACCAAACCATGTTCGACTGTTGATTACTAAAGAATAGAAAAATCAAGAACATATTTTTTCTTTTCTTCAAGTCAAAGATGAGTATACTATTTCTTTTGATAAGTTCAGTGATTGTATTGTTACAGAACAAAACTACTGGCAATATGCATAACTCTGCTTTGGAAACGTGAATTAATTAAAAACCAAATAACACAACACACAATCGCTCATAATATACCAACTTTCAAATATGAGTAAGTAGGGTATAATGGTATGGCAATAACAAGATTGGTTTTAAGGTTCACGCTGGGTATTGTCCACAAAAAAAATGCTAATTATGTTTTAATTGTTATAAATACAACTCTGCATAACATTCATTCATTCATTCATTCATCTTCCAAGCCGCTTGATCCTCACTAGGGTCGCTGGGGGTGCAGGAGCCTATCCCAGCTGTCTTCGGGCAGGAGGCGGGGGACACCCTGAATCGGTTGCCAGCCAATCGCAGGGCACACAGAAACAAACAACCATTCGCACTCACACTCACAACTAGGGACAATTTAGAGTGTTCAATCAGCCTGACACACATGTTTTTGGAATGTGGGAGGAAACCGGAGCACCCGGAGAAAACCCACGCAGGCCCGGGGAGAACATGCAAACTCCACACAGGGAGGCCGGAGCTGGAATCGAACCCGGTACCTCTGCACTGTGAAGCAGACGTGCTAACCATTGGACTACCGGGCCGTCTGCATAACATTGTATCCTTATTAAAGTTAGATAAAACAAAGAAAAACAAATGTTGATCAACTTGCAACATAGAATAACTTAACATTGATTTTTAGTTTGTAACATTTGATCTTAATCAATTTGCCTGAACTTAAAAAAAAAAACATGAAATGAGAGTGCCACTCCCATCTTCTGCAGAGGATTTGTAATTACACTTTACTGTAGCATGCACTGTTATCACAAAGACAAATCACCTTTAGCCCTGAAGTGATGTTATCCCAATATCAGAGTATCTATTAGTACCGGTAATCCTTGTGGAACACCACAAGACATCCCTTCCGTCCATCCATTCATCCATTTTCTAGTGTGGTTGTCCTCATTAGAGTCTCACGGCATGACTGTTTTAAATTTTAACTGTACAGTATACATTACTTTGACTGAAAAGAAGATAAACTGTTTGGGGTACACTTTCCTAAAATGAAAATATTGAAGTGACTGCGCACAGTACGGAATCTTTCTTTAATTTGAGAATTTACTACCAGCAATTTTTTTATGTTTCATTTTAAAAGCAATTGAAAATGTAGCCAAAGTAAACCACGGCATGTACCCAACTGTGATTTCATTTTTGGTTCAGCGTTCCCCTACTCCGACTTTACACCTATGAGTGAGTGTGATACGAGGACGCCGGGTTTTCCCAAGCGCCATTATCCGAGTGTCTGTGCTATGGAGGCGATTGTCATTGTCTGGCATTTGCCTTCCACTTCCTCGTGCGACCGTCCGATCATCCATCAATTATTCAGCGCTGAACTTTATGTGCAGCTCAACTGGAGCTCGCTCTATGCGTGTGTCTGTTTCTGTTTTTAAGACCCCCGGTGGGATAGATGGTAGCCTGGACGGTTCTTTTAAAGGTTGGAATTATCTCGAGCTTTGCACATCGTATGTGTGAAGGGGGACAATTCATGCATAAGGCACTAAATTCTCAACTCATCTCAACCTCTGAATATTGGGCTGTCATTGACTAATCTTTTCATAATTGACTATTCCATTGACTACTCAGAAAATCGACTACTCCGGGCTGTGCGAATATGGTTTCATTGGCTTACTCAAGTTAACCAATGTTTTTTCTTCCATGAGCTCTCCGATCCAAATAGTTGAGGAGCCTTTGGAGTACTCTGGAATTTTTTTGCAAGATGAGTTATGTTATACTAAAGCAAACTCTCCCACAAGCCATCTGTGTGTACTGACCCTGAACTGTTAGCCGCCGATAAAAACAACAATCCATGATGATGATGTTTTTTTTTTGCATCATCCTGCAAACTAACCATCAGAGTTGCTCAGAGATGCGAGAAATCTATTTCCGCAAATTGCAAGCATCCATCTTTACATCTCTCCGCCACCTCCCACCCCCGAGCGCGCCACCTCCACCCACTTACTGCCACCTCAGCGGGAGAAAGGTTAATACCAATAACCGGCTCCTGTCTGCCTCTTGGCTTTACACCGGGACAAACGGAATTACTCAACAAAACAAAAACCCCAGAACTATAAATGATAACAATGACTAGAATGATCAACACAGTAAAAAAAAGTATTTGGCAAATTCTATAATGCACAAACATAAATGGTGTTACAGTTATGCAATGCAATCGCTCCTCATCACTACCTTGTAGAAAATAAATAAACACAACAACTAGAAGTCATGCACAGCATCAAAAAGTAGTCCACGACATCCTCGGTCATGCGATCATTTGCACAATGTATGCGTGACAAAATTTATTGTGAAGATCTTTCCTGTTTTTTTTTTTACATGATAACCAATAGAAATAAACACAGCAGCTCGAAATAATCCACAGGGCAAAAAAAAAAAAAAAATTGGGATGGGGGGTCATTTTTGTCACCTGTTCATTCACGCAATTATGGTATTGGATTCATCATATTCAGACTAAAATTCCAAAAATAACTGCCACCTCGCACAACAGAAATAAACAGCAGCACAAGAAATAATCCACAAAGAATGGGAAATTGCTTCCGAGTCTGTCACATTTCAAATGGCGACAATTCTCGTTCTCTATCGCCTACCTCCGCAAGGCAATTAGCGGCAATCTCATGAAGACACCCAATCTCCATCGAGCTGAAGAATGACAATTAGCTTAGTGATGAGCAAAGTTAATGGTCCTCATCCTCGCGGCACTTAACCACCATTTTACAACGCTCCCTGGGGGAGGTACTCAATATCACTAATGTCTACATTGTCATGTACACACTTAAGTATGACCCCCAATGAAACTACTGTGCTTTGCTATAAGGGATTTGGAGGTAGTGCTCTCATATTTGAAACGTCATACGTTATTTTTATTATTTACCAACATTTCTTTTTTTTAAATTTTAAGCTTAAAAAAAGTGTTACAAAATGATCTATAAAATATCATTTTAAAAAATTATTTAACAGCTTTAAATGTTGGTATTTGATGAAGAATAGAATCACTTTAAATCAAGGGTCTCAAACCTCGATCCCCGAGTGCCGCTTTCCGGGATGTTTTAGATGTTTCCTCCTTCAACTCACATCATTCCAATGAGCAGGCTCCTGCAGAGCTGATCATTGGAATGAGGTGCGTTGGAGGAGGGGAAACATCAAAAAAAAATTTCATGAGTAAAATATTTTATTTGTCAGACAACCTGAAGAGTGAGTGACTATTTGAGGTGAAGTCATCAAAAGAGGACTTTCAGGAGTTAAAAAATAATCTTGCGGTCATGGCAATTTATTTCATAGAATAAAGAACATGACGTCACAGTAGTTGTCCTTTCCAGCTTTAAATGCTCACATTAAAATCATCTTCAGAGTGAATATCTTAAGTTACGTACAACGACGATTCTCATCAAACAAGACAATATCTGTCCATCCATCCATTTTCTAATTCGCTTATCCTCACAAGGGCTGTGGGTGTGCCGGACCCTATCCAAGCTGTCTTTGGGCAGAACTGATTGCCAGCCAATCGCAGGGCACACGTAGAAGAACAACTTTTCACGCTCACAATCACACCGAGGGAAAAATTTGGAGTGCCCAATCAACTTGCCATGCGTGTTTTTTGAATGTGGGAGGACACCGGAGTACCCAGACAAAACCCAACCAGGCACAGGGAGAACATGCAAACTCCACACAGGAAGCCCGAAGCCAGAATTGAACCCTGCACCTCTGCACTGTGAGGCAGACGTGCTAAGCAGACGCCCACCATGCGGCCAACAGAACATTAAAAACATTTATGAACAAGTGAGGAGTTAAATCAACTAAATTACTACAATTCAAAAATAATTCATACGGAAAATGTTATTTTCAAAGAACAACCGATATTATTTGACGGATTTCTCTTCAAAAAGAATGAGAACTCGTTTGTTCAAAAGGCTTTAGAGTTTAGACATTAGATGTCGGCTTTTTTAAAAGAACTTTGCTGCCCTCTTGTGGGCAATAAACAACATTACAGCTCTTAAATTGAGTCGACTGTGTGTCTGTTTTGTTACCGGCGTACAGTAATGAAACACAGTATGTGGATTATCGTTATTGTGGTTATTTTTATCGTGCGAGGTGGCGGTTATCTTTAACTGACAAGAGCATGATTCACACTATTTAAACGCCGCGTACATTGCGTTCTCAAAAATACGCCTGTGGGCGGCTATTTGTTGGACTTTGTGGATAATTTCTATCCGTTCTGTTGATCTTGATTCTTCAAATCGGTAACAAAGATGAATAATAGTACTGTAATTTATTACAATGGAATGTCTCTTACCTGTGTTGTTTTTGTCGTCTTCGGAAGACAGAAGCATAAAAAGGGGGGAGGGGGGGCATGTTAGAAGAAAAAAAGCAATGACAACACGGTCATGACAGATACCTTTGTACATGCTGTTCATCTTCAGTGCACACATAAAGTTTTAACATAGCCCAAGAACATCCTCATAGTAATTGTTTTGATCAAAATGTGTTCATAGCCTGTCTGATATGATGAAATTGAATAATTGTTTCAAAGTACAGGAAGTATTTGTTGTTTTACACAACTCGTTTTGGGATTAAAATGTAAGTTGAGGGGTTCGTAGGTTATAATGCTGAAATATAAAATGATAAAAATTAACAATTTAACAATGATGACAATTTTACGTAAACTCATCGCATCCTCACACTAAATACCCAGTATTAGATCCGCCATCATTTATTGTTTATTGATGATTGAAGGTCACCGCACATCAGGCTGTCAACAACACAACACTCCACCATGTTTCCAAACTGTTCGGAATTACGCAACCTACTTTCACATTGTCAGAGCTTTTTTGTTTTTTTAAACCAAAGATTCCCATAGCAACTTTAATGGTTGCCACGGCAACCCTAATAACCAGATGGCAAACTGTGGCTTTCTTTTACCAAATCCTCATTCATTTGCACGTATGTGAGCAAATTGTACACTGGAATGGAGCACTGACATGGATGCTACTTACCTAAAGGGAAGGAACAGAATATATTTCCCGAGAAAGCTCAGATGCTGCAATGTGTACAGCAATATGTTGGAGATATTCTACCAGTCTATGATCACAAGTACCATCAATTTGTCTGATATCTGCTGAGGCGTCAGCATCAGTATCAGGGATGCCACATTTCCCTTCATGAATTGAGATTCCCCTGAGGTAAAAAAAAAACAGTCTTATGGCGAATGTATAAAAATATGCTTGACATGTTATGACAACCGGTTCAGCCATTTTTTTGTCTCAAGACGATCAAGTAGTGCCACAATGTTCTGGGGTGTCATACAATTCCACTGAGACCTATAGAAATACATTTTGACCAACATGACATAAGCAATTGGTAAAGTCAGAAAGTATTGTACATAATCATTTGCGTGGATGTACCTAAGCATTTGAAACTTATTCCAAAGCAATGAGAAACTGCTTTTGGTTTGCACAAGTGACACAATGATGTGAAAATTGAATTTCTCAAAATTCAATTCTGATCCGAGATACCTATTCAAGTCAACAGTATTTATAGAGCACTTTCAAACAGCCATCGCTGCATACAAAGTGCTGTACATGGAGCGATTTAACATACACAATAAACAGTCAAACGAATCAGTAATAAAGGCGGTAGAAAGCACCAAGCAGTAAAATCAAGAACAAATCTAAGTCATGCTGAGGTCGAACGCCAAAGAATACAAGTGAGTTTTGAGGATATGCACAAAAGCAACTGATGTTTCTTGTGATTTGCATATACAATCAATAAAAACACCGACAGAGGTTGCAGAGGTCAGGTGTCAGTTGGGAAGCCCACACTGAGTGGCTTCATTGAAAACTGTGCCTCCTGCCGACAGAGAAAGACAATCTGTTCCTGTGTTCTAGCCTTTGTCGATCGTCCAAGCAAACATCTCTGAAACATGTTCATCTTTTACACCATTTACGATTCACTTACTGTACATAATTACTCACTTGGTGTGAGGAAAATGCTTGAGGACAATGTGCTATAATGGAAACGTATTTCACATGTACAATCAATAGTCTGCATATTAATGTCCGCACTTTACACTGATGACACCATTTATATATATATTAGTCCTCTGTTCAAACTGACGTCACTGTGCAATGTTCATCTTACACGCAATGAGTATTGAGAGATTTTTTGCATGCAAAATACATAATAGTATACTCCAAAGTATAATTGATCACTAAGTCATCATATATTAGAGACTTTCCCTTTGCAATTGATGTTGGAATGGCTCAAGCATCAAATTTAACTCTCTGTCTTCTTCACTCCCTGAGGGATTTTTTTTCTTATGTTCTGTTGGTTTTTCGTATTTTGGTGTAACTGTGAATATTGCTGCTGTGACAATCTAATTTCACTCATGGGGCAGGCAGGCAGGCAGACAGACAGACAAATAGATCGATAGATAGATTAGAAAAAAAATCAACCAAAATCGAGGTCATGTAATCTGAAGGTTGAAGATGCATGGGGACCCAAAATTGGAGGAATTTTTTTGTTATTCCAATATGGATTTAGATGGTCCGACAAAAACTGTATGATAAGTGCTTGTTCCAGATCCTCTGTATTTAATTTTTGTTAGCTTTGTCCGTGTTCTATGTTATGTGTTGTGTTTATTATTTTACTTTGTTGACTGTTTTGTTAAGCGCTTTGTTACAGCTGCCGCTGTTGTGAAAGCGCTATATAAATCAGCATGTATTGTATTGTATTGTATTGTATTGTATTGTATTGTATTGTATTGTATTGTATTGTATTGTATTGTATTGTATTGTATTGTATTGTATTGTATCATAGTGTTACTCACAGAGGCATATGGGCTTGGGAGCGTCCCATTTTCCCAGTTTGGTGCAGTGGCTGACGTTGCGTCCCTCCAGAATGAAGCCACTGTGGCAGCGGTAATGCAGAACCGACCCCTCAACCGGGGGCCCTGGGGGTCTCACTGTCACCTGGCCGTTCTCCAGAGACGTCCACACGCGAGGACACAGCAATACTGACAAAAAGAACACGTGTTAGCAGCACACACCTAAAGAGGCTAACAAGTCAAGCTACAACAGCTACAAGCTTAAAACGTCACTTTACATACTTTTCAACGTAGCATTGATTATTTGAAGCAGTTGCCCAAATAGGCCGTTGTTATGAGCATTTTTAGTTGTGTGTTAGCAATAGCTACATAGCATTAGCATCATTTTACTTTTAGATGATCTTCATACATGCTCTATTCACTTTTTAGCTCCAGTGCTGTGTTAGTAATAGCATTCATTTTGTGTTGATTCACCATTATTTATCTTTAGACGCCTCGCAGCCATAATAACACCGAACCAATACATCTGGGTTAATTCGATGGATTGAAGGATTGAATATTGCTAAATGCTAATCGCGCCTCCGTTAACACACTCAATGTGACTGCTATGCTGATGCTTAGCATTAAGATTAGCCACATTCTTTGTTAGATGTTTTAAGATTATTTAAAATCACATCATTTAAGAAAATAATTTACCAATTGAATTGGCATTGTTAGCTGTGATTGTCATGTGGATACAACAAAACCCAAACCAGGTATCGTAGTTAAATGAGCAAGAAAAGCTAAAAGGCTAACATAGCTACCAAAGCACACGGTCAAAGTAACATCTAAAAATGAAGATAACTTGTAAAATGATTTCCCATTGGTGTGAAACTCAATAAAATGTATTTTGGGACCCACTTAAAGTGACAGGCACCATTAACAGATTATTTGGAACATTTTAGTCTTTGGTTAGCTTATTTGAAAATGGCGGCAGGGGTTCTTTTTTTTTTTTTTAAATCTGCTGTGTGTGTGTGTGTGTATAGACTGTTCTCCTCCGGCATGTAAACCAATTTTCTGTGAAAGCCACCTAATCTGCAGTTTTCTATTTTTTGCAAAAAGAAGCATTACTTGAATGTAATGGACTCTGGAAATTCTTATTAGGAACATAAAAGAATAAAAATCAACAAAGGATTTCATCGCATCGCTGCCCCCAAAACATGACCTGAATAGAAATTTCACACTGGCCTTTTTTTCTTTTTTTTTTTACATAACTAAGTGGAAGACTGTCTTTTTTTACCACCTTGAGGGATGTTTTTGATCCAGGTTTTTTAGTTTGTTTCCATAAAGCTTTATTTTGTTACTTTCCACAAAGCACTCATAAGTGAGTTTTGAGGGAGTGAGATGCTTCATTTTCGTTCTGATTTCCGACATGGCTCCTTGAGACTTTTTCATGTCCACTCAATTTCGTGTTGTCTTGTTTGTGTATCAGCCTAAACTGGCTGTTTCAAACAAAAATGGCAGACTTCCTGTTCACTTTCAGGCATGCAATGTTTTCGTGTGTCCCGTCACGACAGATGTGCTGTATTTTGTGCCATTTTGTTTAAAGATGAAACTTAAAGAAAACCAATGCAGCTTTCGCATCCCCATACCCGAATACAAATAAAGACTTGGGTACTCACGACAGCTGCTGTGCTGCGTCATGTCTGTCCACGTGCCGTTGGGTAAACATTTCCTGACTTTAGGCCCCACAATCACACGGTTCCCACGGCAGATGTACTCAATCTCGTAATCCACCGGTAAAATCTGAACACTACGAATCTGCAAAGGCAATGATGAAAATTACATGGAGATCCCTCATGCGTTCAAATCCTCTCAAAACAGTGCCATATGGTGGCAACCAGGGAAAATAAAACATTGCAGAGTTTTTGTGTGAACAGAATTTGAATGACACTACAACTCAATAGCATGAAGGAATCTTTTTCCTCAATAAGCTTTGACCCCAGTGGTCCAAAAACTATATTCTCAATTAATATTTCCTGCATTTGTAGAATATGAATTAAGCAGAATAATCAAGCGTTTTTTATCCATATCACAGTACCTCTGGACTCATCTTGCCAACGTCACAAGATCAAACCCATAAAACAGGTGAGCCGTGACGGTTGTTACCTGCGACCTGAAAGACTGTCATATCATTTTCATTTGAGAGCAAGTGGCAAAGTGGCAGCCCCTTGAGATGGATAAAATGGGTGGATTTTTCTGCTTAATTAATATTTCATGAATACAATATTAATCAGAATGCTGTTTTAGACTACTGGGGTTGCAGGGAACATATTAGTGTAAAGAAATCTTTTGGTTGACTTCATCCTTTACACTCTCAAATTGGTGGGTGTCACTCAAATGTATGAGTTTCTGGTATTGATCTGTGTGGGACACCGCCATTTTTTAAATACATTTTAAAAACATCTTTGAAAACTCACTTTGAATTTATCTTTAATGGGATATTTGGTGGGTGACTCTGTAAAAGAATGCAATGTGAACCAGAGATTTTTATCCTCATACCTTTATCCTGACATTTAACGCCCTGCAGCATGTACAAGTTAATTACTTTTCTCAGTGTTATTTTGTGCAACCATAAAACAAGCATATAATGTGTTTTTGATTGTATTTCTTATCACCTGCTCTTGTGTCAGGCCTCTGTAGCGGATACCTCCATCCCTCGGAGGCCGGATGATGGCACAGCCTGGGAAAGGGAAAAAAGAAAAAAAGAAAAACGAATGACAAAAGAAATATGCCTTTCATTGGATGAGGTTGATAAATTACAGCAAAACACAACACATGAAACACGGTCAATTTAGCTGACAAATCGTGCTCGCAACTGACTTCATTCCTTCCCATCATCCCACGCACACACACACGCGTGCACACATACATGCACAAATTACCTCCAGTTGATGAATTATGTATGGGCACAACAAGAGATGGTAGAATGTGGAGTATCAGTAGAAACAAAAGCGCCATCATGACTCCACCTAGAAGACAAAACAGAGGGTGAATGGTCCGATATGATATATTATTATTATTGTCATTTTAAAATTGTTTATTCATTTACACAAAGTAGTCAACGTGTTACAACATTCCAAAGCTTGTGATGTTTTCCTTAAGGTCCCAAAGTGTTTCTAATTGTCAAAGTATTCCTGGATTTCTCATTCTGCCACAAAGGAGTTCTGAGTATTTTTCATTGTTCCCCACATGATTCTTTGAGACTCTAGGGAGTGTTTCCACTGCAGCAAGAACCTCAACACCCGAATCTCCAAGTGTGCTACGAATCGCCGGTATTTTTAGTGTTCCTTAGATTTCCTGACATTCCTGAATTTCTGTCATGATTCAATAAAACTCCAACGTTGGCACATGAAGAGCGACTAAGAGTCTAAATGCTACATTATGCTAAGTAGTTAAAAAGTCCAAAGACTTGAATCGAGACAGTGGTCCCACGAGCATGCTGAAACACACACACGCTCGCACACAACAAAGACACTAAAAATAGCTTCTCATTTGCACTTTGGAATAATAAACTTTATAAAACTTCAAATGACACCAAGTTCGCATGCTGTATTACATATATACTATACATGCATACATATATGGTATTATTTAATGATTAAATCTACAAATAACCAATGGGAATTGATAACACGAATTGATGAAGCTTTGGAGATGGAATTCTTTATTCTTACTTGATGTACAGCTTCCGTTATCGTATCCTCCGATTCATAATACGCTACACGTTTTCAATGGGAGCAGCCTCAAGTACAAATAATTACCAGTAGCTCGTACTGTAGAACCCCATAAAACACAATTGCTGAAAAATATGCTATAAAGTGTGGGAGCACTGTTTATTTGTGCCTACCTAAAAAAAATGAACAAACACACCTCCGTGCCGGAGACAGATGGTGGCGAGGTTTGCCGACCGGCGGAAGACAGACAAACTCTGCTGGAAGCCGACAATATTTTTAGACTTATGCTGACAAGGAGGCGTGCAGGAAGTAGACACTACCCCACTCGAAAAGGGTTGGGTGGGGGAGAAGGGAGGACGGAATGGAGAGTGTGGAGAGAGAATGGGTCAACCCACCGGGAGTCGTTAATAGCAGCACATCACACACTGGTCCAGATGAAAGCAAAATGCGCGGTAAGTGTGTGCGTGCATGTCAACTGGCCTCAAGCTTAAAATGCAATTAAAGCTTGAGAAGCGTGGACAAAGCCATCGTCTCTGCCCCACAACACTGCAGGCCGCATAAGTGCGTGCCACCAGCTTTCCCACCTCCTTGTTGAAATATTCAAACTCTTATGCAAACCATCTACAACTCACATTTTAACCCCCCGCCCACCGGCACTGCCCGTTATCCTTCACAAACCAGTAAGTAGTCTGCTAACGGAATTAAACGTCTCTCTTCATTAAAATTAGATAGAGTGGGCGGTGCCTTGGCCACACACCTGTCACCCATTATAATCAGCGGCTATTTAAGGGCGGCTGCCAACGCTAATTGATTGAATTGCTTGATTCAATACACCTTGTAGCTCCTTCAACCTGGTGGTAATTTAAGTCTAAGTACATGTCCTTATGGTTTTTGTCTTCTCGGTTCTTTCTCAGCCACCGGAAGTACATCTTAAATCTTCAGTTAATTGCTTTTGTACTGTTATTTGTTTGATTTTTTTTCTACTGTGGTTACTTGCCGTGGCAACCTAACTGGTGACTGGGCTGTCACTTGTCAAGAGTGTTGTAGTCACTATCTCGGGTAGTGTACAGCGTTTCCTCATTCACCCCGCTGATGAGGCCGCATCAGAAACTGCGGGTTCAGTGTCTTGCTCAAGGACACGTGAGGATCAAACCATCAACTTCTTGGTTATGACCACTCTACCACGGAGCCATGTCACCTACATTGATCTTGTCAGCTCTGACAGTGCAGTGTCTATACACCAGTTAAAATCACTGATTACCCTGCAATCACAATATCGTGACAAATACTGTATCAATTACATTCTGTAGCTGTAAAGTATCAATAGACACCTGACTCAAATATACAGAATACCCCGAGTAACTTTTTACATCAAGGAAATCTGACACTCGGAAATTGGCTATCACCGGAAGCTGCTTGGGGAAGGCTCGGTTCGGTTCGCCTCGACCTAGCATCCAGCTGCCGGAAGCAGAAGAGGCGCGATCCACGAAAAAAAAGCGCGTTTATCTGGGCTCGGAGAAGCCTCGAAAATGCGCGCGAGGGGTCACGGGGAGTATCCTGCCACAGACAGCCACAGACAATCTCCTGGACCAGTCACGAACCGAACCGAGCGAGCCCGTTCTCACTTGTCCCAAACGTCGCGTGATCATAAATGCATCATTGTAGCTTGGCCCAAACGTTGAGAGTGTGCTAAGCAGTGTTGATGGTACGTAAACGCATCATTCTGCGGATCAGTCGAACCTGACTGTCAAATAACAAACACAACGTACACACATATCGACGGACGCTCGTGACGCAAAGTGCACTTACCTTGACTTTGAAAAGAAAAAAAACAGAGTAGAAACATTAAACTACACAGTGCAAATGTACATTATCGTTCCTCTTCCTTGGCTTTTGGGGGTCGAGCTTCACGCCACTATGTACGTTCGCGTGCGTGCATAAACGGGACTTGACAAGCAGGTAAAAGCGAATAGAGACAAAAAGATGGATCGCTACCAAATATATGTGACAGACATGCACTATATACAGCGACGAAGCGGTAGAAGCCCCATCTTCTTCTCTCCTCCTCCCTCCCTTACAATCTGGAGCAAATTCCCTGTCGACGTCCGGAGGATGACGCACGCATGCGCACAAGTCAGGTCTAGGCTCCATCTTGGAACAAGTGCAGTGTTTTGTTTTTTTAGGTGCTGCTGGTGAGGTTGAATATGACAAGGGAGAACAAGGGGTGCATGGGGGTACATGCAGGCCATCAAGGTGCAGCGGTGTTAAATTAAAGCACTTAGGAAAAGCCCAACGAATAAAGCCGCAATGGATTACATTAGATGTAGTGGAGACACAACACTCGGGAAACTCACAATCACAAAACTGACAAAGTGCAGTTCAGTTGTATTAATTTGTATGTTCGATTGCCATTCACTTTAAACTACCGTTTGTTTTTCAACATTCATTGCGATACAACGTTTTTAATGTTAGAACCGCATAAAGTTGTTATATAGCATTACTGAATATAAATTTACGTTTTTGATTACTACCGCGCTTAACATTTTTAGCTGGTGCCAAACTTCGGGCAACAATCTCAAGTATCAAGTACAACTTTATTGTCAAATGTGCTGTATGTTCAGCACAGACAACAAACAAGAGGAGTCGCTGCGGGAGCCCGCACATTTTATTCCTGTCTTTATCTTATTTTTCTTTCATCCAAACTAGTCTTTTTTGTTTTGTTTTCCTAACTAATTCTATTCATCATTCCCATTATTTTATTTATTCCTTTTAGTCGTCCTTGGCTTAAATTTGGATGTTGTTTTTTAATTCTATTCCTGGGTTTGTCTTCTTTCACCCAATCTATTCAAGGCTTTTCTTTCTGTTTGTGGCTTTTGCTACCCTTTCTTTTTTCTATTCCGGGCTCTGCTCTCATAGTTCTATTAATGGCTAATTGCAGCTCGACCAAGGAAGACTTTACTTCCGCCTCCACTGCTTTCACCATCCTTCCACTTGACCCCCCCGCCCCCCCCCAACAGCAACCTGCACTCACGTTCCACTGTCCAATATCAATATGTGCAACTTTATTTTAGTCATGTTATTTGATGATGAAGGTAAGGTGTGATATTAACGTGAGGATTTTCTGAACAACTCAGAGGAGGCAAATGTCCATCAATATTTACCAATGTTGTGTTCATAGGATAAAAACAAGTCACACAAGAAAATAAAACAAACAGAGCTGGTTAAAAAAATCTACCGGTAACTAAATTGCCTTGTTTGAGTGGCATATTTATAATGGATCGGAGGATTTTTTTTAAATAATTTTGATTATTACACTGAATTTAAAGTTAACAATTTTGAGACAAAAGAATTGTGATTCATGTCATGATTATCTTGCGGGGGGGGGGGGGGGGGGGACAGACGAACAATTCAACAATTCCAATCTCTGAATCCACAAAAATCAATAATAACAATCAATTAAAAAAATCTTAGATTAAAAAAAATATTAAGTATAAAATCAGGATTACAGAATTTGGACAAAACGTGACGAATAAATTCTCGTACTATTGCTGCAAGGGGAAAAATTAAGATTCTACTGTGTGATCAGAATTTTCCATCTTTGACGATGTATGAATCTGTCTGACAGTCTCCAAAATTCTACGTATTTGCACAGTCACAGAACATTGTTACATTCGTCAAACTTTGTTCTCATGGCTTTGTTTTATATTATTCTCAGCAATAATTGAAATTTTCACAGCAATTTCAAATGTTGTAAGAGGTGTGATTTTCAATTCTATTCATTTTGTTTCCTCATCATTCGCCATCACGGTGCTAACCTTTACCGCTCAATATAAATATTCGTCCAAGGGAGCACACGTTTGTACTTCATTATGCATCAGTTAAAACTACATAGCACGGCTGCCGTTGAAACTGGTAGTTAGTCTGTGGCAAGGCAGACTTCAAATTAAAAATAATAATAATAATTTTAAAAAATCATTCTAAAGGGCAAAGTAAAGAAAAAAATACTAGCCTCTGTGTTCGGATTAGTTCACTATTATCCTACTCCCTGATATACACACACACAATTGGAAATAAAGACATTTGAGTTATTTCGCTGAAAATAAAAATGAGAGCATCGTCATATAGCATGTTAAACGCCATCAGCGCTCCAAGTTTCCGCCAGAATAAATAACATTCTCGTAAAACGTGTGCAACATCAAGCAATGCCAGTAAATACGTAAACTCTGAAAATGGGTGGGTTGGGGGTGTACATGACACGTTTCACTGCATTACATAAACAGCTACAGATCAATCCCCCCCACCTTTCTTCATGCTAACCACCCATTAGTCTTAACATGCAATGCGAATGGATTCCCTTAGAGAAGTGCATGTCAACATTGAAACTAGCTTGTGCTGCAAATAGATACACCCCCACCCCGACCCCAAAGAATTCATGTAGTAGGTAGTACAATGGTAAAGGATTCCTACCAGGTGAGCCACCAGCAGTGAATGAGAGCAAAGTAGCACATGAATTATAGATTTGAACTAGCTTACAATGCTACTTGACTATGGTATTTAGGGGAACTAAAAAGTCCACAACAAATTCCGGAATAGTGATAGTCCACTAACTATTCCCTTGTTTAGTTGTTCACTACTTTTGATTGCAAAATGGCCAACTGGCCAAATGGGGCACGATGCGATGGCTCGCGAGTGAATCCCAACACAGCCTGTACGTACACGAGAGTGCTTATTTACACTTCGGCAGTCATGTTTGTAGTTTTACTTGATTAGAGTAGTAGTACTACAAGCTGAAGCTGCGGTGGTGCTGCTTTGAGAACTCCTGTTGGCGGTGGCGGGCGCTAACTTGGTTCAGCTTATCCCGCCGCTCTGCCACCCGATTCTGGTCCCGCTCGCCCTCCTCGCCCGTCACGCTGCCAGCGTCGCTAAGGTTGCCCAGGTGCTCTACCGAGTCGTACTTCTCCAGATCGGAGGCGATGGTCTGCAGGCTGAAGACAGACTGGGAGTCCGAGCCGGCCCTTTCGCGCACCTTGTCCGGGTCCGGCCGGTCGCTGGGCGGCGGGCCGGCGCTCCCGCAGGCTCTGCCCTCTTTGTAGGTGTCTGACTCAGCCCCCACAGGGGGGCTGCGCCCTCCAGGCACAGGGGCATCGTGGCCCCTCTGAGCGTGGATCTGCTCGCTGATCTGTTCCAGGTTCCTCAGAGCGATGGAGTAGCGAGTCTTGACTTTGGACACGTGCTGCTCCAGCTGGACAACTTTGGTCTTGTGCTCCTGGAGGGCGCGCGTGCACACAAGAAAGCGCATACACACACACACACACACAAACACACACGAGAAAGACAAAAGGCTCCATTAGTATATGTGGCTAACACAGCTACCCAGGGTTTTTACAACCAACACCGACACTTAAATTCAATTAAAGCTTGAAATTACATTTAAGAGCAACTACAGAATGCTCCTAAAGTCCCATGCTGTACAAAGTTGCTATCGTACGTCGTAAAATGACCTGGTCTAAATCCCACTTATATGTTCATAATTTTTAAGACATTCAGTACCAGCCAATTCTGGACCACGTCTGAAAAGACGTTTAAAAACGTCATTGGGAGTGAATAAGTTAAATAACCTACACTTTGTCGATTGACTGATTGGTTGATTCCCAGGAACCCTCGCCAGCTCCTCAGAGCTCCCCCGTGTCTCGTGACTCCATTTGATCGGCGTCTCACCTCAAGTATGTGGTTAAATTGTGCCTTGAGCTCAAAGTAAGGCTTGGACTTGAGGATGGCTCTCCTCAGCGACTTCTGCAGAGTCTGCACACGAGCCTCAGCCTCTTGACACGCGTGAGTGACGCGCATGTGTTCACGCTCACTGCGGAGACGCTCTTCCTCAGCCTCGTTCACCTGCAACACACGCTGGAGACAGTCAGAAAGATGCACCCACGCACCCAGGGGAATTTCTGTGCGCGCGCGTGTGTGTGTGTGTGTTGTCACCTTGGAGGTTGCGTGGTTGAGCATTTCTTGCCAGGTTGGGTCCAAGGTGTTCTTTCCGTCCGCCATGAGGCCCTGTTCCGCCACGTACACCATCTCCCGAGCCGCCGTATGCATGGAGACAGCACGCTCATAGCTCAGCGCTGCCTTCTGGGTCTCCTGCTGAGCCTACGCAAGGACCACAGCACACACATTTTTAGATCCAACACACAGGGACCACCAAAAACATCAGACTTTAAACAGGACATCCACCACACACAGACACGTTGTCAGACGTCACAAGGTGTCCACCACACACATTATGAGACCAGACACGCGTGCACACGCACACACGTCATCAAACTTGACAGACGGGTACCACCTAACACATTACAATTGGGAACACAATTTTTGTTGAGTTAGGTCTAACAGTGGGCGGCCCGGTAGTCCAGTGGTTAGCACGTCGGCTTCACAGTGCAGAGGTACCGGGTTTGATTCCAGCTCCGGCTTCCCTGTGTGGAGT